>NC_041022.1:11137832-11461582 GCF_900634625.1 Parambassis ranga | reverse complement strand
GAAGGTGAGTGCTCTACAAGATGAGTGAAGGGACGATGTCCTTACACGTCTTTGGTCGGCCAATCAGACCGAAATGGGGAAAAAAAAACAAGAACATGTGAGTCACAGGTGACAGAAGTTAAGCTAAACTGTTTGCTTTCCAGGCCTTGTTCTCTGGACATGGCCGTCACAGACAGTGGGAAGAAGAAGAGAGCAGGGAAAGTGTTTGGTTCCCTGCAGAGAGGCCTAGATAAGGTGATCACTATGCTCACCCTGAGTAAGAGACGAGCCCATCAGCACGGCCCCCGCAAAATCAAGGTATAAGCATGGTGAAACAACAGACCTCACCATAATTTCTTCATTTTTCTTACTTCAATAAACCATGTTCATAGAAAAGCTACAATGATAAACTTTTGTTGATGAATGGCTGTCTCCTTCCAGGCTCAATACAACGTGACTCTGACCAGTCAGACCAATCCAGACCAGGTGCTCAACCAGATCCTGTCCATCCTGCCGGAGAAAAACATCGATTTCCAGCAGAAGGGGTTAGAAAGATATGCTGCCTCCCTGCCTTTTTTTCATAATGCTGCTCCTCCTATCAAATTCAGTCATTTTACCATTATTTACTTCACCCATCATTCAGGTACACTCTCAAGTGTCAGACCTGCAGTGACTTTGGAAAGGTGACCATGGCGTTTGAGCTAGAGGTGTGCATGCTGCAGAGGCCAGAGGTCATCGGAGTGCGCCGCCAGAGGCTGAAGGGAGACGCCTTGGTCTACAAACACCTGGTGGAAGACATTCTCTCTGCATCCAGTATCTGAATGATGCACTTTCCTGACAGTAGCACTGCTGGTTTTAAGTCAACTTTAGCATAATTGTCAGCAACATGACGTTTCTTGTCAGAAAAGAATGACTGATGCAGGGAGCTGTCTTTGCACAGATGTGGAATGATAATTATTAAGCTGAAAATAATCACTGCTGGCTCTCTTGAGGTGAATGTGTATGTATTGTAGTAGGACTATTTACACTGTACCTTCCAGCTGCTTGTTACCATATTTATGTGCGGATGATATTATTCTCCCCTGTAGAACGTAATTGAATAACATACACAAGCAAAGCATTACTAATTTACAGTCATGTTTTTTTATGTACATGTGTTTACAACTCTCTGTTTTACATGGTTATATGAAGTGTCTGTTTTTATTTCATGTCTGTCTTCTCTGGTTTTCCGTGTCATATTTTTGTCTTTTCTGACATTGTAAAAAGATCAAAATAAAATGATTTCTGTATTTATAGAGACAAAATTACTTGACTTTAAATGTATTATTCATCCAGTCGATGGAGCAGTGGTGTGTTTTATACTCTGTCATCGTCCGTCTGTTCATCTTCCAGGCTTCACTTCACGTTGTTGGAGAGATTGATGGTGATAGTTTAGCTTGGTGACAGTGTTTGAACATTTTACCTCCAAGAAAATGAGCAGTGAAAGGTGTCAAGAGATGCCTTCACTTACATGTTAAACATTGTTTTCAGTATTTTTGTGCAGCTGTAATGGGCACAATTTTAGGTCTTTAACATAGTATATAATGTGAAATAAATGATGTTCCTACCTGATAAAATGCCACATTTGTCATGCCTGTGTGTTGCAGCTGATCAGCATTTCTCTCTGGCAGGTTCTCCTTGTGTGTCCCAGCAGGAGGAGAAGGGTAATGGTGGGTTGAGCTGATGATATAGAGGAGGGGGTTAACCCTAATGAGAAAGGGTGTTAGGGTGGTACGATCATTTAAGACAGAGGTGAAGGTTGGCAATGGGAGAAGTCAAAATATAATTTGACTGGTGGTAACACCTCCTGCTGGGCTGGTGGTGGAGGATCAGAGCCTGAGTGTGGACAACAGCTGGACTGAAGCTGCTGTCATCACTTGTAATCACCACTGTCAGTTGTGTCATTGTCCCTCCTCTCACACAGGTGGCGCTGAGTTTCCTAAACTCAGTCTGGAGCAGTTCAGTCAGTCCATGCTTGTTTGAAAAGTGGAACAGAGCATGTGTCTTACACAATGTTCACAAGAGGATTACTTTAATCAAGGCTGCAAAACTTGAGCAGAAAACAGAGCAGAGTGAGCGGAGGATGAGGAGGCTGATACTCAGGTGCTGTTCAGGTTTTAAGTGACACCGAGCATGTAAGAAAAATGAAGCTGTTGCTGACCATCGCTCTCATTCTTCTTTTTTTCCTTTTATTTTGCAGGGCTGTACAAGGCTCAGCAGTCTGCTGGCACCAGTCATGGATATGCTTGTGAGGTAGGTTGATGAAAATAGATGAGAAAAGGATTTTCACACCTGCCTACAGAATATATGCAGAGAACAACCCGCTGCTTTGTCTATCACAGTCATAGTGGCCACAGAGATGCGCCCTGGCCTCCCTGTTTTGAGCAATGTCTTCCAGGTACTGCAAGCCAAAACATATCATCCCTCCAGCTCCAGGGAAACGCGCTATTGTCCTTTTGCAGTCATATGTCTCCAAGGGACATAGATAGCTGTTAACTTGAGGACTGTGTCTTTGGCTTAGCTTCTTAACAATAAATACAGTGACCACATCGCTGCAGAAGCTGCACCCACATCAATCCCTTTTGTGAACAGGACACTTAAAACTCCTCCACTCAGGTGAGACTTTTCTGCTGACCTCATTTGAGGTCATCCTGATTTGCTGCCGTATCACACTTGTCAGCCAACTCTTCAAATGTGAGCTGGAGCACCTCCTGTGATGGTGGCAGAAGATCCAGCGTCACAATCGGGAGGTTTTATTAAGTAGGGGGATCTAAATGATGATGCATCCTGACCTGACCCCTTTGCTCTGTGTGACTCTCAGCTCATGTTTTAGGTGTGTAACTTTATTATTTATTTTTCAGGCGATGTCCAGGAGCGAGGCAGCAGTCTCTCTCCTCTTATCGCCTCTGTCCCTGTACTGCTGGACGGCCTCCACGCTGCTCAGACTCGTCCTGTCCATCCCGGTTCTCGTCCTCAGCTCCTTGCATCACACCCTGCTGCTGCTCCTGGCTTTGCCTTGGTGTGTTTCCACCGTCTGCATCTCTGTGCTGCTGACATGTCTCCACGTTGCCCTGTACCTGCTCCACCTGGCATTGGTGGTTACTGTGGTGGCCATTTTGATCCTGACACAGCACATGATGACTAACAGTGACACCAGCCAAGTGAAAGTGAAAAAGCACCAAGCTAAAAGCCAAGCGTACGGTCGTAAGTTTGCTCAGGAAGGCTGAGTTCTGCTGATGTTTTTGTACATTTTTTGTTGAGTAAAAATCCATGTCAGTTCATTTTGGCCTGCTCTTACCTTTGTTCATTTAAATTGTAATATTACACACAGTACATTCTTTGTTTAAATTGGCTTTGAAACAACTTATAAGGAAGCAAAAGGGGGGAGGAAAAGCTCTTGTGTGAGACCTCGTGATCTAAATGAGGGTGAAAATATATCTGTTCGCTGCTACTTTAACAAACAGCCTGCAGTCGTCCACTTATCTATCTCTCTCATTTTCTCTCTCGTCGTCTTTTTAAATGTGGCTCCCAATTATCTACGTACACTGAGTTATAACCCTGGTAAATTATTATTATTATTTGATTGAATGCTCCTTATATGGTATCAGATATAATATTATACAATATACATTATACGTATCCCCTTCCTTATTTATATCATCCACTGTAATTTTTTGTATTCTGTCCAGACCCAGGTAGTAATTTTAGTTATAACTAGAAAAGGGCATTTCCTGAAGAAAATGCAAGTTTGATTGCTGCAGCTGAGGCATTGCTTTGAATGCTGATGTGAAGGATTGCTCTAAATTGCTGGAGAATCAGAGCAATTCAGAGCTTTGTATGCCTCTGTGTGTCAGCCTGTCACCATGGTAACAGCAGAGGAGACCTCAAAAACCATTCCAATTTTGAGAGCCTGGCGTGCGGAAACGATTCGGAATTAGAAAATTCTGAATACAATTTTGATAGAGTAGCATCTAATGAGCGTTTTTAGACTAAAATTGGGTCTGTAGCTTAAAATTTGTAGGAGGAGATACATTTGGCAGATGTACCGAAATTGTTTAATATTTGAAAAACTATAATTTTTTTAAAAAAATTCGAAGTGAGATTTACATTTTGATAGTTGAACGGCTGAAATCGGTCAATGTATGCTGAAGATACGCTGCGCCAAACATCTTACGGAAGAAAAAGAAGAAAGAGGGTAAAGAACAAGAGTTTGATTGCCTGGTTTGGTTGCTGGGCAACCAAAGTAATTATAGCTTAACTATCAGAGAGCGTATTTAAACTCTCTATCATAAAGATTCAGTGTTAAAATGTATTGGAATTCATAAGAATTCATTAGCGATGTTAATGCTGCAAATTTCAGTGTTCTTGTAAGCCTGTTGGTAATTTCAAACCTTTTTTTTATCTCGTATGAAGGAGGTTTATCGTGTAGCTGGAGCAGGAAGCATGCCCGTGGAAAGGACGACGGAGTTCCGAGCCGAAGAGCTCTACAAATATTACAAGGTTTATGAGACCATCGGCTCGGGTAATTTCAGGACTAAATGCAGTTTGTGTCGTTTCGTGTCATTTCTATTGTGTGTTAAAGGACACTGTGTTTTATTTAGGAGGCTTTGCTAAAGTCAAGTTGGGTCGTCACATCTTGACAGGAGAGAAGGTTGCCATTAAAATCATTAATAAAAAAGATCTCGGGGTGAGTCTGACTGAAGTGTACAACACAAAACTTACACAAACCATGACCTCAAGCTGCAGGACCATTTGAAAATGTACAAAACAAAAAAATAAACACGGCTGTGTTTACATCACATTTAACCGATGTTGAAAGCACCTTCACTTTCTAACTCTACAGGATGACTTGCCTCTTGTGAAGCTGGAGATTGAAGCCATGAAGAACCTGAGTCATCAGCACATCTGTCGGCTGTACCAGGTCATAGAGACCTCCACCCAGATATTCATGGTGCTGGAGGTAAAGGTCGAACAGACAGAGATGATGTGTGACTCTGAATAAAACAATCTTATGTTCATATATTTGCCTTCTTTGTAGCACTGCCCAGGTGGAGAGTTGTTTGACTATATCATAGCAAAGGACTGTCTGTCGGAAGAGGAGACCAGGGTGTTTTTCAGACAGATTGTGTCTGCCATGGCCTACGTACACAGCCAAGGATACGCACACAGAGACCTAAAACCAGTAAAAGTCCTCATCATACAGCCAGATACCACAAAATGTTTCTCTGGGTTTGACTACACTTGATTCTAATGTTTGTGTCTCTGAATCTTAGGAAAACATATTGATTGATGAGGATCATAACTTGAAGCTCATTGACTTCGGCTTGTGTGCCAAACCTAAGGTACATCATCAGATGAAAAAGTCTGATCTTTAAGGTAAAACTGTCACATACTGGTCTACATATCACGTTTCCTCTTTCTCAGGGAGGTTTGGGTTATGAGCTGATGACATGTTGTGGGAGCCCCACATACGTTGCACCTGAGCTCATCCAGGGCAGAGCTTATATTGGTTCAGAGGTAGGACATGCATACTGTTGAATGTTAACATGTAGAAACCTTTGTGTTTACATTCAGGATCTCCACTAAAAAAGATCAATTATTACCTGCCTGCTCTGCTGCGTCTGCCTCTTCTTGGTTTCTTGATCTTATTCACTGGTGCATGACTCAGTACAACTGAGCTTGAAGCTGAAATACTGCTGTGTAATGTGTAACCTCCAGGCTGATGTATGTAGTATGGGAGTGCTGCTGTTCTCTCTGCTCTGTGGATACCTGCCCTTTGACGATGATAACTGTGTAGTCCTCTACAGGAAGATTACAGTAAGAGCTCTGCTGTGTGTCCAGCATATTGGTTGAAGTTATGGAGGTGCTGCTAAATAATTTGTGGCCATGACCAACAGTCGTTGTTTTGTCTTACAGTCTAAGCTAGTGCCGGAATATTGTTTGTTTTTCCTGAAGTGTTTGTGACGTGGATATTTTTTTTCAGAGGGGGAAATATGACAACCCACACTGGCTCTCTCCAGGGAGCGTCCTTCTCCTCAACCAGATGATGCAGGTACATTTCAGTCAGTTTGTTTGCTGTTTTATTTGTGTTTTATCTTGACCTTATCCTTTTGTAGCACCTATACTGTTAGGCAGAGGAGAATAAGCTACAGGACCAGTTCTAGATTCGTAGGAGTGGTAGGTGTAAAATGAGATTCAGAGCAAGAAAAGTTTAAATGAAAAGCCGGCAATTTACTAGAAAATTAGACAAACAATTATTAACAAACAAAAACATTTCAGGCACTTATTAGTGTTAAGGTACCTTTAAAATTTCCCTCTGAGTTGCATTACACCTTAAGTGTTGTATTAAAGCTGAAACAAAGGTTTTGAGTTCTCCTGTTCTAGTATAATTTTATCTAACGACTGGTCGATCTAGTTTTCGTTTGGTTTTGGGTAATAAACCTAATATTCATCTAAATTGGGAATTTAACTGGCTCATAGGTTTACATTCCTCACCCAATACACATTTCAATATCAACAATGTCCCTTTAAATTGACCAACACAAATCAGTTAAAGTCGTTGACAGTATCAAAATCAAAACAATAGAGGTTACAAAGCAATAATAGAAATTTTCTCAATGTCCATCTGCTCAGTAAATACTCCAAATGTCCGTTATCAGTGTGTGTGTCTGGGTTTACACACAGCTCCTTTAAAGTCCAATAAATCCAAAGAAAATTCCAACTCCTACCGCGACCTTGATGTAGCAGTGAGTTTATGATGAAGAAGGTACCACGTGCAGTCCTTTTAGCGGTCCTAGGCACCACATTCCATGGGTTGGCTCGCCACTCGGATCTCCGAGGTTCAAGTACAAAACTCCGGGTCTTCTCCGGGGGAAAAAATAAAACCTGGCCTGCAGGACAGGCCACGAGAAATCAATTTTAGTTCACTTAATTAAATAGAAATGTAAATAAATGAAAATCCAGCCGCCTCACAGGGCTACGTGACTAAAAAGAAACTTAACATGGCGGCTTTTCTTCTTACATCCACGCCGCTCATATTAACAGCAAAATCAGACATGTCTCCACATAAAACAGGTTCAAAATACAAAAACAAAATACACAGGAGCATTAACTATTTGGGAAAATAAAATAGGTCGGTCATAACCATCATTTTCTGCTCTTTTGCCATCTTCGGCACTGTGTAAACAGGGCTTAATTGCCTCGTTACCTGTAACAGCGGTATTTTCACAAAACAGGCAAAACAGAAAGGAAACTTACCAAAACTCGTCCTGTTAAGTGTATTTAATCCTTATGTAATCCACACCCTGGTCTGGTAAGGAAAGATGAAGACTTTTACTAGTTGTAATGTCTTTCAGTTGTTGCTAGCTCCCAAATATCCTCAGATGTTGTTCAGCTAATTGCCGCTGCATCGTCTGCTCCACCTAGTGAGGCTGTGCGCTGCTACGCAGCTTCGTGGATGGGGGAGGGGCACTTGTCTTGGACAACTTTATTGACAACCGCTCAGTTAACAACGGTGTTTAAAATTAAAATATTTATTATTATTTTCGTTCTCATCACAAAAAGGTCATGAATTATTTAACTATTAAACTTAACTTTTTACTGACCTACTTATCATTTTTTTCATTACAAGTCTTTTTGTAGCGGGGGTTACATCCTCCCCTCTTATTCCCATGTACGCCCTCGTACATCACACAGTCTCTACATTTAACCTTCTAGGTGCATTAAGAGAGTCAGTAAATGCCAAAGTTAGGCCCTGGAATAAGGACTGAACCACGGTAACTAGTGGGTTGCCTAATTTAGGGTAAGTTAGTCTCTGTGCTGGTTCCCTATGTCTCGTGGAGCGTCTTAGGGAATCAGCATTGCTCTCCCGAAGATCAGTAGTGTCAGTAATGGTCTGTGTCTGTAGGTCAAGTAAATCTTGCAAGTTCTTAGACTGATTGTCCATCTCAGGAGGTATATCAGTCAAGGCTGGTTCCTCAGAGCCTACATCAAGTAAGGACTCCATTTCAGGGTTTGTTTGACATATCAGGGTGTTCCTGGAGCTCAACTCACTTGAGTTGCCTTCAACAGGTGTCTCGTCAGGTACGTGTGTCTCTTCAGGTACATGTGTCCCTTCAGAGCCAGATAAAATCTGACCAGGTAAGTTGGTATTTGCAGGTTTTGTTACAGGTAAGGTTTGGTTTTCTGTAATTACTGGAGCACTCTCAGTAAAGACTTTGTGCAACTCTGGAGCATTCGGCTCGAAGGTGGTTACAGTTCCATCATTACCCAATGAGTTTCGAGGGCCTATGGTTTCCAACATCAGGTTTCCATAGTCACAGAAGTAGTCAGAGTCAGAATCTTCACAGTCGGACTGTTGCTCGGCTGGGTAACTTATACTTCCGGTTTGCTGACGTGTTTTTGGTCGCCTGGGTTTATCTTTTGCCGGTTGTTCGACTTCCTCGGATATGGCAGGCAGAAAACCGCATGGTAATAACAAGTCGCGATGAAGGGTTCTCAAAGGGCCTTCTTTGGTCTCAGGTCTAACAACATAGACAGGAAGATCATTTGACTGTTTTATCACAACATATACATCAGACTCCCACCTGTCAGCCAACTTGTGCTTACCCCTAAGCCGGACACTTCTGACAAGAACTCTATCACCTTCCTTTAAGGTGGCGTCAATGATATGTTTGTCAAATCTGGCTTTATTGCGTCCAGCTGATTTCTTTGCCATTTCTGTTGCTATCTTGTAGCTGGATTCAAGGTGTGATTTTAAGTCGCGAACGTACTGAGAGTGGGAACTTGACGGACGGTCAACTGGCAGACCAAAGGCTAGGTCCACAGGGAGCCTGGGCTGTCGGCCGAACATTAGTTCGTATGGGCTGAATCCTGTTACCTCATTTTTAGTACAGTTAAAAGCGTGAACTAGAGGTCGAACATGCTCTCGCCAATGGCTCTTTTTGTGATTCTCCAGCGTGCCTAGCATGTTGAGAAGAGTCCTATTGAAACGCTCAACAGGGTTCCCTCTCGGATGGTATGGTGTGGTTCGGACCTTTTTAATACCAGCTAGATGACAAAGCTCTTTTATTGTACGAGACTCAAAGTCTGGACCCTGATCGCTATGAAGTCTCTCTGGGAATCCATATTGTGAGATGAAATTTTCCCAGAGGCACTTAGCAACCGTGCGCGCTTTTTGGTTTGAAGTTGGTATTGCAAGCGCATACTTAGTGAAATGGTCCGTAATCACTAATATATCTTTAGTGTTGCTAGAATCTGGCTCCACAGTAAGAAAGTCCATGCAAACTAACTCAAGCGGGCGAGTGACTATGATGTTCACCAGCGGTGCAGCTTTCTCTGGTGGTGTTTTGCGGCGTGTGCAACGGTCGCAGGTCCTGACCTTGAGTTCTACATCGGCTGACATTTTGGGCCAATAAAATCTTTTTCTGACGAGATCTAGTGTCCTCTCGACACCCATATGTCCCATGTCATCGTGAAGGCTTTTCAGCACTAGGGACCTTAGTTCTTGAGGTAACACAAGCTGATACTGTGTTTGTGCACCCTCCTGCCTTGTGCGATGGAGAACACCATCTCTGATGACTAGCCTGTTCCACTCCCTTAATAACAGGCAGAGTTCAGGGAGTTCCCTTTTTGCAGTGGGTGGGGGCTTTTCCCCCAACTCGATTTGGTTGATCACTTCCCGAATGCTTACGTCTGCATACTGTCTTTCTTTCAAGTCTAACGTTGTGAAATGAGGAATAACAGGTAAGCCACCAAGCTGCTCCTCGTCTTCATAACTTTGGGGAATGGCTTGTGGGAGATGGGCAAGAGACAGAATCAGAGGGCTGGTAGTAGAGGATTCTACTGGTTTATCCTGTACAGCCTGATGAATAAAATGCTTCTCACAGATTGCTTGTATTGTCTTTTGATTGACCAGGTTTGGGTGATTTATCTCAGGTAAGTGTCTTTGTGTGAACTGTTGTATTCTCTCTAACTCTTTTTTGGAAAGCATGTCATCAAGTTGTGCATCATGTGGGCGCCTGGACAGTCCGTCCGCATCCTCATTCTGTTTTCCTGCTCTATATTGCAGCTGGAAGTCAAAAGTGGACAGAGCTGCCAACCACCTATAACTTGTGGCATCAAGTTTCGCAGTAGTAAGAATGTAAGTTAAGGGATTACTGTCGGTGATCACAAGAAATGGGTTGCCATACAGGTAATCCTGAAACTTTTCAGTGACTGCCCATTTTAGAGCAAGAAACTCTAATTTGTGTGCAGGATACTTAGCTTCACATTTAGACAACCCGCGACTTGCATAGGCAACAACACGCTTTTGACCTTGTTGTGTTTGGTAGAGAGCGGCCCCTAAACCTGATGTACTTGCATCTGTGTGCAAGGTATAGGGTAGCTTGGGGTCGGCAAACGCAAGTATTGGGGCGCTGGTCAGTTTTCCAATTATTGTGTCAAATGCTGCTTGACACTCCGGAGTCCATCTAGCTCCAAAACACTCCTTAGGACTGTAGTATTTGTCTACATCCACCTTTCTCTGTGTCTTTTCCCGCAAGGGGGGATATCCAGCGGTAAGTTGATTGAGGGGTCTCATGATTTTTGAGTAGTTCTTGATAAATCGGCGGTAATAACCGCAAAATCCTAAGAATGTTCTGAGCTCTTTGAGATTGTTGGGTCTTGGCCAGGTTTTGAGCGAAGAAATCTTGTCAGGGTCTGTTTCAATTCCTTGTTCTGAAATGATATGGCCAAGGTATCTGACTGAGCTTTGGAAAAACTTACATTTTTCGGGTGAAAGTTTGAGGCCATATTCTTTCAAACGACTTAGGACTCTCAGAAGACGTTCCTCGTGCTCCTCCAACGTCGAGGAGAAAACAATGAGGTCATCTAGGAACACGAGAGCTTGTTTCAGGTTGAGTTCACCCACGCAGCGTTCCATAAGTCTCTGGAACGTACTAGGAGCGTTCGTGATTCCTTGAGGCATTCTATTAAACTCGAAGAATCCGAGAGGACAGACGAATGCAGTTTTGTGCTTATCTGACTCCTCCATTTCTATCTGGTAGAAACCGGATTTCAGGTCCAACACTGAGAACCATTTGGATCCATTCAATGCCGAGAAAGATTCCTCAAGGTTGGGTAAAGCATAAGAGTCTTTCACAGTTTGAAGATTTAACTTTCTGTAATCAATGCAAAGTCTGACGTCTCCATTCTTTTTCCGAACTACGACGATTGGGGATGAAAAGGGTGATTCAGACTCGCGGATGACTTCAGCATTGAGGAGCTGCTGCAGGTGACTACGTACTGCCTCTAGATCTTGTGGGTGTATAGGCCTTGCTCTGTGTTTGAAAGGCGTTGGGTCACTAAGCGTGATGTGGTGCTTGATCTTACTGGTGCGACCAAAGTCGAGCTCATGTTGGGCAAACACCTCTGGCATCGAATTTAACTTGTCAGTTATCCTTTTCTTCCACTCACCAGAGATTGGGGAGTCACCAAAGTCAAACTGAAGGTCAGGCTTGTCAGATTTGGGAGGGTTCAGGGTTTGGTTGTTAGCAGCCTGAACACTCTGGATAGCATGTATTTCAGCTACGACTGTCTTTGGTGTGAGTGTGATAGCATGGTCTGATTCATTTTTGACAGCAACTGGTATGCAAAGGGGAAGCTTGGATGGTAAGGTTGCTAGTCCGTCAGTGACTAATAGACCACCTGGCAAGGAGGCTGATGCTGGTGGTTCAACCATCACCCACTTTCCAGCATCTGGTGCTCGGCAGGCCACTGAGCCTTCAAGGACCTTAGTTTGTCCAGCTCCAATGGTTTCACAATGGGTACTATGCAGCCTAACTTCTCCCAAGCTTGGGTTAACTGAAAGCTTCTTCCTGGCTTCTAAGGCTTTGAGAACGACTTTGTAGCCATAAGGAAGTGAGTGTTTGCTTCCAGGGTCAACAATCTGTTCGTACTGCTCATAAAAGATGTCCAATGTGTTAGTGCCTATTAGCAGTGAAGGTGAGTTGGAACTTACATTGGGAACGATTAAGGCTAGGGTAGGCACTTTGATGTCTGCACCCAACGAGCTTTTGGGGAAAGTGATGGCAGCCTCAACATAACCAAGGTAAGGAACATTTTGTCCATTAGCGCCTTCTACTTCCAACAGGTCATTTAAGCAGTGGACAGGTAGGTGAGGCAGATTCTCCTCATAGAAGGACTGGGAGATTGTTGTTACTTGTGAGCCGGTGTCTAATAGGCAGCTGCACATATAGTCACCAACGGCAACCTGTGCCGTACACTTGGCTCCGACTAGTCCTTTTGGAAGAGAAACTGATTTTTCAGCTTGTGTGCAGTAGCTTGAGACACATTTTCTTTTCTTGGGACACTCTGTCTTTGGTCCAGCCCCACTTTGTCCCACAACTGGAGCTGGGTTTAATTTAAAGGATCATGCTCTGGAGCATTTGTTTTATCCCATGCCGCTTGCTTGTCTCTCAGCTGTTTTCTCTTTAGGGCAACAAGAGGAGAGTTAGGCTCGTTCTCACAATGAGGTTTGATATGCCCATCCTCTCCGCACCTGAAGCAGTACCAGGGCTTTGGGCGGCTGCTCAGGCTGTCAGTTCTTTGATCTAACGGCTGTGATTTCTGAGCCTTGAAGCTTTCAAAGGAAGGTCCTAGTTTGGCTGAGCTAACAGCTTGTGACTTAACCTTTGGTTTCTCTGAGTCCTTTTTGTCGGTTTTACGTTTTAGTGATGCAAGGTGAGACTGTAAATTTGTTTTTTCAAGTCTTGGATTTCAGACAAGGGATCGATGGCAGATGAAGAAAGACATTCTGGGCTTCGCGATCGGGCACCCTGATAGTGTGCAAACACCTTTGGCTTTGAGGTGTTTAGATGCTGCTTCATGCGTGACATTTTGGATGTCCGCCTCCTCTCTGCAGTTCGCAGGAGGAGGAGGAGTTCTGCAAAGGTAGGTGGATCATGTTTCTTTTGTTCCAGTTGAAGTTCTGCTATCAAGTCATTGTCCCAGCAGCCTCTAACAAACTGCTTTAAAAGCTGCTTATCGAGTTCTCCTGCAGCGATACCTCCTCTTATGAATGTTGTGTTCAGCATCACTTGGAGCCGTTGAAGGTAGGATGAAGGTTCCTCGCCATGGTTTTGCATGGTGTTTAAGTATTTGGCAAAGAGGTCGTCGCCATCTTCAACTGTGCCAAAGGCAGAGTCAAGGATCTTTAAGTAGATGGAAGGAGGTGATTCAACAGGTAAGTGCTTTACTAACTCTACTGCAGGTGAAGAAAGGCTTTCCAAGAGTCGTCTGGATTTGTATGAGTCAAGCTGCCTGGTGTCTTTAAGAAGAAGTTCGACACTTGAACGCCAGCTCTCATAGTCAACTTCATTATTTGGGCGGGGGCAGCGTCCAGAAAAGAGTCTTAGTCTGAAAGGAGTGTTCATTTGTGAACTAATATCCTCAGTTCGTAATATGTGCTCCACTATAACTTTCTGAAGGTCTGGTGGATTCACATCATGGGGTTTTAAAGAGATTGGATTTGCACTGATTTGAGTTTGCAGTGGAGGGTGGCTCTCCACAGAAGACTGAGTCTGTCGGTGTGGGGGGTCATCAGACTGTAAAGTCTCTTGATGGTGGGCTAGAGTTGGACTAAGTGCGTCCTGTGAATCAGAGTTCTGAGGTGACTCAGAGTCCATACAGTCACTTTGGTAGTCATGGTCAGAGTCAACAGCTTTGCTTATTGAAGAAAGCTCTTCTCTCAATACAGCTGCAAAATCTTTGCCTGTCTGCTTTGCTATGGTCCTTAATTCAGTCAGATATGTCTGCGTAGCAGTCTTGCTAACTACTGGGGTGTAGACACAACTTAAAGCTTCAATAAGGTAAACGTTGTCAGGTTTCTCTTTTGGTGAGAATTTGTATGGTAGCAATCGTGACAGCGATTGCACCGCAGTGCTGTATGCATACTCAACAATGGATTGCTTACCAACACCCAGAAGAAGAGGATCTACAGGAACTACTGTCTGAATAGACCCATACTGCTTGAGGAAATCATAAAGCTCCTCATCGACTTCAGTACCGGTTAAGCCAGTCACTAGGACTGAATTTGGTATCTTAACGTTGCTCTGTTGCACGGCTTCCATGTCTACTCCTATTTTGTTTGTTCACTTCATTTATTTTTGTGATAGTTTGGCTCTCTATCATGCACAAACCACTCCTGGCTGGCTCGCCAAATTTTATGTAGCACCTATACTGTTAGGCAGAGGAGAATAAGCTACAGGACCAGTTCTAGATTCGTAGGAGTGGTAGGTGTAAAATGAGATTCAGAGCAAGAAAAGTTTAAATGAAAAGCCGGCAATTTACTAGAAAATTAGACAAACAATTATTAACAAACAAAAACATTTCAGGCACTTATTAGTGTTAAGGTACCTTTAAAATTTCCCTCTGAGTTGCATTACACCTTAAGTGTTGTATTAAAGCTGAAACAAAGGTTTTGAGTTCTCCTGTTCTAGTATAATTTTATCTAACGACCGGTCGATCTAGTTTTCGTTTGGTTTTGGGTAATAAACCTAATATTCATCTAAATTGGGAATTTAACTGGCTCATAGGTTTACATTCCTCACCCAATACACATTTCAATATCAACAATGTCCCTTTAAATTGACCAACACAAATCAGTTAAAGTCGTTGACAGTATCAAAATCAAAACAATAGAGGTTACAAAGCAATAATAGAAATTTTCTCAATGTCCATCTGCTCAGTAAATACTCCAAATGTCCGTTATCAGTGTGTGTGTCTGGGTTTACACACAGCTCCTTTAAAGTCCAATAAATCCAAAGAAAATTCCAACTCCTACCGCGACCTTGATGTAGCAGTGAGTTTATGGTGAAGAAGGTACCACGTGCAGTCCTTTTAGCGGTCCTAGGCACCACATTCCATGGGTTGGCTCGCCACTCGGATCTCCGAGGTTCAAGTACAAAACTCCGGGTCTTCTCCGGGGGAAAAAATAAAACCTGGCCTGCAGGACAGGCCACGAGAAATCAATTTTAGTTCACTTAATTAAATAGAAATTTAACATGGCGGCTTTTCTTCTTACATCCACGCCGCTCATATTAACAGCAAAATCAGACATGTCTCCACATAAAACAGGTTCAAAATACAAAAACAAAATACACAGGAGCATTAACTATTTGGGAAAATAAAATAGGTCGGTCATAACCATCATTTTCTGCTCTTTTGCCATCTTCGGCACTGTGTAAACAGGGCTTAATTGCCTCGTTACCTGTAACAGCGGTATTTTCACAAAACAGGCAAAACAGAAAGGAAACTTACCAAAACTCGTCCTGTTAAGTGTATTTAATCCTTATGTAATCCACACCCTGGTCTGGTAAGGAAAGATGAAGACTTTTACTAGTTGTAATGTCTTTCAGTTGTTGCTAGCTCCCAAATATCCTCAGATGTTGTTCAGCTAATGGCCGCTGCATCGTCTGCTCCACCTAGTGAGGCTGTGCGCTGCTACGCAGCTTCGTGGATGGGGGAGGGGCACTTGTCTTGGACAACTTTATTGACAACCGCTCAGTTAACAACGGTGTTTAAAATTAAAATATTTATTATTATTTTCGTTCTCATCACAAAAAGGTCATGAATTATTTAACTATTAAACTTAACTTTTTACTGACCTACTTATCATTTTTTTCATTACAAGTCTTTTTGTAGCGGGGGTTACACTTTTTTGACACAAGCAAGGTAGAATGGGGTTCTTGTCCATATTCCTACATGCATCATCTACAGATGTTGAAAGAACATAAAATATAGAAAATAGCCAACTGAAAAAAGGTCCAGTGGAAAAAAAATCTCTGTCACTCACTAATTGATTGCTATAATGGGGATATTATCATTGCCCAACTTGCCATTTATTGATGTGTCCATTTCACCTTGCAGAACACAGGAAGTGCTTGTTTACTGTAGGCAACTAACATTGGGGGAATTCAGATCTGTTAACTAAACTGTTTTTGTCAATGGAGTTTGACGGTTTGATTCAGTGTGGTGTCAGTTCCCTGTAGGAAAACCCTATCTGACATCAAGGAAAAAAGGTCCTTCTTCAAAGAAACAGAGCCATCCTCTTTTACAATGTACACTTAATATCTTTATCTGTAGTAAAGCACAGTAGTCTATTTTGGGAATTTACAATATTAATATCTATCTCACATAAACAATCAGTTTCTGAACTGTTCTTGTATTATAGTTTTAGACACAGTGTACATGTTGAATTGCAGTGTCTGTGTGTGTCCTGTAGGTGGACCCCAAGCGTCGTGTGACTGTTAGACAGCTACTGGATCATCCCTGGGTGATGAAAGACCACAACAGCCCTGTGGAATGGTACAGCAGGCAGCTGGTAAAGACACAAGAGGATCATCTATAACAGCATGCATTAGCAAACATTTAAACCACACAATTACAAACACTTAAACAGCTTTTGCTTTCGATATGTGTTCTCTTTGGTAGCTTGTTTCTTTTGGTTTCAAATCAAAGATTCGTTGATTTCGAGGTTTTTTACTGAAACAATAACATCCTTGTATTATATACTCAACAATATTATTTGTTGGAAATTGTTGTTTTCGTGTGTTGACATAAAACTAGAAGTGTCCCTCTTGGGTCTTTAATGGATAGTCCTGGTCTTTTTTTTTGTAGCTTGGTCACATAGATGAAGACTGTATCACTGAGATGGCAGTGAACATGAAGCGATCGAGAGAGAGCACCACAGCGCTTGTGAGGGAGGTGTGTGAATTCACTACACTGTAAAATCTGTTTAAGAGATCTGTGTGCATTTTTTTGCATGGTTTCTGATGGATTTTAAAACATCTCCCCTCCCACAGTGGCGTTATGACCACACCACAGCCACCTACCTGCTGCTGCTGTCAAAGAAGCAGAGGGGAAAGCCTGTCCGCCTGTGTCCTCAACCAGCTGTCTATGATTCCTCCTGCTCTCCGCTGCACCAGGGACTACAGGTCAGACTCTGGACCACTCCAATATACTCCACATATTTAGGGCTACTGCCAGGTGGATGTTCTTCTTGTACTGATTCTCTGCACCTAAATGTTGTTGTGGACCTTTTTTCTTGTGTTCATTTTCAGACAAGAGACGCATTTCAGTTCAGCGAGGATGAAGATGCTGTGATTATGGATTCTATGGACTTTTGCTCAGATTACATTGATGATTGCCCTTGGGTTTCAGTCTCACAGCATACACCCCAGGGGGTCAGAGGTCATCCAGATGAAAGAACAAACAAAGACATGGTATGTGAAAGTTGAAACAAAAGCAGGAAGCAGAAGGAGGAAGGGTGGTTGGGAGACCTGATTGTCAGACAGTCTCTTTGGTATTCTAACATTATGCTATGATGCTGCTAAGAAGACCCTTATTTTGTGGTATTTGATTGTTCACAAGCAAAGGCAAAAGGGGAGGGAGCTGCCATGGTAAACCTTGGCTAATGCTTCTGCAAGACAGCTTCTCTTGGTCTATAACCATTTACCTGTCTTTAAAGATGACAGTCATTCCCCATACAGTGACTAAATGTTGTAGAGAGAATGAGTTTGGTGTCCAGCTGATGTGCTGTTCAGACAGACCACACATTCAGCATGATTCTGTCAAGAGTAATGTACTCATACCACTTTTCTCATGTTGGATTCCTAAAGAGGCTGGCATCTCCATCAGTGGAAAAAAGGTGTGCTTACAGCCCAACCCCAGAGAGGGGGCGGAAAACGACACCACACCGCCAGGAGAAGAAGGAGAGGGACCAAGAACGAACCAGTGAAAACAAGGAGAATACTGCTATCCAAGAAAAAGATGTGGAAATCTTTGTGTTGCCGCCACCTCGAACCCCTGTATCCAGCAAGAAGAACACACGCCACAACAAGAACGTATTGACTACCCCTAATCAAAATGGAACCAAACCCACAGCGGTCACACCCAAAGGTAGGAATAATTTCCTGGTTACAGATAATGCAGAGCTTCAGGACTAGTACAGTTTATTTGAATACTGTAATTGTTTGTTGTTCCAAACAAGGGCTTGAAGTACCGTCCCTATTAGATTAGATTTGCATTAACCAACTGCCCCTCTCCACCCCCCCCCCCCCCTCTTTCCTTTATCTATCCCACACTCACAGTCTCATGCAGCTCTCATAATCACAAGTGCCACATCCACATGCCACACATTTGCAAGTAAATTGTCTTCTGGTAATAAACTCATTTTATTTGGCCATTTTTTTTATCCCAAAGCCACTCATATTTCTGTGATTTAGCTGTCATTATGTCAGAAAATGGACACACACTCAGATTCACTCACACTTATCACTGTCAACTCAAAGGTGAGGTTATAATCAGGAGGCTAATTCTATTCACCTATCTGTAAATGGAGGACACTAATGTGAAAAGAGAGTCATTAAAGGCTTAATTATTTGTCATATTGACGTCTCTGCTCAGATGTCCAGCCTCATTTGTTTCTTTTGGCTAAACTTGCTTCCGCTGAGCTGGTTGGTGTTAAAGCCTCGGACTCTGGCTCAGCCCTGCTTTCTTTACAGCCTCCCACTCTCTGAGCTGCAGTGCAGACAGGCTACCTGTGACATACACACACCATGGTCTGTGTGTGTCTGTCCCTAGGCATGTGCTGTGACAGGTGTAGCTGTCTCTTTCCTTTGCTCACTGTCCCACGTGGGCTGTAGTGACATGTGTTCTCTTGCCACTAAAACCTATCTCTCTGTTGTGTGTGTGTGTGTGAGAGAGAGAGAGCGAGTGTGTGAGACTCATTTTGCCTTTTGTGTTTACAACTCTAATGCCAAAAACAGCCAGTCATATGCATAACAGCTGTTCTTACAGTTTAACATTTGATTCCATCCCATGAGGTTTTGTCCTTTTAAATTACTTAAAACTGGGATGAAACATTCACTCCATAATATCTGTTTTTTTTTTCAACACTAAAAGTTTCCTAATGACTCAATCATTTTTGTATGTTAGTAGTTGAACCACACCAAATAATAATAATGTTATGACAAGAGTCATATGTCCTGTGTGTGTGTGTGAGTGTTCTCCCTCCCCGCCAACAGGGGGGAGCATACTATTGGTTTTACAGCTGGATGACGTGGAGCTCGAGGATTGGAGGACACAGATGGGCTCTGAATTTAAAAACCCTCCACATCAGCCACCCGATGCTCTTGCCCTCCGCTCCACATCCCGAGAAGACTGCGTTCGATTTGTTGATTATACGTTGGACATTAGATTGTGAATAGTATTTTGTGTAATTTAGGTTTGTCGTTTGATTTTTGCTTTACCTAGAGTAATTGAATTTAAGTTATTACTACATACCAGACACATTCGAGTAGGGGTGAGAAGCCGTTTTTGTTTATTCGTTTTCTCCTGTTTTTTGTTAGGAAGTCAGGGAAGTCACCTGTATTTTTGTTTGAATCTCTTTTATTTTGTTCAGGAAAGACAGGAGCTGAGAACCTTAGTTGTTTTGTTTGTTATTTTGGCATTGCTCACCCTGAAGGTTTCTGTTGTCTCGGTTCGTTTATAAATAAATTTATATAAATTCCATTCGTCGTTGATATTTTTCATATACCTTGGGAACTGGAACAGGAGGGAAGAGTCACTTTATGCTACAACTAGGTTTCCCCTAGGCCGGTTGTAACATAAATTGGGGGCTCGTCGATTCTTTTGAAAGCGTGTTGGTAAGTAAAACGTTCGTTATCGGTAAATTAAATTTGGCTCGTTCGTGTTTTGATTCGTGTCAGTAAGTAATTGGCAATTCGTCGTTTTTTTTTTTTGGAATATTGTATTTTTCATATTACTCTGCATAATACTGGTTGACAGTTTTGCTCTGAATATGGAGTTTGATCTAGAGTATTTTGTGAAGAATCCTACAGTCCAGCAGTTGGACAGGTGTAGGAAGGTGGATTTATTAATGATTGCTGCGCGTTTTCAGGTCAGAGTGCCTCAAAACGTTAAAAAGGAGGAACTGAAAGAGCTTTTGCAGGAAAAGCTGGTGGAGGAAGGTCTGTGTGTGTCTGTGCCCTCTGTAGAGGAGGCGGCGAAAGCTGACGTGAGCTCCCGTGACACGGTGCGGCCCAGCCCAACCGCTCCCTCTGGTCCTTATGTTATGACGGCAGAGGAGATGCAGCTAACTCTCAGAATAAAGGAGATTGATTTGAGAAATCGCGAGTTAGAGGTGGAGGCCATGCACCTGAGGGCCTTAGAGCTAGAGCGTCTCCCCTCTGCGACTGCACACCCATCTGCCTCACGACAGGTTCCTCATTCTCCTCATGACACATTTGATGTGAGCAAGAACATTGCTTTAGTGCCACCATTCAGAGAGTCTGAGGTGGACTGTTATTTTAGTGCCTTTGAAAGAATCGCAACCACTCTGAATTGGCCTAAAGAAATGTGGTCCCTACTGGTTCAATGCAAACTTGTAGGTAAAGCACAAGAGGTGTGTACCGCCCTCACGCTTGCACAAAGTCTAGATTATGATATCGTGAAAGCCACTGTGTTGCGGGCCTACGAGCTGGTGCCGGAAGCATACCGGCAAAAATTCAGAAACTGTGTAAAAACTGTCACCCAGACTTATGTGGAGTTTGCGCGTGAAAAAGGAGTGCTTTTCGACAAGTGGTGTCACGCCACCGGCACTAAAAGTTTTGAACAGCTGCGAGAGTTGGTGCTGCTAGAGGAGTTCAAAAAGTGTCTTCCTGAACGAATAGTTGTGTATCTAAACGAACAAAAGGTCGACACGATTGCTGCAGCTGCTGTTCTGGCTGATGAGTTTGAGCTTACTCATAAGAGTTTCTTTGTTCCACCCGTGCGTTGCGAACCCCCGGTCCAGTCTGACTACAAACAACGCTCACCAAAATCCTTTCGGCGCAGCCTGGCTGTGACTGAAAAGTCACACGAATGTTTTTATTGTCATGAGACTGGTCACTTTATTGCAGCCTGTCCTGTACTAAAGAATAGAGAACAAAATAAGAGCAAAAACCCTTCCCCTGTGAGTTTGATCCAAAGTGAGACTCAGATCGCATCAGATCTGTCGGAAACATCAGAGGTTGATGATGATTTTAAACCTTTCGTTTCAAAAGGATTTGTTTCTTTACTTGGCAGCGATGAGGACCGCGTTCCAATCACTATTTTGAGAGACACTGGTGCTAAGCATTCATTGATCCGACGTGGTGTCTTGCCGTTTTCAGAGAAAAGTTACTGCGGTTCTGATTTGTTGGCGTGGGGAATTAAATTAAGTGTGGTGCGCATGCCGCTGCACCAAGTTGCGCTCTCCTCCCCTTTGATTTCTGACACTGTGCGCATTGCTTTGCGAGATCAGTTACCTGTAGCAGGCATTGATATCATTCTTGGAAATGATCTTGCAGGGAAAAAGGTATTTCCTCCCGATCCAGAAGTTGTCGATGACCCACTCGCGGAGAATAATATAAATACTCCGTCGGTGCCAGATGTGCGCTCTATTTTTCCACAGTGCGTCGTGACGCACGCTCAAGCTCGGAAGCTTGACGTCGTAGACATTTCAGACTCATTTTTGACTGAGTCTGACTCGGCTTACCCCCAGCTTAAAGAACAAACAAAAATTGTGTCTGTGGATGTGGGCATGTTGCCAAATGCAAATGACTTGTGTTTAGATATAGATAAAAATGTACTTATCAATGCTCAACAGTCTGATAAAACATTGTCTGCCTGTTTGTCTGCTGCTAAAGAGAAGAAAGATGTGACACAGTCAGTCATTTACTCATTTGATGCTGGCGTCCTTGTACGAAGATGGATCCCTGTGTCCGGTGATGAAAGTTGTTCTGTCACTCAGATTGTGGTCCCAAAAGACTTCCGTATGCAGGTGTTACATTTAGGCCACGACCATGTCCTTTCTGGTCATTTGGGTGTAAAAAAAACATACCAGCGAATACTCCGCTATTTGTTTTGGCCAGGGTTAAAGTCTGATGTGGTAAAATTTTGCTGTTCCTGTCACGTCTGTCAGATGGCAGGAAAACCTAATCAGGTGATTCCTCGGGCCCCGTTACGTCCCATTCCTGTAATCGGTGAGCCGTTCGAACATGTGATTGTTGACTGTGTGGGTCCGTTGCCAAAGACAAAATCCGGTCATCAGTATATCCTCACAATGATGTGCGCTGCCACACGCTTCCCAGAGGCCGTTCCTTTACGCTCGCTACGGGCGAAGTCAGTGATAAGCACACTGATAAAATTCTTCTCTACCTTCGGGTTGCCAAGGCGCATTCAAACAGACCAAGGAACAAACTTCATGTCAAAAGTGTTTGCCCAGGTGATGTCAGAGTTGGCTGTTAAACATAATGTGTCCAGTGCGTATCACCCAGAGAGCCAGGGTGCGCTGGAGAGGTTTCACCAAACACTTAAGTCCATGCTCCGTAAATATTGTCTGGAGTCCAACAAAGAATGGGATGAGGGTTTACCACTATTGGTGTTTGCTATTCGTGAGACGTCTCAGGAGTCTCTTGGTTTCAGTCCGGCTGAATTGGTTTTTGGACACACTGTGCGCGGCCCGCTGAGGCTGTTGAGAGAGAAATGGCTTGCTAACCAGCCGAGCCCTGCGCACAGTGTGCTGGATTATGTTAGTTCCTTCAGAGAACGGTTACACACTGCATGCGAAAAAGCCAAAGAAGCACTCGCTGTCGCTCAGTCCAAAATGAAGGAACATTATGATAAAAAGACGCACAATCGCATTTTTCAGCCAGGAGACACTGTTCTCGTTCTGTTGCCTATTGTGGGGTCCGGCCTTGAGGCCAAATTCTCTGGTCCGTATGAAATTGAGAGAAAAATCAGTGAAACTGATTATGTTGTGAAGACTCCCGACAGGGGAAAGAAGTCTCGTGTATGTCACATAAACATGTTGAAGAGGTATATTCCTCGGGGTGCCGGTGCGCCAACAGCTGCTCCCGTCACGTGCGTCTCCACTGTGGTGCCGCACTCCAGCGAGTCTGATGGTGATGAGCTGCATAAACAGACTGCTGCAGTTCCTAGTCCGCGCTTGGAAAACTCAAAAATTCTGGAAAAGTTGGAAGAACATTTGTTTTATCTACCCCAATCCGCCAGGGATGACATTTGTTGTCTCATTCGTGGACACATGTCCATATTCGGTGACACACCAACACAGACTAATATCATTCAGCATGATGTGGATGTTGCAGATAATCAGCCCATCAAGCAGCACGCGTACCGTGTGAATCCAGTGAAACGCGCCGCTATGAAAAAGGAGGTTGGATATCTTTTAGAAAATGGATTTGCTATCCCAAGCAGCAGCCCGTGGAGCTCGCCTTCACTCCTTGTCCCAAAGCCTGACCAAACGCATCGGTTCTGTACCGATTACCGTAAGGTGAATGCTGTCACAAAGCCTGACTCGTTTCCTCTGCCCCGTGTGGACGACTGTGTCGATAGAGTGGGTTCAGCTAAATATGTGACAAAACTGGATCTATTAAAGGGTTACTGGCAGGTGCCACTCTCTCCCCGTGCCTCTGATATCTCTGCCTTCGTTACTCCTGACCATTTCCTCCAGTACACAGTCATGCCGTTTGGTTTAAGAAACGCTCCGGCTACTTTCCAGCGGCTCATGAACACGCTCCTTGCTGGAGTTGGAAACTGTGAGGCCTATCTCGACGATATTGTTATCTATTCTTTCACATGGTCAGAACATATGAGCACCTTAAGAGAGGTATTTCAGCGCTTAGAGAAGGCATCATTAACGCTGAATTTGGCTAAGTGTGAATTTGGAAAAGCTGAGGTCACCTATCTGGGGAAACAGGTGGGACAAGGGAAAGTACGCCCTCTGTTGGCCAAAGTGCAGGCCATTGTAGATTTTCCGGTGCCAGAAACAAGACGACAGCTCCGCCGGTTTCTGGGCATGTGTGGTTATTACCGGGGATTTTGTAAAAATTTTGCAAGTGTCGTGGCTCCTCTCACTAGCCTAACAAGTCCTTCTTCTCCGTTTGTGTGGAGTGATGTGTGTCAGCAGGCCTTTGTCTCTGCTAAGGCTCTCCTGTGCAGTGCACCTGTGCTGGCTGCTCCCAGTTTCGAGTGTCCTTTTAAACTGGAGGTTGACGCCAGCGCTCACGGAGCAGGCGCTGTACTTTTGCAGGAGGATGAAAAAGGAATCGATCATCCTGTGTGTTTCTTTTCAAAGAAATTCAACAAGTGCCAGCTACACTATAGCACAATAGAAAAGGAAGCATTGGCGTTGCTGTGGGCACTGCAGCATTTTGAAGTTTATGTTGGCTCTACTTCCAAACCAGTTTCTGTGTTTTCAGACCACAACCCACTGGTGTTTCTGTCGCGAATGCGTAACAACAATCAACGTCTCATGCGCTGGTCCCTGCTGTTACAAGATTTTAATATTGTGGTTCACCACATAAAGGGGTCAGAAAATGTTGTGGCCGATACGTTGTCCCGAGTGGGGACATAGGATCAAACATTTCTTGAGGGGAAGAAATGTTTGATCTTAGGTGGGGGGGTGTTATGACAATAGTCATATGTTCTGTGTGTGTGTTCTCCCTCCCCGCCAACAGGGGGGAGCATACTATTGGTTTTACAGCTGGATGATGTGGAGCTCGAGGATTGGAGGACACAGATGGGCTCTGAATTTAAAAACCCTCCACATCAGCCACCCGATGCTCTTGCCCTCCGCTCCACATTCCGAGAAGACTGCGTTCGATTTGTTGATTATACGTTGGACATTAGATTGTGAATAGTATTTTGTGTAATTTAGGTTTGTCGTTTGATTTTTGCTTTACCTAGAGTAATTGAATTTAAGTTATTACTACATACCAGACACATTCGAGTAGGGGTGAGAAGCCGTTTTTGTTTATTCGTTTTCTCCTGTTTTTTGTTAGGAAGTCAGGGAAGTCACCTGTATTTTTGTTTGAATCTCTTTTATTTTGTTCAGGAAAGACAGGAGCTGAGAACCTTAGTTGTTTTGTTTGTTATTTTGGCATTGCTCACCCTGAAGGTTTCTGTTGTCTCGGTTCGTTTATAAATAAATTTATATAAATTCCATTCGTCGTTGATATTTTTCATATACCTTGGGAACTGGAACAGGAGGGAAGAGTCACTTTATGCTACAACTAGGTTTCCCCTAGGCCGGTTGTAACAATAATGCTGGTACTATTAATATAGAACTATTGACTCTTGTGTCAAAAAAAAGAAAAACAGTGCCAGAAGGCTGAAATGATAAATTTATGAGACCAGAAAAGCAGCAGTCACAGCTTCCTTTATATTGGAAAATGGCTAACTAGATTCTTTACTTTTTTGATGTGTAAATGTAGGTGGTGATAGTGCAACTAAGGAGCTGAATAAGAAGAGGGCAGCAGAGAACAAAGATGCTGCAAACCTTGAAATACTGGCCTTTAGTCCAGAGCGAAGGTGAGTGCTCTACAAGATGAGTGAAGGGACGATGTCCTTACACGTCTTTGGTCGGCCAATCAGACCGAAATGGGGAAAAAAAAACAAGAACATGTGAGTCACAGGTGACAGAAGTTAAGCTAAACTGTTTGCTTTCCAGGCCTTGTTCTCTGGACATGGCCGTCACAGACAGTGGGAAGAAGAAGAGAGCAGGGAAAGTGTTTGGTTCCCTGCAGAGAGGCCTAGATAAGGTGATCACTATGCTCACCCCGAGTAAGAGACGAGCCCATCAGCACGGCCCCCGCAAAATCAAGGTATAAGCATGGTGAAACAACAGACCTCACCATAATTTCTTCATTTTTCTTACTTCAATAAACCATGTTCATAGAAAAGCTACAATGATAAACTTTTGTTGATGAATGGCTGTCTCCTTCCAGGATCAATACAACGTGACTCTGACCAGTCAGACCAATCCAGACCAAGTGCTCAACCAGATCCTGTCCATCCTGCCGGAGAAAAACATCGATTTCCAGCAGAAGGGGTTAGAAAGACATGCTTCCTCCATCCTTTTTTTCATAATGCTGCTCCTCCTATCAAATTCAGTCATTTTACCATTATTTACTTCACCCATCATTCAGGTACACTCTCAAGTGTCAGACCTGCAGTGACTTTGGAAAGGTGACCATGGCGTTTGAGCTAGAGGTGTGCATGCTGCAGAGGCCAGAGGTCATCGGAGTGCGCCGCCAGAGGCTGAAGGGAGATGCCTGGGTCTACAAACACCTGGTGGAAGACATTCTCTCTGCATCCAGTATCTGAATGATGCACTTTCCTGACAGTAGCACTGCTGGTTTTAAGTCAACTTTAGCATAATTGTCAACAACATGACGTTTCTTGTCAGAAAAGAATGACTGATGCAGGGAGCTGTCTTTTTTTTAAAACATAGACTAGAATACTGTGGTATGTTGTGCTGATTACATTTGGTATTAAGCTGGAGCTAATCAGAAAATATTCAATTCGAGAGAAACGACCATGTACATAAGAAAAAAAAGAATATTGCTTCTCAGTGGGATGCTGAAGCCTCCAAATGTCCTAAACTATTGAGGACCGCCACAGATTTTAAAGGAGTGGGGGGTTTAGTTGAAGATCGGTCTACGAGGGAGTCAAAATAGCAGTTGAAGTCCCCTCCAATGAGTATATTATGATCAGTGTATTCAGAGATAAAATCGAATGTTTTACAGAAGAAGTCAGGGTTGTCAGAATTTGGAGCATAGGTGTTTAACAGAACTAAAGGAAGTGAATTAATAGAGCCTGTCCATCCTGCCGGAGAAAAACATCGATTTCCAGCAGAAGGGGTTAGAAAGACATGCTTCCTCCATCCTTTTTTTCATAATGCTGCTCCTCCTATCAAATTCAGTCATTTTACCATTATTTACTTCACCCATCATTCAGGTACACTCTCAAGTGTCAGACCTGCAGTGACTTTGGAAAGGTGACCATGGCGTTTGAGCTAGAGGTGTGCATGCTGCAGAGGCCAGAGGTCATCGGAGTGCGCCGCCAGAGGCTGGAGACGCCTGGGTCTACAAACACCTGGTGGAAGACATTCTCTCTGCATCCAGTATCTGAATGATGCACTTTCCTGACAGTAGCACTGCTGGTTTTAAGTCAACTTTAGCATAATTGTCAACAACATGACGTTTCTTGTCAGAAAAGAATGACTGATGCAGGGAGCTGTCTTTTTTTTTAAAACATAGACTAGAATACTGTGGTATGTTGTGCTGATTACATTTGGTATTAAGCTGGAGCTAATCAGAAAATAGTCAATTCGAGAGAAACGACCATGTACATAAGAAAAAAAAGAATATTGCTTCTCAGTGGGATGCTGAAGCCTCCAAATGTCCTAAACTATTGAGGACCGCCACAGATTTTAAAGGAGTGGGGGGTTTAGTTGAAGATCGGTCTACGAGGGAGTCAAAATAGCAGTTGAAGTCCCCTCCAATGAGTATATTATGATCAGTGTATTCAGAGATAAAATCGAATGTTTTACAGAAGAAGTCAGGGTTGTCAGAATTTGGAGCATAGGTGTTTAACAGAACTAAAGGAAGTGAATTAATAGAGCCTGTGACAAGAATAAATCTCCCACCTGGGTCTGAAACCATGGACTTGAAAACAAATGGGGCAGTTTTACGGATGAAAAGGTAGACTTATATACTTGAGAAATCCACAAGGCTTTTAAACGCCCCCATTCAGTTGGCTGAATGTGGGTTTCCTGTAGAAAAATAATATCAGAAGACAGAGATTTAAGATGTGAGAGTACTCTGCCCCTCTTTAAGGCACCACCAAGACCTTTACAGTTCCATGAAGTAAGTAATGGGGCTTGCTCCTAACAACTGAGATTGTTTATCCAGCATTTAAAGCAAAATATGACAATTGTAAACCGACATGAGATTTGACAGAGTGGCAGTACTACAGCAAACAAAAACAACATCATCCCCAAAACTTACCCAAAGCCGCAACAAAGAACAAAGCGGCAGATCCCACATACTGTACTGGAGGCTGCTGGATAACGGAGCCAGCTGAGCTAAAACAACTCTTTAACTCTACCTGACAGCCTGTGTGTTCCCCATTTATAAGACATATCTGCACGCAAACATACCGGACTCTACCGTGAGTTTAGCCGGCTTTCAGTTGGTACGGGCGGACAGGAACTGTACCGAGAGTGGCAGGAAGAAAGGAGGGGGACTTGCGCTCTACGTGAACAACCGGTGGTGCAGCCCGGGACACGTTACGGTAAAGGAGCGTGTGTGCAGCCCGGACATTGAACTGCTAGCGGTGAGTCTACGTCCATATTATTTGCCCAGAGAGTTCTCTCACGCCATTGTACTCGTTGTTTACATTGCTCCCTCGGCTGAGGCGTCGCGGGCTACTGACGTCATCAGCTCTGTGACCGCGAGGCTTCAGACCCAGCACCCTAATGCCTTCATAGCGATTTCTGGCGATTTTAACCATGTTAATCTGAAATCAACTCTGCCCACTTTCAAGCAGTTTGTGGACTGTAAAACAAGAGAAAATAAAACTCTAGATTTACTGTATGCTAATGTTAAAGAGGCATACAGCTCCATAGCTCTCCCTCCCTTGGGCAGATCAGACCATAGCCTAGTCCACCTCAAACCCCAGTATATACCAGCAGTACAGCGGCAGCCGGTGACCACCAAAACTGTACGGAGGTGGACACCGGAAGCCCTGGAGACCCTGCAGGGATGTTTTGAGGTGACTGACTGGGATGTGTTCTGTGACACCCATGGTGAGGATGTAGACACACTCACAGACTGTATCACAGAATATGTTAATTTTTGCACAAATTCTCTAATCCCCACCAGGTCAATACGCTGCTTTCCAAACAATAAACCATGGGTGACAAAGGACATCAAGGCATCACTCAACAGAAAGAAGACAGCCTTCTTGAGTGGAGACAGAGAGGAGATGAGGAGGGCCCAGGCAGAGGTGAAGGAGAAGATTGGAGAGGGCAAGGAGGAAGCTGGAGAGCCAACTTGCCCGGAACAACTTGAGGGAGGTATGGAGTGGCATGCGAACCATCACCGGCCACAATAGGATCTCCGACCAGCTGATGGATGGAGATCTGCAGGAGGCCAACCAGCTGAACCTGTTTTTCAACAGGTTTGATAGTCCACTCCCTGACCACCCTCCCCCTCCCTGTGATGCACCATTAACACCTGTCGATAACAACAATGTACCTCCTCCTCCTCCCCCTCCCCCTAACCATACTAACCAGTTTCACCTCCCCATCAATAACATCACCCTGCCCCCCTTACCCCACCTTCCATTAACAACCCCCCACCCTCCCCCATCAGATCTCTCTCTCTGCTCTTCTGTGTCCACAGTTACCATCACCACAGAAGATGTGAGGAGGGAGTTCAGTCGCCTACGACCGGGAAAAGCTGCAGGACCGGACGGACTCAGCCCCAGAGTACTCAGGGACTGCGCCACACAGCTGTGTGGGGTCTTCCAGCACATCTTCTCCCTGAGTCTGAGCCTGATGACTGTCCCTGCCCTGTGGAAGACAACATGCCTTGTTCCTGTGCCCAAGACCAAACATCCAAGCACACACAGCGACTACAGACCAGTTGCTCTGACTTCACATGTGATGAAGTCTCTGGAGAGGCTGGTCCTGAAACACCTGCGTGCTGTTGTGGAACCATCGCTGGACCCCCTGCAGTTTGCTTACCAGCCCCGTATTGGAGTGGAGGACGCCATCATCTACCTGCTGCACAGAGCACACACCTACTTGGAGGAGGCAGGTAACACTGTTAGAATCATGTTCTTTGATTTTTCCAGTGCATTTAACACCGTGCAGCCTGCCCTTTTGAATAGGAAGCTCCTGGACATGCAGGTAGAGACCCCACTGGTCACCTGGATCACTAACTATCTTACAGGTCGACCACAATTTGTGAGGCTGAGGAACACCGTCTCGGACACGATAGTGAGCAGCACGGGGGCACCCCAGGGCACGGTACTGTCTCCATTCCTGTTCACACTCTATACATCGGACTTCAGACACTGCTCACAGTCCTGCCACCTGCAGAAGTTCTCGGATGACTCTGCCATTGTGCGCTGCACCAGCAGAGGTCGGGAGGCGGAGTATATGAGTGTGGTGGACAGCTTTGTGGAGTGGTGCGGACAGAACCACCTGCAGCTGAATGTCACAAAGACAACAAGAGAGCTGGTGGTGGACTTCAGGAAGCACCAGACACTCCCAAACCCGGTCAGCATCAAGGGTACCAACGTGGACATTGTGGACAGCTACAAATACCTGGGTGTCCACATTGACCACAAACTGGACTGGTCCACAAATGCAGAGGCAATATACAGGAAGGGACAGAGTCGCCTGTATCTACTGAGGAGACTCAGGTCCTTTAACGTCTGCCAGACCATGCTGCAGATGTTTTACCACTCGGTGGTCTCCAGCGTCATCTTCTACGCTGTAGTGTGCTGGGGCAGCAGGATGAAGACGGCCGACACCAACAGACTCAACAAGCTCATTAGGAAGGCTGGCTCGGTGCTGGGAGTGGAGCTGGAGTCTGTGGTGGAGGTGACGGAGAGGAGGATACTGAGGAAACTCCTCAGTATTCGTAACAACACCTCTCACCCCCTGCACGACACACTGCTGTCCTACAGGAGCACATTCAGCGGTAGACTGAGACTACCGAGGAGCAGCACAGAACGCCACAGGAGGTCCTTCCTGCCAGTGGCCATCAGACTGTATAACTCCTCCCCTTTCTGTAGGGAGAAGCGCTAGATATTCATGTCAGGCATCACTGTCATTCCCTCCACTTGTCTATATCATTTTTACTTAGCACCTTACATCTCCATATTTGTATCCAGGTATCATATATTGTGCTCATACTGTGTACTGTACTCTTATTTTGGATTATAGTGACACTTATACCTATACTCTGTACTTAACTGCATTTATTGTGACTTGATACCTCTGGCACAAGAATTTCCTTCGGGATTAATAAAGTTTTATCTTATCTTATCTTATCTTATCTTATCTTATATTTATGTGCGGATGTTATTATTCTCCCCTGTAGGTGTAGAACTTAATTGAATAACATACACAAGCAAAGCATTACTCATTTACAGTCATGTTTTTTTATGTACATGTGTTTACAACTCTCTGTTTTACATGGTTATATGAAGCGTCTGTTTTTATTTCGTGTCTGTCTTCTCTGGTTTTCAGTGTCATATTTTTGTTTTTTCTGACATTGTAAAAAGATCAAAATAAAATGATTTCTGTGTTTATAGAGACAAAATTACTTGACTTTAAATGTATTATTCATCCAGTCGATGGAGCAGTGGTGTGTTTTATACTCTGTCATCGTCCGTCTGTTCATCCTCCAGGCTTCACTTCACGTTGGTGGAGAGATTGATGGTGATAGTTTAGCTTGGTGACAGTGTTTGAACATTTTACCTCCAAGAAAATGAGCAGTGAAAGGTGTCAAGAGATGCCTTCACTTACATGTTAAACATTGTTTTCAGTATTTTTGTGCAGCTGTAATGGACACGATTTTAGGTCTTTAACATAGTATATAATGTGAAATAAATGATGTTCCTACCTGATAAAATGCCACATTTGTCATGCCTGTGTGTTGCAGCTGATCAGCATTTCTCTCTGGCAGGTTCTCCTTGTGTGTCCCAGCAGGAGGAGAAGGGTAATGGTGGGTTGAGCTGATGATAAAGAGGAGGGGGTTAACCCTAATGAGAAAGGGTGTTAGGGTGGTACGATCATTTAAGACAGAGGTGAAGGTTGGCAATAGAAGAAGTCAAAATACGGTATAATTTCACTGGTGGTAACACCTCCTGCTGGGCTGGTGGTGGAGGATCAGAGCCTGAGTGTGGACAACAGCTGGACTGAAGTTGCTGTCATCACGTGTAATCACCACTGTCAGTTGTGTCATTGTCCCTCCTCTCACACAGGTGGCGCTGAGTTTCCTAAACTCAGCCTGGAGCAGTTCAGTCCATGCTTGTTTGAAAAGTGGAACAGAGCATGTGTCTTACACAATGTTCACAAGAGGATTACTTTAATCAAGGCTGCAAAACTTGAGCAGAAAACAGAGCAGAGTGAGCGGAGGATGAGGAGGCTGATACTCAGGTGCTGTTCAGGTTTTAAGTGACACCGAGCATGTAAGAAAAATGAAGCTGTTGCTGACCATCGCTCTCATTCTTCTTTTTTTGTGTGAGTTTATGATTTTTTTGATGCATGTTGTTACACTGATTGCTTGTCGTTGACACATCCTCTCTTTGTTCCTTTTATTTTGCAGGGCTGTACAAGGCTCAGCAGTCTGCTGGCACCAGTCATGGAAATGCTTGTGAGGTAGGTTGATGAAAATAGATGAGGAAAGTGGATTTTTACACCTGCCTACAGAAAATATGCAGAGAACAACCCGCTGCTTAGTCTATCACAGTCATAGTGGCCACAGAGATGCCCCCTGGCCTCCCTGTTTTGAGCAATGTCTTCCAGGTACCACAAGCCAAAAGATATCATCCCTCCAGCTCCAGTGAGACCTGGGGCACAGACCCCCACGCAGCTGGATATGCTGAGTACACCTCTACTCACATGGAGTAAGATTGAATCTATTCTGAGCAGCGCTTTTGTCCTTTTGCATATATATGTCTCCAAGGGACATAGATAGCTGTTAACTTGAGGACTGCGTCTTTGGCTTAGCTTCTTAACAATAAATACAGTGACCACATCGCTGCAGAAGCTGCACCCACATCAATCCCTTTTGTGAACAGGACACTTAAAACTCCTCCACTCAGGAGAGACTTTTCTGCTGACCGCATTTGAGGTCATCCTGATTTGCTGCCGTATCACACTTGTCTGCCAACTCTTCAAATGGGAGCTGGAGCACCTCCTGTGATGGTGGCAGAAGAACCAGCGTCACAATCAGGAGGTTTTATTAAGTAGGGGGATCTAAATGATGATGCATCCTGACCTGACCCCTTTGCTCTGTGTGTCTCTCAGCTCATGTTTTAGGTGTGTAACTTTATTATTTATTTTTCAGGCGGTGTCCATGAGCGAGGCAGCAGTCTCTCTCCTCTTATCACCTCTGTCCCTGTACTGCTGGACGGCCTCCACGCTGCTTAGACTCGTCCTGTCCATCCCGGTTCTCGTCCTCAGCTCCTTGCATCACACCCTGCTGCTGCTCCTGGCTTTGCCTTGGTGTGTTTCCACCGTCTGCATCTCCGTGCTGCTGACATGTCTCCACGTTGCCCTGTACCTGCTCCACCTGGCATTGGTGGTTACTGTGGTGGCCATTTTGATCCTGACACAGCACATGATGACTAACAGTGACACCAGCCAAGTGAGAGTGAAAAAGCAACAAGCTAAAAGCCAAGCGTACGGTCGTAAGTTTGCTCAGGAAGGCTGAGTTCTGCTGATGTTTTTGTACATTTTTTGTTGAGTAAAAATCCACGTCTGTTCATTTTGGCCTGCTCTTACCTTTGTTCATTTAAATTGTAATATTACACACAGTACATTCTTTGTTTAAATTGGCTTTGAGACAACTTATAAGGAAGCAAAAGGGGGGAGGAAAAGCTCTTGTGTGAGACCTCGTGATCTAAATGAGGGTGAAAATATATCTGTTCGCTGCTACTTTAACAAACAGCCTGCAGTCGTCCACTTATCTATCTCTCTCATTTTCTCTCTCGTCGTCTTTTTAAATGTGGCTCCCAATTATCTACGGATTGTTGTGCTGTTTGGTTTCTATCTGCAGATGTTATCATTAGACATGTCTGTCAAATGAAGATGAGACAGAAGAGAGAGGAATAAGGGGGAAAATCTTCTGCATTCATTGCGTCCATGCTTTTAATGCATGTGTGAAGTCCAACAGTGCAGGACATGCAAACCATATTCCTGAAAAACACTAATAAAGGGAGTTAACAGGGAGAGAAACTACATGTGGTGGAGGCGTTGAGCCAAGGCGGCGGATGCTTGCCCAACCAGTAAACAGCATGTGCAGACAAACTGCAGCGTTCTCATCTCAGGGAAGCATTCAAATTGCACACACACACCAAAAAAACAATTTTATCACAACTATTAGCACTCCAGGCAAAGTGTGTAACCGTAAAAAGTAATGGGTGAACTTTCTGCTGCGTTCTAAGTGTGTGTGAAAGAGACAGAGAGACAGAGGGGAAATGAGGCTGGATCATAGAGATTTATTACATGGCCGTGGCATCCTAATTAGCATAAAGACTGGACTGGCCCACTCAAGCAGAGAATTAAAAACCTTAATTGTGCTGTCAGCCTTCCTCTCTCTTTCTCACTGTTGACTCTACTTCATTCCGCTCGCATTCGTCTCCTCCTGCTCTCCTCGCCCTCTCCTCTCTGCTTATGAAGTAGCCTGTGTCTGTGCTGTTTAATTGTTGGTGATAAATGGGAAACAGGGTGTTTGTAATTGTCTCAGAGATGTGGGGGGGGGGGGGGGGGGGGCATGATGGAGATCGTCTGGAGGAAGAAGAGGTTTTGTAGGAACAGAGTAGGGGGGATGACATTTATCAAATATTTGTTTGAAGGAGGAAAATTAGTTTAGGCAGACACCATCAAAGTGTCAGATGGATTTGATCTCAGGTCTGAATGATGATAGTGAAGTTTTCCGATGTTCATACAAGTGCTACGACAATGTTAGATGAGTGCCATGAATCTTATGAGTAGGTGTAACGACAGCCATTGGGGTGACGATGTCGAGCTGTAGGCTTTAGTGCATATTTAAAACAGCAAAAATCATCAGGTTCACTAGATTTTCAGGTTTTATTCTTCACCTCTGTGTGTTTTTAAGAAGTTAGAATTAAGGAAAGAGCAGAGAAACAAGTGCCTCTGGAATCTAATTTGTGTGGCTTCAAAATCCTGAGATGGATCATCATTTGTACAGGTTATCTTTCTGAGCAAAATATGTAAGCATCATATACAGCTGCCAACCCACAGTGAGAGCTTCCTGCCTCTGTATGACTCCGGTCCACCTCTTTGCATTTATCGTGAGTTTAAGTGAGCTACAAAGCTGCTGACATGATGACTCGACCCTCCCCGCCGGGACTCAAAATGGCTCTTCAGAAACCTATGGGTGATGTCATGGACCCATCATTCAGATTCTACATTGACTCACTAGACCAACCTTTTGGTACAATGGGATGGTGCAGACAATGGCTAGCAGACATCTATGGAACATCATTTCTTGTCTTTGTTTTTTGGTTATCAATTTATCTCCAGATGTGAAAAGGGATTTTGGCTGCTGTTTAGTATTATTAGTATTGCAGATGAACTTGTACAAAAACAGAGCAGGAGCACATAGAAGGAGGAGAGCAGTAGGGAAAGGTTTCCCTGATGGAGGAGGAGGAGGAGGAGGAAGAGGAGGAAGTGTTTTTGTGAGGGTCAGTTTGTGCGTCTCTGCTGTCAAAGACTCTCCTGCAGCAGCAGACGAGGTTAAGACTTAGGAGGCCGGCCCCTCTCACACTGCATCTCCCTCAGCACTGACAGCTCGCCGACACACACACACACATGCAGACAATGGTACTCCCCACATGCACTGGCATGCACTTAAACTTTCCTCTTTACCCCAGTCCTCCTACCTCCTTTTTAATGTATTTCTCTCCATCTTTTTCCTCTCCGTCTCTTGCTCTCACTTTGGTTTCTTACATTGTTTTTCGGTTTCCGTCTTTCTTCTTCTTTTTCTTCTCTCTCTCTAATTGGTCTCCGCTAGGTTAGCTTAGACAGGCCTATTCATCATAGCACTATCCTTAGAGACAAACCCTCAGGGAGAAAGGGGAAGATAGAAGGAGCCAGACGGGAGGGCGATAGGGTCTGCCGCTTGTCAACCCACTTCTCTCCTCTTTTTTTCCCTCTTTTTACTCGTCTTCTCCCTCCCTTGTCTCTCCGTGAGCAGCACGTTGGTGTCAGTTTTGCAGAGGGAAGAGGGGGTGAGGGAGGTGAGGATGGGGGGAGGGAATGTAGACACATTAGTTAGGCTATTAGTTCAACAAGCCGCTTCCATGCCTGTCAATGGTCCGACATCCACACAGACACACACACACACACACACACACTGACATTTGTTACATGTAGTATCTGTGTGAGAGAGTGAGTGTGAGTGACGGACTGAGTGGTGGAAAAAAAAATTTTACATGGAACTATGTGTCTTGACATTTCCGGTGACCAGAGGACTCTAATGACTGAAACACAACCCATAAGCACTCTGTACAAGCCGCACGCATTTCTGCTACTGTCAGTGCATCTCTGTGACTTTGTGTGTGTGTGCGCGTGTGTGTGCGTGCGCTGTAAAGGGCAATGAGAAGCGTGTAGAGGTTCATTGTGTGAAGCCCAAATGTCTTGTGTGATAAGGTCAAACGTGATTTTTTTTTCACTGTGAATGTGTGAGAGTTTCTCTTCATTTGATGACACAGCAGTCAGCGCAGCAGAGTACTAGATTACTTCAGCTGAGCAGTGATAACATCAAATGATGAAGGACACGAACAGCTTCAAACACCTTGTGGCTGTTTTTAGGCTATAGCATGAATGAACTTCCTCTTTTTGTCATTACCAGTTTTGCTGTTGTGACACTCCCAGGCCTCAGATCCAGTTTGGGGTTTGCAGTGTGCTGGGACCTGGTTCACCTGATGGTTGCACTATATATCGGGTCCTTTTCCCCTGGATTTTGGGTTTTGCTTTGTGTCACACTTATGCAGGCCACACACCCAACACTACACACACTACTGACTAACTGATTTACTTATAATTATTTTTCCAGAGTTTGCTTAAATACATTTCTTGATTAGACACAGTCTTGTGTGGTCTCCAGTTCTCTCCTTCCTATGAGCCAGGTACTGACACTGTATACAATCATAAGTGGCACCAACTCTGGTGTCTATGAAAATGTAGCTGCAGCGACAAAGTTTGCCTCAAAGAATAGTCTTTATATTGTCTTTTGTGAGCAGTAGTTTTAATGGCAAAAGTGAATGATAAATGATGGTTCATAAAACCTTATAAAGCATTTGAAAGCAGAGTGTAAAAGTCTGGAGGACGGTTTCATCCACCTCTTTATCCCTGTTCTGGCAGAATTTTGATGCCATGCATCGATTACATTTTTTTTTGCTTTACCAGGCCATCCTGCCAAATATGATAATAATGTATGTAATGTTCCATGTTCCTGTGGATGCCACTTTCACAGATCTTGGCAAATAGCTTGCTGTTGTAGGAGAAAACCAAATGTCAGACACAAGTACAAACAAAGAGCAGATTATTTTAAATAAATCATAATCATGATTTTATATGCCTGTTACACATCTTCAGCAGTGTTTGTAAATGCATATGTGACTACAGGATGGATAGAGAGTCAGATGAGAATGCAAGCGCAGCAGAAGTCATGAATATTCAGCACATATATGAGCTCGCCCCCTGCTCCATCCGTTCCCTCTGTATGTTTTGTCAGACTCTCTCTGCCTCCTGTTTGATTCACATCCCCTGCTCTCTCACTCCTAATACCTCCTCAGCATCTCTTTCTGTCTCTCTCCTGCATGAGCCCCCTCTTCACTAATCATCTGAGGCCCAATTATACTCAGTTGGCCCTGCACCTCCTCTCTACAGGGGCTCTGGAGGGCCAAAATATACCGATGCTGACTGACGTTAATTTGCATGACTTCTTGGCCTCCATAAGCACCACTGTTGTCTATCTTCTGCTGCTGTATAGGGGGCCAGAGGAGGAGGAGGAGGAGGAGGAGGAGGAAGAGGAGGAAAGGAAGAACATGTCAGTAGTTAGTCATGTTATGTAATGTGAAGTAATGGGAGGAGAGTAAAGAGAGCAGAGGGTGTTGCATTGATTTCTAACTAACTAAGCACTGTCAGAGCCTTATTTTTCAAGCAGACATTGATCTGACAGATCCCCTCTGCATCCGTCAGACATTGTTGACAGTCAATGTTCAGCCAAATTTTTGTAGTCTACTGGCAGCTTTTCAAACTGTGCAAAAATAAATCTTGCATTCAACAATTTTCAGCTACTTTGAGGACAAATTATTTTTATGCTACCTGGAAACCAGTCTAAATCTTATCTGTCAAGGAAATCAAATCAAATCAAAAGGGCTTAAGGGGTAAACAAAACAAAACAAAATCAGATTAAATATATTGATATCTGAATGGTGTCTTTTTTCTTAGTTTATTTTATTATTTGTGATCCTTCAGGCAATGCAGTTCATCATTTTATTAACGGCGCATTTTTAGTGTTTTACCGGTGTCTGTGTTGTAGTCCACCTTTAAAAACAATGGGTTAAAATGAGTTAGTTACCAAAATGCAACTCGTTTGACATCCTTTGAGGTAATGTTGGTGATTCTGGTTGTTTGCTTTTACAGTAACAGCTGTGATCATGTCAGCAAGTGCTACTTGTTAACATCCAGCTCCTTGTGTGTGTGTTCTCCTCACTGACTTCTTGGTCTGTGATAGACTGACAGATGTTTGCATCAGATTCAGATTCAGTTTGTGACTATATGCTTAGGATTTGGTGTCTTTTTAACTAGGTGTTTTCAAGTACATAAGTGCAGCTTTTCTTGAATATTTGTAGCATAATGTCCCTTGTTGGTCCACTGAACGGGATGGGACATATTCTAGGTGAACTTTTGTTAATGCTTTTCCATCATGCATTCTTACACAACCTTACAGAGCTACCTTTGGTTGGCAGAGAACCAAAACAAGCAATGCATACACACACACACACACACACTTTGGTGTCCTGGGCAGGCACCCAATCTGTGGACAGCCTGGCCTATGTCTCAAGCTGGGTATGTGCTGTTTTCTGTGTGTGTGGCGTGTTGTCGTCATGTCGTGGCTTGTGTCCTATTATCACCCCTCCTCTCCTCCTTCCTCCTCCTCCGTACCTCCACTCACACACACACTCACCTCTTCCCCCTCCTGAGCTCGGCCAGCAGCCAAGACTGCAGCAGTGGGATACTCATTGGTGGGGTGAGAAGAGCGAGGGAGGGAGGGAGGGGGTGTGTGTGGGTGAGATGAGATGTATGTCCCCTGGATGAAAGCAGAGCTGAGGGGGTCACAGTGAGACATAAACAAGCAGCAGCTCTGTCAGCAGCCCCTCGCTGTCCAGACTGATGTACAAGAATCTGGCCCCAGGAACAAGTGTGTGTGTGTTTTTAAAGAGAGAGAGAGATAAGCACTCACACAGAACCTTTAAGTTCCAAAAAATTATTTTTTTTTATTCTGAAGGACCAATAAAATTATGGCAAATATTTACAAATAATTACTTCTTAGTTTCACATTACAGGTACATAAATGGAATAATTCACCAACAACAGTCACTCAGGTGGACAGATGAACAGGTACACAGACTGAGTATGAAGAGATGCATCAAGCAAACTGCAATTTAATATTTCACAGTAAAACTCAAAGCCGGGAGAGATAAACAATAACAATAATATTAACAATAGAAATATAAAAAAATAATATCAAAGTCACCATTTTATTTCCAGTTTTCTGAACAAAATCACAATTCAGGAACAAAAAAATGAGTTAAAGATAAAAGAAGAAAAATCAAGTGATATGATATCTTTGGCAAATTCGCACTGCAGTAAAATACATTCAAATATTAAGACAACACACAACACACAAAGAGGAAAAACACCAAGTTTTGTTTGCAACTACTAGAAAATTGAATAAAAAACATACACATTTCCTTAAAGAAGCATTTCTTTTACCTTTTTTTTTAAATCCTCCCCTCCAGAATATTTGAAGGCATTTCTTATCTTCACTTTGTGTTTGTATCTGTAAGTCTTTTCTGCTATTTTTATATGTTTTTGTACAAGAATCTATCATTTTAAAACAGGCATCACAGGCTTTGGTGAATGTTACAGATATGTTTTTTCTTTTTCGTTTTTTTGAAGAGAAGCAGAATTGTTCAAAACCGAATTTATTCTTTCTTTTTTTTAATTTTTTTAATTTTTATTTTTTTTACCAAAATGTCACAGATATAAATATCTCTTTAACACCCCAGATAGGAAGCCATGGACACAAAAAAACTCCAGATTGTTACACGAAAGGCCACAGTAAGGTGAAAAATCATGTATCTATTCGTTTTTTTTCTCTTTTTCTTTTTTTGATTAAAACATCTGCTTAAAAAGCACAGTCGATTTTTGTAGGCTGAGTCGTGTGTGTATTACTCCTCTTCCACAGTTGAATAATATTAAGATGTACAGAACATTGTAACACTTCAGTATGAGATCTGTCCAGAGCCTAGTTATATCAGCAAGCATGAAACAGATTGTGCCACTAATTGCTGTCAAGATGTGATGCTGAATTCCCCTCAGGTTTTAGGAAGGCAGTAGCCATCTTCATGGATTCATATTGAGATACAGTCAGGCAGTGCGCACTCTGTGAGAAATCATAATAAAGAAGAAGGGGGGGAAAAAAACTCATTTGCATTTATTTCAGGTTTCTATTTGACTTGAAGCTGGGATCAAAAATTTCCGGATGCAATTTATTCTCATGGAGAGTAAACTGTAGAAGGGATTGGAAATGAAACGTCTTTGTCTGATGTGTTTCTTTTGTGTGTTTAAATGCTGCATGAAGAGAAAACTGGGATCTCACTGAATGTTCTCGGACCAAATAAAGATACCGGCAGCAATATTGCCATTGTAAGGACCTCGCTTTGGCACAAAAAAAAAACACCCTGCTTCATTCCTATGCAGAATTTCCTGACAGGACAGTGAGAATCACGTCTGAATAGTCAAAGAGAAAAGTAAAAGGAAGCAAAGGGGGAAAAAGGATTAATAGGGTCTGTCTGAAGAGAGACTTTTTGAGGAAGGTCACAGGCCTGAAATCAACAGAATAGTTTTAATATTCCTAATCCTGGTGGTGTGGCAGTGCTACAGGATGGGAGGAGAGGAGAGACGGGTGCATGAGATATGATGAGATTACGGCTGAGGGAAGAGGGTGGGGGGAGAAAGGGGACTGGATGAGCTTCTGATGGCACAGCAGGTTTGGCCTCCCCTGGGGAACAGGAGGGCATAAGAGGAGGGGCGATCACCACTTCGCAAAGGACAAAGGGAGGGAGGGAGTCTGTACTTATACTGTGTGTGTGTGTGTGTGTGTGTGTGTGTGTGTGCGTGTGGGGCATGCTTTCTACTGTACCACCCACAATGACAAGTCCCCCCCACCCCACCTTCACCACTGCATTCAATGTCACAGCTGCCAATCCCAACCACGAGAATCCCTTCTCTCCCCCCGGTTAGGTCAAAGCAATGGCAAGGCAAAGCTGTGTCACTATGAAATGCATAGTTAACAAAATAATCCTGTTAATGTATCACTGGATTCATGGCTGTGCCAGATAAACGGGGCTCTGTCGATGTTGTTGCTTCACGTGAGTGGATGCAGGAGGCACGGCTGGATTTACCTCCTGATGGAGAACGACTCTCAATCAATATTTGGTCACGTTTACAGTAAAGTGTGTGTGTGTGTGTGTGGGTGTTTCTGTCACTACTTGGCTTTTTTCTACATGTTGTGTCTTTTTTCAGTCCTCATCCCTGAATTTAGATGTTGCAGTCACAGATCTTAACAATAACTGTTACTGGAAGATAATCTCTCTTTCTGCTGTCAAATATGATTTACTTTTTGTTTGTTTTTGTTTATTTGTTGGTTATAGCAGCATATTTTAATACCCCACTAATAATTAAATGTGTTTTTTTATCATTTATATTCCTCGGTTGTCTTGAGCAGCTAATAATTAGAGCATCTTCACTGATTTCACAGTTCCTCTAGTTTCTGTTCTCCTTGACAACCAGCCAGCGTTGACTTTAAAAGTGGCTGAACCGACCCTCCAGTCGACATAAAATTTCCCACTGGCCAAGAAAACTGTGGAGATGCTTCTAGTAATGGTGGAAGTTTGCCTTGTAACCACATTAGTTAGAGAAATGCCACCATGCACATCTGTTGAAGGCTGAATTTACAGACTAGTGTGTTACTTTACATCAACACTTTACATCTGTGTAAATGACGTCATGGTTACTAGTCAGCCAGGCAGCCATTTTGACAGCTAGTGATGCAAATCCTCTGTAGGCAAGACCGCATCAGTCAGTGTGACTGTCGCTGTCATTTATGTCATACTGTCACATGTTTCCCAGATTGCTAACAGGATGTTTGTACTTCTCTCTGCAGATCTGTGACTAAAACAATCTACATTCTGGGAGATCTTAGGGCTAGTTTGAGAGCAGCTATAGGTCTTTTTATCACACCTGCGTTGTTGGGCATAGAAATGACTGTTTGCTATGTATTTATGAAAGGCTTTATGCAATCTACTACCCTGTGTTTGCCTGGGGAGATAATCAGAAATTCTTTTTAAAGGACGGATGCTGAATCTTGTTTTTATTGACTCTTGGTCAGTCAGGGGGCAGACACATTGACATATAAAACTAAAGGCACTGTCCTTGTTTTCAGCTGGTGTGGTTCAGGTTCAATAATGCCTCAGAAGGATCAAAAGAGGGAAAAAAAGAGAGAGAAATAAAGAAAAGCTCCCACTGCGGTGCGCGCCGGCAGCACAGCAGGCGAGCCGTCATTAGGAATCTTTCTTTTAGAGTTGCGTACGCACAACTTTTAAGGTCTACAAATGTAAAAGGATCCACTCTAATACTATCTCGAAAAATCCAGAAACAACAACAAAGATTGAAAAATGAACAGCTTTGTTCAGTTATAGTTATGTTTATATAGCTATGTTTTATGTCTCACGCTGCAGCAGTGAAGCACTACGATCAGCCACACATACCCCAAAAAAAACAAAAATATGTAAACACTTGCAGACAAATGGCTAACACCACGCACCTTTTGAGTCTTTTATCATAAAGAAAGCTTCATCGCTAAAATCTAAATTCAATCGTGAATAATGGAAATTGCTATCGACATTGTGACTTTTCTTCTTCTTTCGCTGATTACTGTACAAGTCTCATATGGACAGAGTGGAAACAGGAAGCTACATACAGTTGCCCTCTCACAAGGTCAACACAGTAACACACTGATTTCAGATCAGTGTTGAAGGGGGAAATATGTCCGACTCTGGTCTGTACATAATGGGTAAGGCCTCGACCCTGGTGTCATGCATTGTCACAGCGCAGAACTGATGTGGACAAAACAAAACGAAAAAAATCCTTTTATTTTCCACTAAAATGCTTTTATAGAAACTATTGCAGGATGTCAAACAGCACAAGGACGCTTACTCAAAAAGGAAAGAAGAAGAAGAGGAGGAGGAGGAGGAGGAAACTTCATGGTTTTGAAAGGAAGTTTAAAAAAAAACAACAAAATGTCGCCTTTAAATGATGATTGAGTCTCTTTGTGCTTTTGTAGTTAGTCAGCCGATCCACTAGGGGGGGCCCATCTTTGGGGAGTTTAGAGAGAGAGATATAGAAAGAGCGAGAGAGAGAGAGAAAGAGAGAGAGGGTGCCACGGCTTCCTGCTTCTTCATCTGAATCATCAGGAGGCGGATAAAAATGGCATCTCATTATAAGTGGCACCGGTGTCACCTGATACCAGGCGACAAACTATAAACAGGAAAACACTTCGCTCACATTTATAAACAAAGACTTCTTCTTATATTGAAACTTTTTCAGATTTCATATTTCACTGCATCATTATCATCTTCATCATCACTATTCTAGCACAACAGCGTGACACTATTATAAATCATTACAGGCATTCACTCTCATCACGGAGTGCAGCGCAGAAAAGAAAAAAACGCTTCTTAATATATTACTCTGTGTGTCCTCCATTATAAATAGCTCTTGATCAGGACTAAGTCTTGGCTGGGGGAGGCAGGATAGCACCTTTCTTTACAGAAACTGATGTGAACACTGCTCTTTGTTTTACAGCAGAGGGCTGTGCTTTATGTCTGACCTCTTGAATCACAACCATTAATGTGAAGCATGGATGATTGGGGGGAGCTAGATACAGAGCCTTCAGACCACTTTTTCACAGTGGTCACTAGTGGTATTGCAGCTAAGAACTCTTTTTACGGTCCTTTCATTTCCATTGACCCAAAAAGGAAACCTCATTTAGGGAAAAAATTGAGGAACTACTCTAAATTGTACCTTTAATTCCAAATGTAAATGTAAAAAGGGTCAGTTTTGTTGTGACAGCTGTTAGATTTGTAATTTGAATTTTTATCACACAAAGACACGAAAAAACCAAAGTCTTCAGAAAACAGCCACCATGTAAGCCTAGTATCCAGTTCTACCCAATACATCCATGATGTGAGGACCTAATTTTTGTTGCTGGGTAAACACATTGAGACACTGGCCTCACCAAAAGTGATGTTCACCGAACCCCCACCCCTGCACTGCAATCATCCAGTCAAGCATAATAAGCCAGTCAAATTTGGGATTCCTCCACATTTCCTTACAGTGTGTTTGAAGTTGTCTAAAATTCCAGGCTCCTTCATGTAAGTTACCAAAAATATATTTGTGGTATCAGATTATTTTTCACTTATATTTGCCAAACATATAGGCTGAATCATCTAAAAATGAGAAATTTCAGCGCTTTCTGTCGACATAAAAAGCTTGCAGTAATAAAACAGGGGCAGGATGCAGCGAAGACTGAACGCTCCCATTAAAATGAGGGTATCCCATGTTTTAAATGTGTGATCCCAGGAGGGAATGTGTTGCATCTGTAGCATCAATGAGACTAGATTGATGGGGTGATTTTGGTCTTTCAGTCTTATGAGGATTGGATTGTCTTTACTGAAACATGGCATAGAAAATTGATTGAATAATGTTAAGACATAAAACTACTGTTTGAAAAAAATAAAGAGTGATCAGCTCAAATTAAAAAAAACAAAAAAACATTCCCAGCCTGAAAATACAACATTTCACTCAGAAGATCACAGCAGAGATAGCTTAACACTGCACACAGGTTTAGATTAAAAGACAGGGATACCCAGCATTGACATATAATTGGAGGGTCCAGATCTTTAACACTGAGGCTTTTTTACCCATCTGACATTGTGCTGCAGACCAGCAGTGTGTTTTGAAGTGTTTAAAAAAAACTTCACTGACGTTGAAGTTGTGAAATCTTCTCCCCCCGTTGTACTCCGTGTGCAGGCATGTTAGTACTGAGCAGTGCTGGTGCTATCACTCCCTCCCTCCCTCCCTTGTCTCCTACTTCTCCTCCTCTACTCTCTGCAGGAGGGGTCAGTGGCGGTCGTAGGCGGAGGCTGTGGCGGTGGCAGCAGGACCCCCCCGTGACGTCGCACTGTAGTAGTATGGTGACCCTAAAAACAAACACAGACACACGTTTCCTTTAAACACAGAATAAAAACAAGCTGAACGTACAGGAGAATCATAAATAATTGTTTTAAAGCCCGGCTTATGGTATTTTTGTCCTGGTTCCATATGCTGCTGTTTGGGAAAATGGAAACTACAGTGAAGCAAAATGGAACTAAATAGTTTTTATGCTTAAATCTGACTAAAATAAGATTAATAATGACAGTGACAGCAAAAAAAGCTCTTCATCCTGCCAATACATTAACCAAGTGTCACTTTAGGATCCGCTAGTAATCAGTCTCTCCTGTTATTCACTTATGGGGACACATTCAGCAGTTTAGTGTAACATTAAGTCTATTTTGCCTAAAGCAGCTAACTCTATAAGTACTAAATTGTCCCCCATGTCCACTATATACTACATACTTGTTGGCAGCAGCTTGGACTGTGGCAGAAGGTGTACAGTGAACTTAAATCAGATAATATATTAATGCTAATTCTAGGGTATTTTAGTCCTAGGCTCTATTATACCTGCCATTTAAGGTCTACATAATTAATAGGGATTTTAAAAAACAGGAATTATTCTTTAAAGTAAGCAAAATGACATAATGGCAATAATCACCCCTGAATATAAAACCAAAGTTTAGCTAACCTGAAGATTTCTTTGAAGCTTATATGATTGTCTTTGGCTTCTTTTTCTGTCCTTTCTGAGTGGACTTTTGTCACAATGTCATGTTCACAGATCTCACCCATTAACGTCAGTCTTTTTTTTTATTATAGATAGAAACGATGGTTAAAAATGACCAAAAAAAAAATAAGACCTGGGCTGTAATAAATCTGAATTCTCCTTAAACACAGTGCAAATGTGAAATGAGCAGCTTCAATTTTCTTTTAAGATTATATTTTACTTTGAATGTGAGCAATGAAAGGCAGGATGAGATGACATGAGCTGATGGAGCTAATGACAGAAAAAATAGTCTCCCTTTCATGTACAAGCAATAAAATTAACTTTCTGATTTCTTCAGTGTCGCCCTTCACTCTCTCTCTCTCTATCTTTCTCGCTCTCTCTCACTCTCCCTTACACACACACACACACACACACACACACACACACACACACCATCTAAGTGACAGTCTAAGCTGACACACTGAGTATAGCTCTACTACTACTGATCCCTTGAGTCTATTCTCTCCCCAGGGAAGAGGTCAATTCAATACTGTAACCCCAAAGACACACAGAAACCCACACTCACACACCTCAGTATACACAGAAAAAAATCACCTTCACACACACACACACACCTGTCTCTGGCACTTCCATCAATCAGCCTAGCTGTGTGTTGACAGGTTATGTCTGTCCACAGTCCAGGTAATCTCAGGAGCCTCTTTGGGGAAGTGAGGCATTAAGCCGACCTGACAAACTATTTAGTCTCACTCAACACTTCAGACACCCTCTCTTCCCTTTTGCCTCTTTTTTTTACACTCTCCTTTCTTTTTTTTTTACACTCTCCTTTCATTGGTTTGTTCCGTCATCCCTCCTCACCCTCCCTCACAACCTGCTTCTGCTCCGACCATCAATCTTAAACCTTTCAGTGTCTCCTAATGTGCATCTTGTCCTCACATTATGTGTCCACTCATCCGTTATCATACTGAAGTTCCCTTACAGTCTTGTCTTTCTCTGTCTCAGTCTTTTCCTCACCACCATCTTTCTCTGTCTCCACCTACCTTGCATCTGTCCTGCCTGGCTGGTGAAGAGACTGGAGGAGCAGCCGATTTCCGTCCCCAGGAGAGACCCATAATCCTGCTGAAACACTGGGGACACAGGGATGGAAGGAGGGAGGAAAGAGGAGAGGTAAGGAGAGGGTGTGGGGTGGGGATCACAGCCTGACCCCTCTAACCTACTGACCTTTCACACTGTCACCCCCACTGACCACATCACCTTTAAACGTGACCCCTGAAACACTCCCTAGACAACGACTTTGATACTGATAGTTTCTGCTCAGGGGTAACAGATTGTTATTAGCTGGCAGCAGTGATGTATGTGTGTTAGGAGTTTCTGCTTGTACTACGATCCATTAGAGATCATGTGACATAAATAAGTGATCATAAAATGCACACAAACTGTGTGTAAAGTGTGTAAACGCAGAGTACACTTTCCCATAGACAGTGTGCATGTACGGGATGCTTTCAAAAAATTTAAGGGACCCATTTAAAACCTTTAAAAGAAGACGGAAAGTGTGCAGTTGCTTAATATATCTTCATTGTACATGACTGCAGTGTATCATACATTTTGCCCATAATCTGCACTAAGTAGCCTAGACCTTAAACAAGAAGTGGCACATTGTGACGCACTACCGAGGAGCCAATGCCCGGGCACATTCTGTATGGCTGCTGATATAGACAATGAATGTGTAGATGGAAATGACTGCTACATGCCTGCAGAGTCATATGTGGAGTCCTGCCACAGTCTCATTTGACTGAATGAGCAATGAACTGTTTCTCTGCACTGGTACAGCAATTAGCTGGCTAGCAGCTAATTTGCATGACTTACAGATGACCCTGATAGACTGTGTGTAATCAAAATACTTATTATTTCACCACATCACTGCATCTTCTACAGCTCCATCCACAACATGTCTACACAACATCCCACAAATTCCCATACTGTTCCCTGTCTATGAAGCTCTGAACACTATAACAATGCAGAATAAGATGTAATGTAAAAAAAAACAAAAAAAACAAAGCATCCAGGACAGAACGGTTGAGCTGGGATGTGAGTTAGCAATGAAATGAAATTGATATGATTATTGATCAGTGTTGCTATATTAGAAACAAACCTAATAGGCTGGGGTTGGGAAATCTCCATGATTCATTGTACGTGGAATACTGCGGATGGGAATATGGACTTCCGGAAAAGTCTCCTCCTGAAAGAAAACACAAAGCAAGAAACAAAGCCTGTTCAGAAACAGCAGAGAATTGGGTTGACGATGGTGACAGTATTTTTCAAATTTGTTGTGAGAAAAAAGATTTTCAGCAGCAACTCTGTTGCTCTAATGGGCAAAGATCAGAAATCTATATAAGACTGAAAGTCTTTCACATGTCGACATTCCCAACAGGTATGCGCAATGTTCAATCAAAATCAACAAGACGTGATGATCAGAAAATACTGGCTTCGAAATAAAATTTGTGATTTTATGAAGCTTTAATCTGTTGCTTTATTTCCATATAGTTCTGCAGACTGTTTGATAGTGACTGAACTGGAGATCTCAGTGTAGACTGTAGTGGTCCTGCCATACAGCGTATGATAGCGGAGCTTTTCTCCCTCATTTACTACTTACTGTCTGGGGTCTACTCTTCCTCTTGTCCCCCCCACCCCACCCCACCCCTCTTCCCTTCATCCCGTCCTCTTTATTTTTTCTCTCTCATCTTCTGGCCTGCCTCTCTACTGCCCGCTCGTCACCCTTCACATCAAAACAACATTCTCCTCTGTTTCTTCTCCTCTTTTTTCTCCTCCTTCACCATCTCTCTGCCGACTTGCCCTCTTTTTTTCCCACTCTTTTGCTCTTTCTTTCTTTTCTCCTGAACCTTCACTTTTCTCAGGGGATCCCTCTCCCATAGCTGACAGTCACAGACCCTGATGCCCCCTCCCTCCAGCCTCCTCCACCTCCTCCTCCACATCACCACTACCACCACCACCACCACCCATTCCTTCTCTCTCCTACTCGCTCTGTCGGTTCTGCCTCACTGCTCTCCTACACCCCCTCTGAGTGTCAGCCCCCCTGCTGCAGAGAGAAAGACAGAGACAGAGAGAGAGAGGAGAACAGCAGAAGAGAGTTGCTTGCTTAATGAAGGTATGATATTAGACAGAGTGAACAAAAAAGAGGATAATTTGCCTGAGAAGTGCTGAGATAAAACACGGCAAAGCTGAAGAAGCAAAGTTTGTAGATTATCTCCTCCACTCATTCTAGTCAGCTCCAGCAGAGGAAAAATTTAAATGTTGACGGTGTCTCTGTTTGTGTGCATGTATCTATATAAACCAAGTTTTCTTTGTGCATGTGTGTGTGTGTGTTTAGCTGCGTCTGTCAGGTGGGGTCGGGATGTGGTCTCCATGGCATCCCTGGGTGCGAACATCCTCTCCCTTGTCATCACCGTAGTGACGGCAATGTGTCAGGTTGTTTAGGAGATGAGGGGTGGAGGGGAGAGGGGAGGGGAGAGGAGGCTCAGGGGTCTCCCTTGTGTAGCTGAGTGTCAAGGTCGCACACATACACACACACACACATTGTCAAAAACAAACACACACACACAAACAATGGAATGCCTGCACAAACATACTCCAACCCAAACTCACACACCCACACACAAATATGCTGTCAAACCTGAGGACAGGACGGGGTGACCACAGGGGGACAGGGCGACAGGGTTACCCATCTTTAGATGTGCTGCTCCTACATGTCCACTGAGAGAGTGTGTGTGTGTGTGTGTCATAGACGGAATGATTGGGAATACACCGAGCCAACAACTTGTAAACAATATTGTTTTTTCTGACTTTGTTTCACTGCTGTGTTTGTGTCTCTCCCTGCAGTACACGTCACTCTGACCACCACTGCAAGTAACTAAGATAGAGAGTAGAAGAAGAAGAACAAGAACAAGAAGGACAGAAGAAGAAGAAGTAGAAGAAGAAGAGAAGAAGAAGAAGAAGAAGAAGAATGGTCGAGGATTGAAACACAAAAGCCTCGTAGAAGGCGGAGTGGAAGGGAATGAATGAATTAGTCGTGGGTCACTGGTGATTCTCATTAAAAACAAATTACTAATGTTGAGGAGGGACAGCTGTGCTACTGTGGCTGGTTTCTAATGACACACACAACACAGGCACAAACACACACACACATGCAGACAAACACACACATGCCACCCCCTGGGAGCACTGTCAGCCATAGTGTAGACAGACAAGAAAGAGCAAGTGCCAATGCTAAGTACACCCCCTGAAGACACACACACACACACACACACTAACTACACATACAACCAGTCAAATATCTAAGAAAAGAAGGAAAGGCCATGTACAAAAGTGTTCATGGTAAATGTAACTTAATAACAGATATTGGTAAATTAGTAATAGTAGCTGAGGAGTGTGTGTTTGTGTGTGTGTGTGTGTGAGCTTGTACTCACCAGGTACCATGCCAGTGAGGGAGGGGGTAGAGTAGCTGCCCTGTCCAGTAGGAGGGACATGGGGAGGGTAGCCTGGCAGAGTGGTGCTTGCTAGGTCTCGACCTGTAATCACACACACACACACACATTTCCAGTCATCAGCTGTTACTAATTTACCAACATCATCATCATCTTATTTATGCCTACCCTTAAGAGGCTGAACACTGTTAACCATGTTTTCTGGCTCCATAAGTATGGAGACATTTAGAGCTATTGTTTGTGAGTTTCACACAGACCCACTGAGGTCCTCCACCACATATAAACCATGTTTCCCCAGCAAACAGTTAGAACTGATAAAGCTGCTTGGATGTCATCAGGAAAACTCTACAAGTCCAGTTGCCTTGCTTCAACCCTTTAAATTTGACTGTCACACCAGACTGCAATGGAACTTATATACAAAATGCAGTAACAAGCAGTCTTATGGCATATTATGAATACTCATGTTGGGCACAGTGACACAATTTCTAATGTTATTTTTTTTTGGTGACAGACTAAAGGATTTTAGTGTAGAATTGTGAATTCGTGTGAAATGTTAAGAAAAGAACAGCAGAGTGTAATCCGCACTCCTTAACAGTAGGTGGCAGTAGGAAGCGGGTGAGACCCGGCAGTTCACACCATAGAATACCACCCGCAAAGTTTGTTGTTAAATGCTAATTGAGCATGAAACGCAGTTACGACGCAGACTGAGATATGGATTTTTTATACAGATATGAGGACAAACGTGTCAGTGTGTTTTATGCTGTAAGGACAAGCTTAAAGCTATACCTCTGTCAAATCAGTAGGCCTGAGATGACACAAGACAGCAGACCACAGCTCGCATTAAGGTAAGTGGTCATTTCTCCTTACAAATGGACGATTTTTACAGTCTGTTAATGAAATGTTCTGGTTATTATGTCAGCCTTATAAATAATGCTTGAATAGTTTTAGGAGCACATATATAGTGTTATATATTCAGCGAATGAATACTTGGCTAAAGACCTGAGACTCCAGGATAAAGGTCCACTATGGGTTTGGCCTATCCACCTCCTGTCCTAAAAACATCATACCTTACCCTTAACCATACTTAAGAAAGAGTTTTTTCCTGACCACTGTGTCTCCGTAATCTTATGTTTCATGTATTCATTCATCTAATTTAGCTGCTTTAAAATCTGTGGGTAGCCAAACCGTCTGCCTCACACCACTCTTTGCAGTTCGTGGAGTTTTTCCTCCTCGCCCGCCATATTTCATCTTCTTCTTCTGTGAATATAACATTGTGTTAAATTAAACTATATCCCTTGCATTATTGGTGACATATGGTATCACACATGTCGCTGTGTCGCATGTCGAAAAAAATGGACAACACATTTTGAGACATCATGGCGGCCAATGCGTCTTGATGTGTCGTAATGCGTTTGCAACTGGCGCCCTTACATTGAGTTCGAAACAGCCCTAAAGCAGCACATTCAGGACGTCCTTCTTTCTTTTGTTTCTTCCCTTCTTGCTTTCCATCCTCTAGCATCTATTAATTTACCGGCTCCCTTCCCTCCTCACCACCACCTCCTCCCCCCTCCTTCCACTGTCTGTCACAGTGGTGGATAGGATATATAACTGCATTAGACTACATGACAGTGTGTCGACCCAAATCATTTCTCTATGTTTGCACGCAGCAGACATTGGGAGTGCGTGGAGACGGTGCCCTCCATTCATCATCATCATATACACACATTCACACACACATGCATAGACACCCTCCTCCTGCCCCCTGCACACACACATTTATCATCATCATAAACAGCTCAGATGCTAACACCATCAATCCCATTCACTTCCCCTCCACTTAACCACCACTAACTAACTGAGAGAAGGATGGGGGGTGGGAGGGAGAGGGTGAGGGAGAGAGAGTGAAAACATAGAAGACAAGAAGGGAAAATGGTAGGAATAAGAAAAAATAAGAGATAACAGAGATGCACAGAGAAATAGTGAAGGTGTAAGGGGCTGGAGAACCATAAGCATGGTAAAACAAGTATTGTGATGTTTAAATGCCTTTAATTATGGAGCATTAGGCCTTATTATAATTTAAACAGGTGAGTTATTGAATGACTTTTTCAGTCAGACTTAAATGACCATTTGAGGATGTGCAGGTGTTGTTTTCTTAGCCCTGGAGGTTGTCATTGGTTACAGTGGTACTTTAATTTGGAGATCACAGTAGATCTCACTCTCTTTGGAGATACCTCAGGTGATTTTGAGTCTGTTTTTGAGTTCTGTAACAGTCAAATCTTTTGCTTTAGCTCCACTGAGCGTTTTAAGGCAGAAATGTGTTGGATGGAATGAGTGTTGACTCAATGGGCTCAAACACCATTTTGTTACATCATTTGGCTGACCAACATCACCATCTTTAAAAATGATATGACTAAGAAGATGTTTCTGTGCTCCTCCTTTTCAGTATTTGCCTCTTCACCTTCCTGTATACTTTTGTTTGTCTCTCGCAGATCCTCTTCTCTTCTCCAGCCCTCCTCTGTCCCTCTCTGCCTCCTCTCTCCTGTCTCTGTGTAGTAAAGTTTTTCTCTGTGTTTGACGCGACAGCGAGGCATTAGTGCAGACGGGCTACTCATCCGCTCAGGGTCAGTGCACAGGGCAAGGAGGAGAGGGAGGAGAGGGTGAGAGAGAGAGGAGAGATGGACTCTCTACAGCCAAACTTAGAGGGGGCAGACAGGGCCAGATCCTCTGAGGTGTGTGTCTGTGTATGTGTGTGTGTGTGTGTGTGCGCACAGTGTATTTGTGCATATGTATGCCAGTTGTATTGATGTATCTGTTCTCCACAGCTTTGCTGTAGAGGTCAAAGAACAAGTACAAGTCTCCTTCGTACTCACTTGCAGCTACAGATGAACACACATCCTCTACCTCTCTCACTGTCCGCCTATCTGACTCTCTCCCATCAAACAGCCATCAGAGCAACACATGTCAAACCTACAGGGACCAAGTGTGCGGTGTGTCCCTTTGTAGACTGGATGCTGTTCAGGGTAAAAGGAGATGCCCTGCAGATTTAGAGAAAGCCTAGGAACGAAGGACTGACTGTGTAAATGTTGCTCTACAGCATGTGTCCAGGGTATCAACACTTCAAGGATGCAATAACATTGCGTCAAACACACAGACGTCTGATCCCCTAGAGGGAGCTCTATTCTGAGGGAAAAGACAGGCAAGGAAATGCATGCATAATATTCAGAAGGTGTGTGTGTGAATATGAATGTGTGTTTGCATGCATAAGCAGAAATGGAAATTTTATCTCTCTCTCTTTTTTTTCTCTCACTCTCTGTCTCTTTCTCTCCTCTGGTGTGAGCAGGTAATATTCCTCAGTGGTTTCAGAGGGCAAAAAAGAGCCCATTCCCAGATATCCCAAATTCCCAGCTCTATGATTCCCCTCATTACAGATGGGAACGTCAAAGCCTTGTCCAAGCACTCCCTGGTCTACTCTTAATTAACCACTGCCTCTCCCAGTGCCCCTAAATGGAGAAAGAGGAATAGACGCTTATGTTTCCTTTATCCCTCCACCTTTCCTTTCCTCCTTTCCTCTGAGCGTTTTTCCTCTCCTGAGATCCAAAGCGCCGAGCTCTTTAAGTACTTACAATCATGTAGCTTCTGTCACTGCTGAGTACGGCAGACCTAACAAGCATTTTTTACTCTTTTAGTACTATGGCTGTAATGATGCCTTGGGGAAAAAATTATTAGAAAAAAAGGGAATTTTGGATTATTGTGACCATTGAATCCCTGATACTTACATTTTTTTGTTTAGTAAGGTATTTTTCACAAATAAACAATATTTTTATGATGTTAGGCAATTTCCCCCTGGGATTAATAAAGTATTTCTGATTCTGATTCTGATATATAATCACCAGCGCTAAAAAGCACATGTTACACTATAAACCACAGTCACATCGTGATGTCACCATCACCCACATTAAAACTGTGTGGTTTGTTTTAAATGTGATATTAGGCCACTTGTCAGCCTGCATCTCTGGACTGAGTACTATATACTGAGTATATGTACTAGATCACTTCACAGTTACCTTAGGTCACTTGCTGCTTACCATTTTATGTGCTATTCAGTGTCCGTTGCAATAATGAATTATATATATATGAATTATATATTATAGCTTAATATAACATTTGTAAATACCCATTTATAAATTATGTGTACACCTGCACTGAATACACATTGAATTGCACATATCCACCTGTATAGTAATGCTCATAGTACTTATATATACAGTAGTTATCAGTCATTGTCTTTTACCTGGAACTAGTGAGTAGGACTGTGGACCCGATACACTGGCTCCTAGCTCTGCCCCTGAGCCCGGATTGGCCAAACTGTTCTTCATCTCGTCCAGTCCGCCTGATAGTGAGGCCATGGCTGAATAATCTGACGTCTAAAAAGAAGCAAACGAAAGAGTAAAATTATTGATATATAAAAACAACAAAAGGAAATCATGGTGTTTACTGTCAGAAATGATGTGGATGCACACAGGTGACCTGTGTTGTCCTAGATGATCGGTTTGTTATATACTGCAACATTTCCAACATGCTGCACCTTCCTCATAGTGGAGTGCAGAGGAGCTTTTATACACACACACACACATACATATAGAAACACACCTACAGCTGAGAGTTTATTGATCTGTTTACAAAGACAGGGATTTACTGTACAACCAAGTCCAACAGTCTATAACCACAGGATCAGTGTGCTCTGTTTCTTTATCTCTCTCTCACAAACACACACACATATACACTGACACACAAACACAATGGTATTACATAGACTACGGCAAACACAAAGCCTCTTGTCTCCCTAGATACCAACAACAATAAGAACTGCGATCATCTCAGCACATGTACGCTCAGACTTCCCATGCCTTTAACACACACACACACACACACACAGAAGTTAAAAACTGTATAGTGACAAAGCAATAAGTGGTTGTTCAGCTGTTTTCAGATTTTTATTTCTCACTGCAAAGTATATTATAGACAAACTGAATAAAAAATAAGGAAATAATTGACTTCTAATTGTGGCTTACAATAGATATAATTGCTGCAAATGAAAAAAAAATGAAACTTAAATTACACAGTGGCTTACATTAAACAATCATTTGAAGTAGCTTCTGTAACAGCCAAAACACAGCTAGCTAGATCAATGGATAATAGAGATGGTCTGCTCACCTGTGTTTGACCCCAACACAGAGCCATGACCCATCCATCCTCATCTGTGTTTAAAAGAGAAAGTCTGTGTGTGTTCTGTGTGTGGGGGTTGGAGGATTTAGAATGATGGCATTGACACTGATGACCAACAATATATAGATTAAACACCAAAGAACCTCAAGCCACCTGCATTCATGATAGGCCAATAACCTGTGCGCTGACCGTGTGTGTGTGTGTGTGTGTCAATAGCTGAATATTTGGGCGTTTCGAAGAAAATGATCAATTTTATATGTGACTTTGTAATTAAAGAACACAAAAGTGATTTAGTAAAACACTTAATTTTTGGCTACTTTCCTTGAGCAACATCAGGGGGTTTCTTCAGAAATTCAGAAAAACTAGACACATCCCAATTAAGTCAGAGACAAACTGCTAAAATTAGAAATGTAATAATCCATGGCTGAGCTGCTGTTTCTCTCTACTCTCTTACAGTTCAGTTTACCTTGCCAACAGACTACTAAATACATGTAGTATATAAACATGGCTGTCATCATCATAAGCGGTGGCTCTGTTTCTTAGTTAGTTGGTCATTAATTGCAGGGCTGGTGGTTTGATCCCTGAACTTGTTCTGTCTAAATGTTGAAGTTAAAAAAACACCAAACCTCAGACTGTTATGTGTGTCCAAATGTGGACAGAATAAATGACCCAGCTTCTCTATATTCTGGATTCCTCTCCGCTTGCAAAAACTCAGCAGATTCCATTTTTTCACTTTTCTGGCTTTCATGTGTTTTCTCCCCTGCTGACCTGTGTGTGTGTTTGTGTGTACACTAATGGCACCAATCAGAATTTCCTTTAGGTGATGAGGTGAGCGTTTTGCACTGACCCTTTTAATACGTCTGCATCTGTGTGTGTGGAAGTGTAAGTGTAGGCGTGTGTTTGTGCTCACTGACCTCTTAAACACCCCTGTGCTCGTCAAGACACAACACAACCACTGGACTGTGACCTGCCAAATAAGAGCTTACCCTGTACACTACACTACACACACATCTCTCTCTCTCTCTCTCTCTCTCTCTCTCTCTCTCTCTCTCCCTTTTTAGACTTCAGACACATTAAAGGCCTCCTTTATCTCACATCAAACCCATCACACCTGTAGTTTTTTTTCCACCAATCATACATGCTCTCCTTTCACAGCCACCCCTTCCCCCCTCCTCGTCTCTTGGCTACACTCTGTCTTATTATAATGGAGTCTAATGTGTCCATGTATCTATGTGTAGATGGGGGCCAGGCAGCAGCAGCAGAGAAGAAGGGGTCTGCCGTGGTAATTGGCCATGATGAAGTTTGGCCAGTGGGGTGACAGGCCCGCTAAGGAAGATGGATCATTCTCATTCGCCCCCGTAAATGTTGTCAATTCCACCGCTCATACAGCGCCATCAGCCCTCATCAAAGAGGAGGGACGCAGCTGCGGGGCCGTGGAGGGGTTGGGGTTTGGGGGTTGGTTGTGCTAGTGGGGAGGAGTTGTGTATGGGGCAGGATGGAGGGTTACAAGGAAACCTGGGACAGGAAGTCATGGCATGAAAGGAGGCAGGTAATCGCGTCTGTTGGAGAGAAGGAACAAGGAGAAAACTGGAGATGGGACTGAGATGATGAAGATGATTGAAGAAGTGAGCCTTTTAAAATGAGCATGTATATGTAGTCATGTTGACTGCTAGGCTCTAGGGAAGTGGGCGCTGATAGAAAAAGTGTCAGGTTTGTCAGGAAAATGCTAAAAGGGGTTCCACTTCAGCAGCAAAATACAGTCAACTACTTTGTAATGTGTACGCACTGTATAAGAGCAACACTGTCTCTGAGCCAGTCAGTCACAGGAAGTAACACCAAACATGCTACATGCTATTGTTGGACAAGAATGACATATTTCCACATTAACACTCCAGTTATGATTTCTGTCTCACTCATTCTCTCTTACACACAGCAGGATGGTCTGCTGACTAAGGTTTGGTCCAAAACTCACATCAATAACAGATGAACCCTAATCGGCCCTCAGACACACACACACATATGGGCGTGCATGCACACACACACAGACTGGCCCACACTGACTGGCCCACACTGACTGGCTTGCCCAATTTGCATAATAGTATTTCCCTTTTTCTCCATTCCCCGAATAGCTCCCAATTTCTTCATCTCCCTCTCGCCACATTGTCTTGTGTACTCCTGATGGAAAGAGGCTTGGCTATAAACAAATACAATTCCCTCAGAGACCCACAAAGTGAGACAGGGATTGTGAGGAAGGAATTTATCTGCACTCAAACTGAGCGTGGCAGCAGTGGGGAGGATATTCATTTCCAGACAGGCAACTCTCATGGAACTCGTTTCTGGGGAAGAGGCTGCACAAGTACATATAATGTGAATGGAAAACTGGAATAGTGATCCTATTTATGAATCAATTACCCTCTTTACAGTAAAACTCAGTCATTGACATGAGTTGAGATGTAAATCTGAAGACTGACTGAGTGCTTATACTGATGCTTGTTCTAATTGTCCTAGATAGTTCCTTTTGGCAGTGTTTTATGGATAACACTGTAAACTGTCCTTAAAATATATTGTCTGTGTGGACTGCTGAGTCCTGACCTCGTGACATGGAATGTGCCATGCACTTGTGAAAGGATTGTTTTGTTTCTCTAGTGTACAGATCTGTGCTTTGTTCATGGGTGGAGGGACAGGCCAAAAACTATGCTGTAAACATTTTATGGCAAGTTATAAGTGAAATTGTATTATACTTTACTATATAATATGCTATATTATTATACTATGCTATACTACATATTATATATAGTAAAATTAGAGGTGCAGGACTAAGTCAAATGTCTATTTAGAAGTCTGGTGTCATTTTTACCCTCTGCTAGTGTTGCCATCTTTAATAATGATAAATTAAAGGATATCAGATTTTGCCTTTCACTCTGTCCACACCTTAGTGCAGCCTAACTGGTTGTTACTGGGATGGGCATTTGGACCCAGGGGGCAACACAAATGGGTGGGGGCGCCATCAGCTCTGCTGATTTATCACCTGGGTAATAGGAAGTGATTGAAGGGAAATTCAAATGAACTCTCTCTGACAGGCACACATGCAGACACACATACGAGCACGCACACATAAATTAATAGTGGGGCTTAATAGACTACACAGAGGGAGGCAACCAGAGGAAGATGAGATAAAAGAATAGAAAGATAAAGAAAAGGTCTGAGGCAGGATAGAAAAGTAACTGGTGACAGATAAAAAAAACATTTGCTTGTAAAGAATGTGAACAGTTTAACTTTTTTCTATTTAGGTGGTACGAAAAATAAATGAGGCTGAATGTTTTAAAGAAAAGAATGATAAAAATGAATCAATGACAAGCTTGATGTGACGCTGAAGTATATTATACACAGTATCTTCGTGTAGTATGTCCTGCTGGCATCTTTTGAGCTTCTGTTTCTATGTTGTTCTTTTGCAAGTACACACCAAGTCACTGCTACACAAAAACACATCACCAGCAGAGCCAAGTCTATCAGGCATCTTTTAGGAATGTCAGTCACAACACAGCTTGACCCTCCTTGACCGTAACCCCACCCGTACTCACACACACACACACACACATACACACCTCAGCCCACATACCAAAGAGGCTGAGCTGTAGCTGTCAGTGTGTCAGTGTTAAGGGTATGACTGTCAATCATTCCCTCTGGGAAAAGGGAGGGGGTAGGCAGGGGTGGAGGAACAGATAGTGATGTAGATTTATGTGTGTGTATGTGTGTGAGCAAGCAAGAGTGTGTGGATCTCTTTGTAAAGCAGTTCCTAAAGCCCATTTGACCCCAGTGCGACCTAGAGCTTAAAGCCCCCATCTCAGACCCCGACCCCAGTGGCTTGACTGGGCTCAGAGAGGACACTGACCTATGAATCATGGGTATTATAGTCTTGAGTCACAGTCTATAGGGCTACTACAGCCAATCCCTGTCGACCTCTCGCCCTGTGCCACTCCACTCTTCATGTCGGTCAGAGGAAACTGAATGGGTTAAAAAGCCAAACTCTGCCCTGTAGGTCTGCTTCCATATACTTCTACTCCCCCAAAGTGTGTTTGTCCTCTTGCCCTTGACACTGACTGAATAAATAAACCATGAAGCAGCGGTGTCTTTTAAAGATTATGGAAACAAAACTGTCATTTTCAGACATTGGCAAAATATTTCCTTAATATTGACCGGAGGGGCTGCAGATTAGAAGACATCGGAGAGAAGGTAAAGGGCATACAAATGATAGCGTGTTGTCATTTTGTTATTCAGCATACTACTTACACCTGTCTGTTCCACTCAGATTTACATTTATTTAGTGCTGGGTAAGGGCGGGAGGTCAATTTAGATGCAACATTAAGACACATCCTTCCTCACTCTTGGTTTTCTCATCTTTTTCCTCTCACATGCAAACAACACATACACATAAACAGCACGTTCCCAAGATGCGTCAGCCCCACTGCTGTCCCCAAGCAGCAGGAAGTGAGGTCATAATGAGAGCCGGGTCAATATGGTCATTAACCCCTGTAGTGGATCAAGATTATAGGAACATCAATAGACCAGTCTGCACATCAGAGCACAGGCACTCACAGAGCTCTGCCAGGAGGACAGAAGAAACTCAACTTGATGTTTACATTGTCAGATTACTCAGCAGACAAGCAGCGTAAAAGCGATTTTTTTGTTTTTAAAAAGAGCATTATTTTCTTAGGATTGACAGGGCATGGCAAGGCAGAGCAGGCAGGCTTTTCAGCTGGAAGCAGAAGCAAGCATTTTATATGATCATTAGATAAGGCAGAAAATTCTAACATAAGCCTACATCTATAGTGTGATTTGGTGCTATAGACAGTGCTATGCTAAACGATCACATACATTTGAACTATTTTTAGTGAATGTGTTCTCTGGTGTCTAATTGAGTAAACTTGTAGTGGTAATAACTATTGGGCTGTGTTTATACAGCATATTCAGACCACACAACTAAAGCCAATCTTGTGGTCATGTAAAGTTTTCTTTCTTTGGTGGTGGTGAAAAGATTTTAACCAAAAAATATCAAATATTTGTTTACAGTAAATGACAATGATTGGGAAGTGTCAATAGATGATAGCAAACAAAAACTGTGAAGTCAGCTTTTGTAAAGTGTGCACAACACTGGCTATAGCATCATTCATTTAGGACCTCTGTTATATGCAAAGAGCAACATAATCTGAATCTTAAACTTAATCTCTAATAATCTGTCCATGAAAGTTTATTATGTGTCTTTATAGCAGTAGCCAGTTTTTTATTATTATTAGTTTGTGGAACCCAGTTTTACCCCAACTGTTACGGGCAATGGAAGCAACAATAAGTCATCTTCATAATCTGGGTTAAGTCAGTTAGCTGGAAGCTATTATAATGACCAGAAATTTGTGGCCATGCTTCCTTTCATGGACAGTTTTTCTTCTGCATCAACTCTGTTTTTTTACTAAAACACACTGCAGACCTGTTGTTACCAAACTTAGCCTCAGCCCAGAGCCTGCACAATGCCTCGCCCTTACCTTGCCAGAGTCAGGGCTCACATAGAGGTCAGAGCTGGATTGGATTGGACAGGATGGCTGTCTTTCAAAGAGGCGGTCCAATACCTCGATCTGCTGTGGCGAGAACAGCTCCCCTCTCATCTGCTTCCTGAGGAAGTCCCGCCCACCGTGGCCATGCCCATTGGCCAGCGGCGACTCCTGCAAACCTGCGTTGAGACAACAGGGATAAAGTTAGGAAAAGTTGTAAATATTTAATTGAGGAAGAGAGAAAGGGAAGAACGTTTGTGAAGAAAAAAGCAGAGATAGAGGAATGAAGGGAGACTGGGCTGATAATATAAATCACTAAGATTTGTAGAAAGAAGTTAGCAGACTCAAATGAACTCCAGGAAACTGATTTAGAGTGCCTTCAAAGAGTGTGAAGACTCTCTGTGGAGAAAATGGTATACAAATGCAATCCATTACCAAGCATATGCTGTCTCTCCTTTTTGATCTCTCAAAAGTACACTCTCTCTTCTTATATCCACACTTCTCTGTCCCTCTTGTCGTATCAGCCATACACACACAGACACACAAATATATATTGCTGCTGTATCAGTATTAGACTGTGAGCTCTCGTATCCTGCAGTTATTGCAAGGCTGAGGGACTGAACGAGACAATTATAAGAACTCTGAAGAGTCGTGGCCCACAAATGATTAGAAAAGAGAGAACGAAAGAAAAAGATAAAGAGAAAAAGGGGATGAGGGTGAAAATCCCCCGCTATAGAGCCAATTCATTGCTCCAAACCGCTCCTGAGAGCCTATTTTAGTCCTGGGGGTCACTGTGTGTTTGGTGTGTGTAAAAGCGTGTGTGTGTGTGTGATGTTCATGGTAGTGATATGACAGGCGGTGGTGGGGGGAGGCAGCCTCAAATATATATATATTTTTTTCCATTTGATGTGAAAATACAGATTCATTTGCAGCAGACTGTGGTCCTAAAGAAGCAACGTGAGACAGAAAGACAGAAAGAAAGACGATACGTGAAAAGTTTGTTTAAATGTATGCTAAAATCTTTTAGTTGAGGGAGGACTTGTCACCACAGTAGCGCAGGAGACGGCTGTCTTGTAAGTGGCTCTGATGCATGAACTAGACCAAATAAAAGTGCAAATGAAATTTTAAAAGTAATGGCCCATTTGACAACTGAAACTGACCTGTGTTCCTGTATGTTGGGCTTAAATGGGCGATGGTTGGGCATACAGCATATAGCTTATAACTTATAGTCAAAGATTGATTTAATATTAGTATATATAGTATATTAGTAACCTTAAAAGTATTGCATGTGTTGTGCAATGATTTGTAGAATGGATTTATAACTGTTTACATTTTCGTTTACAATTTCAATTTTTTCTTATCAAAATCGGATAATTTTTCTGTGTCCACATGGTGATCCTACTGTATCACCACAGTTTGTCAAAAAAACATAAATCTAGACATGACATATTGGCACAAACATTGCTCTAAGTTCTTTCAGAGACTTGTAGTAAACCTCCAATCTCAAGACAGTATCTAGCTTACACACTGCTGTGTAACTCCCAAAACCTCACTATACGTTTTCTGTACACAAAACCTCTTTCACTCACTCTCTTCACAAACACACTCTTGATCATAATCTCTCTTTCACTTCTATGGTCACACACACACACACAGATGCTGGGAGCAGTGAGAGTGTATGGTCCAGGTCTCTGGTGACAGACCAATCAGAGGGGGAGATAAAGCCAGTATGATGCTTTAGCCTGGTAACCCACGGCAACCCATTTAATCCCACCGGCCAGTCCCCATGATGGAATTCAATTGATCAATCATGTAGCTCTGATGGCACCATTTCAGCCAGCTTATTGCTTTCTGCTTTCTCTCTGTTGCACACACACACACACAAATACACCCTGAAAGACTGACCCAAGGCCCCCACAGTGGAGCACCCACAAAGGACCAGAGAAAGATAGAAAGAAGAAGATGACAGAACCTACTGTAATCAGCCAGTAAGAACAAAGCTTTTACTTATGATAATCAATATTGTCCATTCATCTGTATGAATGTGTGTGTGTGTATTAGTGTGGTTGTGGGTGTGGGTGGGTTGGGTAGCTTGATATCCGGCTGGTCTCATTGTATCCATGGATGGGTAAAGAAACTCATTGCCGTGACGGGTTAAATCCTATTCACTGTCGGATACACACACTCACACACAGACACACAGCTGCCTCTATCTCTGTGATTCAGTCTCAGAAGGGAAGCGCTTCTCTTCCCTCTTTTTCAGAGCAGAACAAAACAAACAATGAGCCTTTATTGTTCTCTCCTTTCTGCCTTTTTCCTCTCTCTTCCGCCTTCTCTGTCTACCTCTCCCTCTCTCTCTCTCTCTCTGGTTTTCTCTCTCCATCACCATCTCCCTACGTCTCATCCTGCCTGCTCATTTTTCCAACAACGCAGCAACACTTGAATTATTGAATCTGAATACCTACGGGAATTTGATTACTTGTCACTTGACTGACTGTTTCAGCATGTGTCTGCAGACGCTGCCACACCACCTCAGTGATGCTTTTTGCACTTGACTTAGATTATCATACTGATCGAACAAGGGTCGTAAGTCTGACCTCATCACCCCCAGCCTGTGCCTACATGTGTGTGTCTATGGATGTGTGTGTGTGTGTGACCCATCCAAACTCCAGAGATCAAAGTTTTTAGGAGAAGGGAAGCACTGAGAGGAGCACAGGGTGAAGGGCGGAGATACCCCCCTCCTCTCCTCCTCCGTCCTCCATCTCTTGCTTACTCCCAGCATCTTTTATTTGGTAAGCTGCTGCATGTCACAGTGAATGCACAAGGGGGTGAGAGGTCAACATGGCATTCTGGGTAAATGCCATTGAGAAAAAAAAAGCATTTTGAACAACTATAGAGTATGACTTTCCTTCTGAGAGCACATTTTACTCATATGTTTGCAGAAAAAAAAACATTGTCACAACACCTGTCCTGGACTCTACATCACACACACACACACACACACAGTTTCAGAGAATAGGTTAAGGTACAATAGTCCCCTTTTGGCCCCACAAGTCAAGTTCTTCCATTCACTCCTATTCATCTCCATGCTGGCCTCAGTCACCCCCCACTTCCCCTTGCTTTGGCTGGGGGGCACAGGTCACCACAGGCCTTTACCCCTACACACACATACCACACACACACACACACACACACACACACACACACTACTTATCCTGCCTTCCTGTGTTCCCATCACTTGCACAGATGCTGTTCCAATACTCTACAGAAGCATTCTGCACACATGTTCACACAGGACGTGACAAAACAAGACACAATTTGTTACGACATGACACAATACATTACTACATGATTTGATATGGTGTGTAATATGATAGGATACTATACAGTACATTCATTACAATACTATATGATATAGACATTGTAATGAAAGAATAATACATGTTAGTGACACAATACTGTATAACATGATGAAATACACTACAATGCTCTGTGATATGACACAGTACTCTAGAGTGATATATGGTGCAGTGTAATGTTACGATAGTATGGTACAGTACTTGATGCTATTATACTACAGCATGATATACATTGCGATACTTCAAGATACTTTAATGTTCATTCAGTTGTCCAAGGAAGCACCATCCACAGTATCAAGATCAACAAATAAAGCATTGATTGTCATTAAGATGAAAAAAAGGTTGCTGCAGAGCTGCCGCTGCACTGTTGTATATTTTTATAATGAGTTTAGAAAATTTAAAATATAACTTTCATACACTGTAACTGCATAAACATGTCACCTGTTTATGATAAAGCCAACAATAGAACCACTTCTCACTGTAGTGTGTTTTCGTGTGTGTAAGAATGTCTGCGCAGACAAGCATATGGATGTGTGTGTGTGTATATGAGAAGCTTTCCTATTGTTTGTCCGTGTATGTGTTTGTCTGTCCATGTCGGCGCATGCTGTTCTCCCTGTCGCCCCTTGCTGCGTGTGTGTATCATTATCCAGCGGGGGCTGCTCTAATGGAAGCTGTGATTAGCAATGCTGTTAATTAGACCACAGAGCCAACAGTGCAGACCTCTGCCACTGCAAAACACTGCAGATAAAAGACACACGGGCAAAACGTGACGCGCACTGAAAGGTTTCCTGCACAACGTTTTCCTAACACTTCGGAGAAATGTTTCAGTTTGGATAAACGCAAAGTCCAGTTTAAAGAGACACAACAGACAGATCGCCCATGTAGCGCATGTGTAGCACTGAAAGAACAAAGTGAAGCAACAATGCTGCTAATTAGATTACATTCCTCCTTCTCCTACAGATCTGACCACAGAGTCTTTGCTGAAGACATTAGAGCACATAATAATGTGGGATGCATTCATGTAATTATACATGAATCTTATTATTAATGTCAACAAAAGCGAGGTCTGGCAGAACAGTTACACTGGTAGCTCACAGCGTGTACCCCATGAAGATAAATCTCCGTCCTTCGTGCAGTCCCTCGTGTGTCATCTTTCTCTCTACTGTATTTTGTCTCTCTCCAGTGACTTCTGTCAAATAAGTGCCTAAAAAACTTTAAAATAAGATAGACAAAGTGGTGGAAATTCACTGATGATAAAGTTGCATCACATCTGTTTTTGCCAGATGTAAATTTTTTATGGAATAAATGCTCAACAATGGCAGTTTGGCAGGACTTTGGTGGACAATAGTTTGTTATAGTGTTAACAAAAAGCAAGGAAACATATCAGGAAAGCCATATGATAATTTATATTTGGAGTAATTATGTAAATTGTTTATTGGACGTTGGGCATATATACCATATGATGTCTGTAGCTATTTTTGTCTTTACAACTGGACTATTCAGACATCAGAAAAATGATGCATTGATGCTTTTATATGAGATCAAATGTGGTGGAGGTCGCAAAGCAAGGCAAACTTTGATCCACTGTGTCTACAAATAAGTGTATGACTCTAACGCCCCACAACACAGTGCTGGGTCTAAAGTCTTTGTGCTCTACTGATGGGTAAGTGGGCTGTATCCGAGCATATCAAGGTGCACCTGGGATTCACCTGGAACCTGCTTGAATGCTTTTAAAATTTAACAGCAGAGGGAAGCATATTGTATCAGTGTGAATGTGTGTGTGTGGCAGAGAGAGAGAGAGAGAGAGAGAGAGACCAAGCAAGTGAGAGCAAGAAATAGCCCCCAGTGGCATTCTGTCAACCCCCCCACCCCCCCGCTCCGACATCTGGTCCTGTCTCATTTACCGTAGGAGACCGTCTGTATGATGGCTTTTTAATGCCACTGACACTGCCTCATACACACTCAGAGTCATTCACACATGTATGTGCACCAACTACAAACATACAGTACATGTCAGAAACCACAAAACACACACCTCTATTAACATGCAACATTGATCCAGTATGACAGTGTATGTATGATCAATAGTGCATGCATAAACTGACTTCCCAGGTAGCTCTCCAGTGAAACACTGTTAGTAAACAAATGTGGGTTTCTGAATGAAGATGTTTGGTTAGAACTCCCACAATGCATGTATGTGCGCATACACACACACACGTCATTGATCATTTTGTGTTGAGTTCTTTTCATCTGGGTTTTCCATGCTGCTCTGCATGTGTTTATGTACGTTGTGCATTTATTTATCTGCACAAACATTCAATGATTTAAAAAGGTGCAGATATATTCACAGTGCAATCATTTGCTCACCTTCATCTCGCTTCCTTTTGCCCACATCAGCAGCTGAGCTGATACCCAGAATGCCACTGATGGAGTACGAAGAGCCGGCCGAGTCGCTGGTCACGGCTGAGACCTGCGTGGCAGCCACGGACGTTGCTGCAGACGGATCACACGACATTCAGGGATATGCAAGGTGCAAGAAATAATTAATACAGAGGGAAAAAACAAACATTAGTTGAGGAATGCACCACTCATTCACTTATTTGCCACAATACACACACAAAATTCCTAAATATTGCATGAGCTGCTAAACTGAGTACAAATCTCTTAGAAGAGATGATATTTAAAAAATTATAATAAACTATAACATTTTCTGGACAACAATAGCATACTATTTAAAAACCCTAACTTCAGCTCTACCTGTGTGACATCACTTTATTAGGACTGCAACCAACAACTTTCCGATGGTTTGATTATTGAAGTTCAATTCATCTATAGTCAGCCAATAGTATTATAAATCTATCACTGATGCTGTTTTTGGCATGCACAATAAAGAGCAATATTTCAATCAAAAATGTTGCTGCTCAAAAGTCTGTTATTAATACTACAATTTTGCATTTACCAGCATCCCAACCAAGTCTTTCTCTCTAATGTTCAGGCATAGTGGACGTGGTTCCAATGCCAAGCTCAGTCTGCCTTACAGATGTAACACAAAGTCGGTTTCTGTCCATTGTCAAGGGTGAAATTTCCCAAACTTTGTAACTGTGTTGCATAGGCCGTCATGATTTGATGTTGTGTTGCACTAAGTTGATTTATTCTACTCCTCGTGCAGTCTTGAAGAGTCAAACTTTAACAGAGACTCGTCTGGTGTCTGTTCTGAGTCACCCTAACTAACCCTGCTATGCTTGTTGTGGTTCTACTGTGTCATTTCACACAGAATCCTCCCCGCTATGATGCAATGTAGTGTAGTGTAGTCATCAAGTGTGAAAAACCTAATTTATCCAGAAAAAATACACATAGGCAGCATGCTACTCACTGAAATAAATGTGATGGTTTTATTATAGCAGAGATAGTATTTTACAACCTCTACAAATCTCAGTTCTGTTCCCATCCCAAAGATGGTAAACAAAAAACACTCAGCACATAGATGCACTTTAATCTTCCTAAAACTTTACTCTTCATACTGACTGACTGTGAAGCTGCACAGGAGAACACACAAAGGACAGGCCTCTGTTAGTGTTTTGCTCCTTGTTGTCTCTTCCTCTAATCTTCCCCCTGGAGGAGACAAGTTCCTCGCTGGGCGACACAGCGACATACTTGTCACCGCTTCACTGACACACACACACACACACACACCTTGCAACCTCCTGACACACAGACTGAAACATACGTCGCTTCTTGGTCCCTTATCTGTGCCCTCTGTAAGCGGACGTGGGGCTGAGTGACAGTATGGTATCCCAGGAGGGACAGAAAGGTGTGGAGACAGACATCCTAATCCTCTCTCCCAGCAGACCCCCCAAACACAGAAAGACAAGACCGAAAGGGGAATAAAAAAAAATAAATAAAAAAACAGGCAAACCAGAGGATCAGCATCCCTTCCAGCCGTTACTCCTTCACTAACGACAAGGAGAGCATAATGAATGCATATCCCTCCTTTTCCCATCACTTGATTTAGCACTTCAATTATCTGATTTTCCTTTCTCTTTCTTTTCACTCTTTTTTTTATCAGAACGTAACGCTTTTATTCTGCAAATCCAAATGTTCAATTTTCCGCCTGGGAGTGGGACCCATTTATCTGTGTAATCTGTAAGCGTGCGTGAGAGTGTGTGTGTGTGTGTGTGTGAGATGGTGCATCTAGGTGTGTATGCATGTGAATGTGTGTGACTGTTAAATGTGAGTAAAAGGCAGGAGTCAGGGAGCAGTGTGTGTGAAATTAATTTAGATTAATAGACAATGTGCGATTATGAAGATATGAGAGACACCGAAACACAATCCACTGCAGGGCAAAGAGAGGAAGGCTACTTATTTGTACTCTGAGATACTCATCGCATAAAAGGAAATTATGTTTCAGTCTTAGCTGTAATAGATATATGAATTCAGTCTGTAAGCTGACAATCAAGTACAAACGACCAAAAAGAACAAACATTTTAAAGATACTGTAGTAATGCAGACCTTTCTGCTGATTTGAGAAATGTTCCGTTTCTAGGCTGAACTCTGCAGTTTGTGCTGTTTTTTGTGTCACATCCAGCCTTGCTGTAAACTTTAATATGCGAACATAAACACTGAAATTTCTCTTATTATCTATAGGGCTCTGTTATGGTGATGACAATTCTACAGATTTTTGTGTGGGGATTGCTTCAGATAACCGAGCATCAGATTGATTTTCCATTACTCCAATACTGTAGTGAATGAAGTTTATTCACTCATTGAAGAGTTATGTTGGTGCTCTGATCCCCTACCCTATTTTCATAATGATTATTGTTGGGTAATAGTTGCTCCCTTTGTTTAGATCGTCTCTTATAAAGGTGTTACTACTGCCATCAAATATTAGTATTGCTGATCTGCGATGGTTCCCGCCACATTTAATGTTATCTTCCCTTACTGTTTTCAGTCAGTTCATTTTGCCAAACATTGGTCAAAAGACCTAAATGTCCCTATATAGAGATGTGAAGGTCAGTCTCTTTGGTGGACCTGCAGGGTGTCTTTATCCAGTAGCATTCACGCCCACACTCAATGACAAATTTTGCATTCTGGTGTTGAACTTTGCGGCACAAAACATTTTGTAATGTCCACGCCGATTACGGTATACATTTGTTTGGCACACACACACAGACAGACACACACTCTGCTCCAGAGAGATTCATATGAAAACGGCTCTCCCGTAAAATTTGCTTTGACAGTTGGAAACAGGATTTTTGTAGCAGCGACCTACCTAAGTTGTGAGCCGACACTGAGCCTGTTTGACCAGGCGGCTGCTGAACCTTAGTCCGAATGATCCTGCAGGAGGAGAGAGGAGATATTAGTGTGTGTGAAGTGGTTTGTGTGAAAGATTCTGAGTGACAGAGAGAACATGACCATCGTGGGAGCAAAACGGTGTGTGTGTGGTGTGAAGTGGCTGAGGCAGGCTGACATGGCAGAGGGGCCTCACACTTCCTGCTTGGCTGCTCATGCAAGCCTTTTCTTCCTCTTTCCTTTCCTTTCCTCCCCTTTTCCTCTCCTCTCCTCTCATTTCCTTTCCTCTCTTTTTTCCTTTCTTTCTTTTTCTTTTGTGTCTGTTTCTTCCCTTACCCCCACACACCTTCCTTCCCTTTTGTCTGCCTTTTTTGCTCACTCCTTCTCTCTCTTATTTCACCATCCGTCCCTCTCTCTCAGCCTCTATGCTCAGGGGAAAGGGTTGTCATTGTACCATCGTGTTGAACCACTGAGCTGCAGCCACTTCATACATATGGAGACTGGGGCCTCTTTCCTATTCTCTGTTTCCACTCCTGGACTCACAGACATACACCCATATTAAAAACACACAGTATTATATTGGACTGGGCTCCACCTACACTCCATGCCTGTTGCTATAAGTTGATACAAACACATACACACAGAGAGAATGCGGTACCTGTTGATGGAGCTGACACTGGGGACGCTGTCGTTGTCACAAACTCTCTCAGCCAGGAGCCTGTCCCGGATCTCCCAGGCAAACATGGTGGGGTTTTGGCGTTTGTAATCGGCGATCTTGTCGACCACTTTGGGTGTAGCAACCTTTGGTTTGGATCCCCCAATTACCCCGGGGCGGATACTGCCCGTCTCATAGTACCTGCCAATTAAAGCAGAGAAAATGCGGTGAAATGTGGTGAAAAGACCTCTGAACTGTTTTTTACTCCTCTCATTTTTTTGTCCCTGTGGGCACATCTTTCACTGCAATATAACCTGCACCTTCATGGAAACAGCACCCATCATAGCTAAAAACGTACTATTGACTGCTGACTTGTGTTAGACAAATTGAGTAAACTAGACAGCAGACATTTTACAAGGCTGCTTTTTTTAAACCATAGAAATGCAACTGTTTAATCTGCTCTGCATATATGATTTAAAAAAACCTGCAAATCATCTAAACACACTGAATGTTTGTCATGTGACTGCTGCTTGTAAGTGAGTCATCCATCTCAGTCCTGCTTTTTTGTTTGTTTTCATGGGATCTTTGCTTAATTGGTGAATATTTAATTGTGATATGTCTAATAGATGGTTTCACACAACTTCAAATGCAATAGTTTTAATTTAAAACATCATGATTGAACATGTCAGTACAACACTGTAACTCATTTTGGTTTGTTATGGATAGGCCTGGCACAGAGGAATAAGATATTTTTAAATATAAGATATATTGTTTAATTGAAGTTTTTGAAAGACTTTGTTGAAAATAGGAAAGATATTGAATAAGGTTGCTTTTTCTATGTCATCTTGCGCAGTGAGACCTCTTTCTTTACCCCTAAAAGATGAAAAACTAAATCAGACAAAACTTGTGATTGGCAAGAACATTTTATGACAGCATCAACACTCAACACAGAGTTCTGCTTCCATCAAAAAGAGTCTGTAACATAAAACACAAAAACGCCCTGATATTTTACTGGTACTTCAGTTCACTGTTCCACTCAGCCTTATAGTCTTATTCTTGTTTGTTAAACGTGACAGCGATCAGTGGGAATTAATCTTTTATAATGGGTGTTGGCTGAACATTTTGTTGCCTGTTGTTGTCGAGAACACATCTTACAGGCTTGATAGAAATCACTTCAATGTATGAATGAAAGAAAAAAATGTTGAACCATCATATACAGGTCTGTGTGGCACTGTTTGAGTTTAGATATTCTGCTCTTTACTTTTTACTTTAATGGTGCGTTTTCCTGATTTAGAAGCAAATGCTGACTTACCAAAACCTTTGTTAACAATGGTGAAATAAAACACTCACTGCTATAGTTACATAATGTTGCAGTTATCAGATTTTTTTGCAGGTACAAGCGTCAGCTAAATGGCTAGATTTAAATGTAACATCTGTCATACAGCTTTTTTAATGCCTGGGTCATCGAGCGAATGGCTGCTGTTCTCTTAAGCAATTTCACATTGTGACACAGAGGTAGGAAGAGGGTGGCACTGACACACACACACAGATCCAGGCATTTCGTGTCCACCATGGCTATTTCATGAATGTATTTGCATGCAGAAGGGGCATGGGGGGGCAGGGGGTAGGAGGACAGCAAATGCGCTACACAGCTTGCAGAAAAGGGGGGATGCTGTGTGTGGATGCAAGCTGTCAGTCAGTCTTAAACCTGCTGCTGCTCTCTCTCTCTCCCTCTCTCTCTGCCTCCCTCTCTCTCTCCACTGTACGGTAGAGTAATCCTTTCCGTGAAGATGTGAGTTCCTGTAAACGTGCACTTCCTTGTCTTTCTTTTTCCATATATGTGTGAGTATATGCATGCGCATGTTGGGCCTGTGTGTGTGTTTGTGTGTGTGTGGTGCATTTTGACTATTCACAGCTGGTGTATAAACACAGCTAAAGGAAAAACAATCTATTTTCAAATGGAAAACTATTTAAATTATTCACAGCTGAATCATTGGTGAATAAACGAGCGTGGTTATTGATATCCGCGCAACGATGAGCCAACACACACACATACACACACACAGGGTGGTAGAGTTGGTGTTTTTGTTCTGCTGGCACCACAGAGACAGAGAGGAGAGGATAAAACAACCCTCCCTCCCTCCTTCCATCCCTCGATCCCCTCTCCTCCCCCTCACGGTAACGCTTCAGTGAGTTGAACGGCCAGGAAAGGGGAGAGAGAGAGAGACAGAGAGACAGAAAGAGAGAGGGAGAGAGAGAAAGAGAGGCATGGGAGAACAATGAGCAACACATTTTTTTGATATAGCTGAGGGTCGCTGTAGCTAATCCTTCCCCTCTGTCCCCACAAATGGTCTCTCTGTTTCTCATTCACTTTTTCCTTTTCCTGCACTCTTCTTCTTTAACATGCATTTTTCCCCTTTTTGATTGTGCCCCTTGTTCTTGTCTTTCTCCCTTTCTCCATCTCCCCCTTTTTTTTGGGAAGGGTGCAGAAATATGGTGCCACTTTCATTTTGATGCTAATTCCAAAAAGTGATGAATCTTTTCCCTTTTGTCACCCTTTCTTCTCTGGGGGATGGAACAAGCAGGGATTTACTCTTGAATTTAGCTTTGAAAAGGCAAAGGAGAGACAGACAGACAGAGAGAAAAAGAGAGAAAAGGGGAGGTGAGGAAAGACAGAAAATTTGAGAGGGGTTGTACAAGAGTCAGAGGGGAGATAGGAAGGTGAAAGAAGAAAAGAGTAGGTGAAGTAAGAGGCAAAATGAAAATGTAGGACAGTCAGTGTGACCTTACAGCATCAGCGAATACATAATTACCCAAAAATGAGGCAGACATATTTTGTACAGACATGTCTTTTAGTCTAATGTTCCCAAACAAGGAGGTTTTCAATATTTTTACATCCCTGCCGCTTCATACTGCTCAACAGAAAGCTAGTCACATATTTAGGTCGTCTGTCTTTTTACCTGCCCAGTATCTTGCTGACGCATCCATGGCTGACTCGTAGCTGGCGTGAGATGTCGCAGGGTCGAACCCCTTGATGGGCGAGTTCTACTATTCGCTGTCGAACAACGTCTGGGAGGGGTCGGCCGTTTACAAACACACCTCCAAGCTGGTTCACTCCGCCATGTCCTGAGAGGGAGAGAGGGAAGACACAGTTAGATGTCCACAGAAAATGAATGAAAGAATATAAAGTTGCACTCTATTACAGGCAGTAAATGAAGCTACGAGAAAACTAAATTCCTCACGTGACTTTAACAGTTAAAGTCATTCTTATGTTATAAGCCATCATGCCCCAGTCTTTCATCCAATCAGATTCTTGAGAATGAAGAATGAGAGATAACAGCCGAGTAAGAGTTGAACAACTGTGGGATGATTCATTCTCATAGACACAACACACAATAAGCTGCTGCACTGAAGTGTGTTGGAGGTAAAAATCATTGTGTCATTCAGCACCATCACAGGAGCCTCTCATACAGTGATACCCAACAGAATCAAGGCTGTGATAGAGTTTGCTGGCTCCGTCTGACCATTTTCTTACTCACAGTGAAAGTGAATGCATCCTGCTTTGTGTCGGGCTGCTGAAAATATTTACCTTTACTTTGCCACCAGACAGAATTGTTTATAATTCAGTTTATTTCAAGGTAAAAAAATATATTTTATATGATAAATATGGTTGGCCTTCTGTCATTTTGCAAAAGAAGCAGGTTTCCTGAGCTACAACAGCTACAGCAGATCCTTCTGTCTCAACACCAGCTGTTCTCTCAACAAAATCATCACGTTAACAGCTTGTTTCTGTGGGTCAACAGTTGGTAAAACTGCATTCTGACATTATCGGCCTTCACAGATCAACACTGAATACATTTACAGTACGTACAGTACATATGAATAAAACACTGTCAGGTCCTGCAGTCCCCCAGCTGTTAGCCTCTGGCTGGAGTTAATTTACTACCTCAAACCCATCTGATTTCTCTCCCGCCCTCTGATTTATCCTGCTCTGCATAATAATGCCAGTTGGAAAAGTGCAAACTTTGCCCAATTTCACCAGGGGCAGGCTGAGCAAAGACTAGGAGTAAATGAAGGGATTTCAATTAATTATTGACCAAGGCCTCGCCCTGGACCCTTAGTAAAAGATATCACTAATATTCCCCCTGAGGGATGAGGGGATGAAAGTATAAGAGGAAATGAATAAAAAGACTACACAACAGAAGACAAGCTGAATCTTTACAGAATGGTAGGGGTGTTGGTATACTCATTTATCTGCTGTAGCCAGAACACGCAGAAAATCAGCTGCCTGTTAGAACATTGTGGGAAAAATGTACATTATTAGCAGCAGCAAATGAGCAGGAACTTGTAAAGTGTATATGTTCCGTAACCATCTATAGGAGATGGCGCTTAATCAGCATCTAGGGCAAACACGTCAGCAGTGACTGAGTAAAAGATAGATATATGACCACAGTGAGACCACTGAATCCACCAACACAAACACTGTGTGTGAGTGAGAGCCATTCAAACCAAAAGTCTCTCTCTCTCTTCCAATTCTATGTACGTACATACTGTATGCATGCAACTCACCAAAGGCAAAGTATAAATCAACTCGAATTTCTGTACCATTTAATCCACTGGCTTTTGTATTACCATAGTGATTACGTCTTTAGGGGAAACACACACTCACACACATGCACACACAAGACACACACACAGACACTAATCCTAGCTGTGGGGGTAATAGATTTTAAACACATCACCCCAGCAGGGATGCCCCCCAAAAAACACCAAGCTGTCCCCTGAACCTGTCCCCCTGTCCTCATCTTCACTCCATCAGCATAAAATAAAGAAGCACACACACCTTTGCTAGCTTACATATAAAAAGGTCAATACATATCAGATATATACAGATATTTGGAGGTCTAGAGAGTCTCAATTTGTGAAATCAAACAAAGCTATTTCCAAATATCTCGTATGGATAGACCGTCTCTTCCTTATTTTTTCCAACAGAAGACGCCTCTTTATGCAGGCGCCTGCAGCAGACAGTGCAATTTGAGAAGCAATTGTTCTTCAACAGAAAAAAAGTATATTTATCTTTCTTAACCTAAGGATGAAATTTAAACACCAAAATGAACTTTAAAGACAATATGACCTCGGATGTGTTCACTTAAAGACGGCAAACATAAAATATATTACTCGCCAGGTTAGTTTATCCATCAACTACAGTTTGAGAACATAACCCCGGTGATGGCTAAGGGCACCTTTAAAACCTGCTTTTCATTCACACACACATCAGAGAGCTACAGCATCAGGAACAGTTTGGAGCACCGCGTCTTGCCTAAAGACAGTTGGCTGCCTTTAATGATGGATGCAACAAATTTGTATCAAGTTTGAGCCAAGGTGAAGTTTTAACAGCCTAATGTTACAGAGAAAAACCATCAGGCAGGGCGACATCTTGACCTCTGCCACTTTAACTCTCACTATACCTTCATGGACGAGCCATGCTGAATCACACTGTAACATGCACTTAGAAGGGAGTCATACATATATTCGGTGTATTGTTTTAGGTACTAGTTCTCCAGAGGTCCTGTGCAGTCAGTCCAAGCCCATAACCTGTTTATCTTCTATCCTTCAACCCAACTTTTTCATCATATTTGACATTTATTGACTTTTTTTAGAACGTTTAGGATCAGAAAGGGGTTCAAATAACATGCAGCACGACCTGACTACCTGACCAGCTGTCCATGCTCGCTGCTTTGACCCCTAAATCAACAGGACACCTCTGAACCACGCAGTTTTGGCCCCTCTGTTGATTTACCGTGACAGATTTCTGTGACTCTTTACAAGAAATCATGTCTGCAAAGTCAGAAAAGTCGTACACAGATATTTTCAGATATTCCTCAAAGCCAGACAGACACTGCTGACCTACATGGACAAATTCAAGTCTTTCTCTCTCTCACTTTCTGTGAACGCTTTTGTATAGGTGTGTAAAGGCATTATTCCTGTCTCGTCTCTTTATTATTATTTCCTGAAACCTCTCAGTGAATAAAAGCACAATTTCTGCAGGAAGCCTACTGTGTGTAGACGTCCTCACCACAGGTCTCTGCAGAGAAGACTCTCTCTCTCTCCTCTCTCTCTCTCTCTCTCTCTCTCTCTCTCTCTCTCTCTCTCTACCTCAGATAAGAGTAAATGAAATGGTTCCTTTCACCCGTCCTATCTGGGCCAGGGCATGAAATACGCCTTGCTTTGTAAAGAGATGGAGAGGAATGACTTGTGACCTACAAAAACCTCCAGATAACTATTTATTCACTTATCTGTGTATTTACTGTTGGCATTAGTCGTTCAGGCTCTCGCCACTCTAGGGGTAGGCTGTGAGGATTATGCGTTTGAAAATTTATTTTCCAAGCCTATAAATACTGATAGGGACAAATAAAACTTACACATTCTTTAAAGGCATTTGTTTATCTGCAGCTGTAAAATAATTCTCAGAATATGTTGCACCATGTTCTTATTTCAAAAAGGAAATAAAATGGTGCTGGCCTAATGTAAGTTTGTCACATTGTAATAGGATGTCATAAAGAAGAGATTTAAGTATACATATTTTTGTGGGAATTTGTGACACTGCAAAAAAAATCCAGAGGTGTTTTTTTTCTTCGCAGTTTCACTGACAGACTTCTAGCAATTCATCCAACAAATTAACACTTGCTCACTGAAATTCAATCAATCAGCTCAGGAGATTTTGCTGCAAATTAGATGCAAAGATTTTGCCAAATTAGGGGGTTTTAGGCTTTTAAGGGTCTTTTCTATGAAAGCTGAAGCTACAGAGTCTTCAGAGGAGGGGGGGGGGGTGTTGGCAGAGGCAGCAGCTTCATTTTCATCCTGCTGAATCAGTGAGGGACAGAGACAGCCAGGGGACCAGCGGTCAATATGCATCCCTGTTGTATTTTATTTATTTACCCTTTATAGGAGCTGACTTAAGAGCCCAGTACCTCCTTAAATGTTTGATTGATTCACTGTTTCCGGGAGGAAAAAAAATACAGAGATAAAGCTGAATATATTCGAGCTCCCCCATCCAGAAAATAAGGTCCATTAGTCTCTCTGTCTCTCACTTCCCGCTACATTCCTCAATGTCTCTCTCTCATTCTCTCTCTCTCTCTCCCTCATCTCTCATCTGCCTCGTCACGGCCTGACGATTCAAAAATAAAGCAAAAGAGAAATCCCAACAAAACGCCACCGTCTCTTTCTCTCTCTTTTATCCGTCTTGGAAAAAAAACAGAAACGAAAAAAAGGGAAGTAGAAATTACTTTTGGCTGAAAACCTGTTTGGAAAGTTGCCTGCAAGAATACAGATGAAGCAAATTTCCTTGAGCAAACAGTGAATAGATGTCTGAGATGTGCCAGACGTGTAGTGTTAGTCTGTATTTTCTGTGCCATAATTAATATTTCTGCGGAGACGATGCGGCCTCGCTTAAGCCTGAAGATGTATTTAAGAGATGAAGAAGAAGTCGACATAAAAATAAATAATTTGTGATTTAATTTATAATATTTCTGCAGTATTTCCAGTCCTAACACCAGCCAATTAGATTAAAAGAATACATTTGATCAGGAATTGTTAGTAATTGTTGTACGATGTTTTTTATATATATTTTCTGTGACTCATGTGAGTGACTGAGGTAGACCAGAGCCATGTCTGCTTAATATTCAGCATACCACCATTACCATTACAATAGGTGATTATGAAATTCAGCTCATTATCATCACAATTACCTGGTATAGATTTTTTTTTAAATGTCTTTGCTATATTGTTGTTTCTCGTGATAGGAGGGAGTCCTCAAACTCAAGTGGCGTTTAACGTATGATTGATAAAGTAACAATCCTCGCGTTTTTTTTAACTGAATGTAACTTTTTGTACAGGGAGCAAGGTGTGACCATAAAATACTACACAATAACATTCAAGGATATGAATTAAAACAATGATCTGAATATTCTCATTTTAAAACTTTCCACACATACACTGGTTTTCCTGATAACGCATAAACTACACACACACATACACACAAACACACACACTCTCTCTCTCTCTCTCTCTCTACTCACACACATATACACACAGGCCCAGAGCTCACATCCAAACTCGCCCAACAATATTTCCACGCCTCACAGTCGATTCATTCCGACCTCTCCCTCTCTCTCTTTTTTCTCTTCTACCTTTGACATTTTTTAGGTGTAATCGTTTTAAAGCGTCTCCGGGCTTTGACATATATAACTTTAGCTGCGCTGTTACCGTCAGCACCGCGGATCATTGGCTTTGGTGAAACGGCAGAGAAGAGGAAACATGATTCGTTCTAGCTTTTGGATGTGTGTGTGTGTGTGTGTGTGTGTGTGTAGCTTCTTTTTTTTAATCCTGCAGGATAACACACCGTGGGAAACTCTGTCAGTCACATAACGCAGCTTCTCTCTCCGGGACTGAAGTGCAATAAAATATAGAATGCATAATCCAATACACGTCGACCCGCTTGTACAGAAAGCTTTATTTGACTTCAGTTAGGAAAAAATATATCAAATATACGATTTGCTTGCAGGCTAAAAAATTGCCATCCCTTGTTTAAAGTTGTGTAGCGATTTCATTATTTGCAGCCTTTTTGGGGCCATATAGCAGCTGACTTCAACTTAAATGAAGACTTTTGGTTCTTGGGCCTATATAGTCTAATTTGTTTTCCATCTATCATTATTAACACAAGCAGAATCTTTTAAAGTGATCACAAAGCGAGCCTCTATTTATGGGAAAAGGAAAGTGAACTGAAAAACAAAGCAGGGTCCGCCATGTCACGACTGACTGACCAAGGTCTGTCCCCCTGCATGCAGCTGCTCTGCTTAAGTGTCCTTGAGCAAGACACTGTGCACTGTGACACGCTGTGAGCTGAACCTGTGTGTGTGTGTGCTCTGACCTGTGCGCGCCTACAGTGTGTGTCTGTCTGTCTAACCTGGTTATGTGTAAAAACACTACTGTTACTGTGTGGATCAAGTTCAGCTTTTAGTCATGCTTTGTTACCCCACGCTCTCTCTCTCTCTCTCACACACACACACACACACACACACACACACACACACCATCTCGCAGTCTGACCCCTGCACCTCTTTCTTTTCCATTCAACGCAGGGAAACACAGTCAATCGTCTCTCTTACAAAGCAGCAACAAGCAACAACATATAATGTGGGCCAAACCTGAATTTTATCACATGATGCATAAAATCACTGCAGCTGGACTTCCCCCGCATAATTCTCACATTTTCACCTACATGAAATTAACCTAAATATTAGACAGGAAGTGGTGAAATAAAACGGTGAATGTAGCAGAATGAAATTTAAATGGCATATTCAAAGTTTTGTCTTTATTCACATTTGAAACACTGCAAAATAAATAATTAATAAGTTCCAAATGCTCCATGTATCCAAGAAAAATAAGCGTCATCGCCTGTGAGAAAACCAAATTCAGCTGTGCAGCACATACGCAGCATGAACTTTTAAACTTTAGATTTTTAAAAAATAAATAATTATTACTCTCTTTAATGATCAAAAAGCTGTTTTGTGAACAAGAAATAAGAAATAAAAGCTGACATTTGCTGGACACTGAGTGGTTAGTCTGGGGCTGGTCCGGTTCAGTGCAGTTGGATGATGCGGGTGGGAATAATTAAAAGCGTTTCAACTTACTGTGCATTGCTGCAAACGGGTCGTGCTTGCAGTGAATCTCCATTAGTGATTTGGGGCTGGGGGGCCCCGGTAAGCTTTGAGGGGTCTTAAAAAAAAAACGCTCCGCTTCAGCCGGCCACTGTACTGACAGACCGTGACCTCCAATGAATGAATAGCAGCCTTGATAGAGAGGAACTTTGTATCTTTTTCTTTCGCTTAAATAAAAAATTAAACTTTAATTGGCTGATGAGACGCCACTGTGCACTTTTAATTGGGCGAATAAAAAAGGATATTTCAAATTAAAAAATGGAAGGTTTGCAGGGAAATTGAAGAAAGAAATGGCGTTAAAATATGAATCAGAAGCGGGACTTCTTCTCATGGGGACGGGACATAACAGCGGGTCTGCTCTGGCGTCTCCTGAACCAGAGGAGGGAAACCTCAGCGACAGAGCTCATTCCTTCAGCAGCTCGTCAGCAGCAAGTTGCACCATGCAGTCCCAGTGCGTAAAAAATGTTTTTTTAAAAAAGTTCGGAAATGAAAATTGTGTAAACAAAGTTGCCTTCCCTCCTTTCTCACCTCCTCGGGTCCTCTGGCCGTGACCCCTGAACTGTGACTAAACCGACGGAGGTTCAACTTTCTCCTCTCAGTCTGTTCAAAAATATTTAGAAATATAAAAATAAAAACCCAGGTTTGAAAGAGAAAAATGTTCGTTACAGATCCACTGTTGGGTGTGTTTTTGTTCCGGGTTCTTTTTTGAACATTTCTTCCTGTCATAAATCGTCCTCGGCAGACGCGTTCACATCAACACTTCGTTATCTCCCATCAATAAAGCGAGAGCTCATATCTTGAAGTCTCATATCCCACCGTGCCAGAAAAGAGATCAAGAAAAATTACGCAGCGGAGAAAAAAACGCTGCGCTCTCTGATTTGAGTCAAATCTGCTGAAGCTGACTCGAGACTTGTTGTCTTGTTTGTAAACGGCAGCGCTCGGTCACTCTAACTCTGTCCCCCTTCTGTGCTGACCAGGACTCACTGCACAGACGTGGCTATAGGACCCCCGGTTTATGTGTGAGTTTGGTGACGCATTTCTTCGCGTTGCAGTCCTGTCCAATATTTTGTTTTTTGTTTTTTTAAAAAAAAATGTACTTTTCTCCACGGTCACGCCAGAAAAACACCACGCAGACAGTGATGTAAATGTGTACATAAACAGGCTTCTTTTTACTATACAATGAAAAGCTGCCTGCGCCCAGCTTCCACGGTGGCGCACGGCGCGTTTCAGGACCTGCTCTCGTGCGGACAGCGCCCGCGCTCCCAACCCCCTGGAACCCTAACCTACACGCGGCAGCCAGCTGCCTGTCACTCACAGGGACCTCAGCCAATCGCAGCGCGACTTCGGCCTCCACGTCACCGCCAACCCCCTGATAGAACCCTGCGGAGGGAAGCTGCGATTGGCTGAAGCGAATCCCGTGGGCCAATGACGCCCCGCATGCATTGTCCGTTCACCAATAGGGAGTCTCAGTGAAGCGACGCAGGGCGCCGAGAGTAAATGATCATATGTTTAATTTCAATTAACGAAGTAAAAAACCTAATGCCTTTATACCCATTTGCGCTCAATTTATTCATGTCAATATTAAATGGCTAATTAATTGAGTATTACTAAAAAATGAGGCTTAGTTGCAGCAAGGCTTTATAAAGGAGGGGATGCTCAAGAAGGCAAAAAACAGTTGTCCACACTTTTTTGTGCCACAGAAGAAAAACAGATTTTAAAGGCACTCAACATTTTATCAAAACATATTTAAATTTCTACAAACCTTTCACTATGAAAACAAACGGCCCTGCATAATTTCTTTGTTTTCACTGCCTCCTCTAATACACCGTTATAAATCTTTAGCTTGAGGAGAATTGGGAGGAAGCACATGAAACATGCATTGCCACTCATTACCTAATTGATCCAAACGGATGTTATTTTTAATGAAATGCAACTGGCGAGCTCCGCATTTACACTCCAAACTGACTGAGAGAGAGAGAGGAAGGGAGAGGGAGAGAGAGAGAGAGGGGTTCAATACATGGTCGTCCCACCTGATTTGAGGGGGGATTTCAAAGGCTCGCCCCTGTAATATTAACCACACAAATAGCCTAAAGCATCAGCCAAATTAAAAAGTGTTATTTCCCCTTCTTCCTGTTTCTAGACATTTAATCATTCACTCCATGTTAGCATATAAACCTTTAGATTAGACGCATTTAGAGCCATACAGGAGACATAATCCCACTTTTTTTGTTTTGCTTAGCCTATATAACAACGTATCAAGTATGTGTTTACGAAAAGTCCAAAACAGCAGCAATCTTCAGCACAAAAGCAGCAATCTTCACCTGGCTAATTTAATTTCAGGTTTATTCTCAAAAGACTTACCTCACTGTAATGCATTTGTATGTGAAAAAGTCAGTGTGTGTTATTCAGTATATATAATTATATATTTTTTTTTTCAATCAATCTTTGCTTATATAAAGCTTTATGGTTTGTTTCATTATCTACTCTGGATTCTGGTGTACACTCTAGGCTTTGGCTCCTTCTGACAAGCTCATAACCAAAAAAAAGAACAGTTTAAAATCCAAAACAAGTCAGAAACTCTTTTTAAAAAAGAGAATGTATTTTTTTATTATTAAAACCAGCTGTTAAAGTGGAGTCTTTTTTTCATGTTCTTCAGCACCGATGTTTACAAGATGAACCACGAGGGGGCGTTGTGTTTTAGACAACATGGCCGCGCGTGCACACACACACTTATAAATACAACACACACCGGAACTTTACTATCAGCATACTTCATTTTAGGGGTTTTCAGGAGTCCAGTGATGATGGTGATATTGGGCCTAAACTGACCGTGAAAAGTGGAAACACGTTCATCCACAGGATCCTCTGTATATGTATTATTTCTCTGATCTTCAACACTAAATATGATTTCACGAATCTCCATTGATTCCTCGTCTGTGCTCTTTAATCCACTGACAGTAAAACCCCCGATTCCAACATTCTCACTAATCCTCATTCATATTTCACATCTCTTTACCGAGTACTCATCAACTCGAAGGCCTCATGCAAACCTGGCAGACAGCAGACACAGACGCCTCATGTTTGGTTGGTGTTTTGCCTTTTATAAATATAAATAAAGAGAAATAGTGAAGTTTTAAAAGTGAAACTCAGATATGGAGCATTAGGTAATGTTTAGGCCTGAATTTAGGCCGCATACACAGACAGTGTGACTGTGAGCGACTTTAATTCTGTTTTTATAATGCAGGCCACACTGTCTAATTTTATTTAATTTAGTTTTGGCAAAATACACTCATATATATATATATATATATATTCTTTGTTTCGTTTTCTGCCTGTGTTTATTTATTGAGATATAGACCCGGCCGCTTCCCTCCCCTCAGAAGTAGCTAAATTGCAGCCGCCGCTCTTGTCTCTCCCGATTTGCAAATTAAATACATAAGCAATTAAAAAATCCAAACACAATCAATCATGTATACAAATTGTTGTTGCTTTAGGGTTGGAAATTTGGAGAAAACTTCCATCAGGGTAGGACGACTTTAATCCGGGGATCCAAATCCATTACCATATTTCATTACCTCTCCAATGCTGGAAACGGGGAGATGGGAGAGCGGAGGAGGAGGAGGAGGAAGAGGGTCTGTGTACTTTTTTAAACATTAGTAAGAATGTGGTTGAGTTGTGATAATCATTTGGAGGCAATTTGAAGGCAGTGTTGTTGTGTTCTCTCTTTCTTTCCATTCCTTTCCATTCACCATGAAAGCTTCGGATGTTTTGCGTTTTTTTAAACGCCAGAGCCTCGAAACGAAAAAGCAATGAAAAATTAATAGCGCATGTTAACTCCACCAGCTCGTTTATTACACGCCCGCTGACTGTAAACATAATGAGAAAGCTCCCGTATCTCTTCTTAAGTTTTCATTTGCTTATAAAATATAAAAGTCATAAGTAATAAATAAAATACATGGACTGGAGATTAGCCTCTTGGACTTGGATGTGTGGCAGCCGGTAAAGAACTCCCACACGGGCCTGATCAGATCCCACTTATCATCATTCGACTCTTATATAAATGAAATAACCATAGGACTGTCATCTGTCAGTGGGGAATGTAAGGCCCTGCTGATCGTAATATCACTCCACGTGTTATGACAGGGCACTTGAGGTCAAATCGAAAGTAGGCTACGCCATGTGAGGTCATCCCTTCTCCCCTCCCTCTCCCTTTTCTCCCATCTAACCATCATTTCTCACTATAACGTGCACGTCTAGAACGTTTCTTGGTACAAGATGTGCTTTATCAGGGTGTGGTCAAATATTCCTTTTGGAAAATAAACAAGAACTTAGGATAGCTTAATGTCATGGTCTTAAACATTACGTCACGTTTTTCTGGAAAGCATATACAATTTCTAAACTTTCAAAAGAGATGGCTAACACACGACTAAATATTACCATTAATAATAATAATAATATAACGTTAATCTGTCTCTGAGTATCTGTGGTGACTGAAGCTGTGGCCCTGCTTATTGGAAAGAACCGACCCATGCGCACTTTTACGCACCGCTATCCCGCAGCAGGGCGGGAGCAGAGGAGCTCTGATTAGATTCACGTTCATTCTCCTTTGTACCCAAAGCACGTACTTTAAAGTGAGAGGAAATGGAGAGGCTGTAGGTATAGGGCCTTGGGCCCAGAAGACCTCACACACCAACAGGGGAGGGCCTCTTTTAACCTCTGATTTCCTCAGTGGTTAAAATAGTTATTATCCAATTGCTACAAATCCCGTTGCTTTCACCGTTATTCTGCAGGTTAGGCTCACTCCAGAAAAGACTGGTAAGGACGCATTATTTGTATAAGAGACAATGGGTATCATTATTTTCATATTAAGCCGACAACAAGCTAATTTATTTCCATTAGGGAAAAAAACGTGTAGGGGTCTGGTCAAGTTTTCTTGATAAATAAGAATTTTAATATAAAAACCACAACAAATGTCATCTGCACTTTTGACCCACAACTGTACTAACAACTGTAATGCATACATGTATTACAATATTTATAATGAGAAGCTACAGGGTCATCACCTAAGCAGATTCTTTTTTTCTGGAGAAAAGGCTGCATAAAGAAGCTGATCACCTGCCCACAGTTTCTTAATGACAAACGACGTTTTATCAATGCAGGCGCAGCAGGCAGCAATATGAAATGATGTGATATCCATTGGGTGCCATAACAAGGTCGATGGTCTGATCCATTGCTGTACCAGACCCCGCTGTTTTATGAATAGGCCTATATGAGATTAACCTGTTGAATCAAGTAATGGAGACAAGAAGCAAAGAGATCTACAGATGGTCATATCCAGCGTATGGTCCACAGATGAAAAACTAAAAACGTCTACTGTATCATCACAAGACGTATTTAAACACATATATTTATATGCTGCCACCAGCGTCTTTTACACCAATTTGACATGCTTCCTATTGTAGGGGCAATTCCTTGTACTAACAACACTTGGAGCATTGTGGCACAAGTGCACACACTTTTCCTTCCTTTGCGGCTCAGACTGACAGACTAACAAAAAGTATCACTATAACCGACACTAAAGTCACATTTAAACCTGCACATGAATAGAAAACACACACTTTCATCCACGATCCCTTTAGTTAAAGTCTCAAGAATTCCTTAAAAAAGTAAAAACTTTGATATTTAGGATTTTAAAAGTTGTACCACTCTACCACAGAAGTCATACACTGAAAAAGTAACACTGTGACTCTTTAAAAGTCAAGTCATCTGACAACTTTAAATCTTTTAAAACTAAAGAAAAATCATGAATCATCGTCAATTAAAAGTTTTCAACAACAAAATAATACAAATATCCCTTAAAGTGATATCAAGTATCACTTGGTAAAAGTTTTAACTCTTTATAAAAGTGAAAGCTCAGTTGAGCCGGTGTGACCCTACCTGCTCTCCCCAGCCGCAGTGCAGGACTCTTGGGCCCCTGGTCCATGGTCCCCGGTTAGAACAGGGGGAGGTAATGGAGAGAGAAAAAAGGAAAAGAACAAAAACTTTTTCCAGTGTCTCCCTCTCTTCCTTTCTCTCTCTCCCTCTCTCTCCCTCTCCCCCTCTCCCTCTCTCTCTCTCCCTCTCTCTCTCTAGCACAGCCTTCTCCCTCTCTTTTTTTTTCTTTCGCCCTACAGTACTTTTGGGGCGACTTGTAGGTTGAAATAATTCGACCCTTCCGCTCCCTATTGCACTCCCTGCAAGTGCTCAGTCAGCTGCAACTAAACGCTTTAGGTGGAAAAAAGGCTTCGGGGGGAAGCGTGAAATGATCACGCCGAGTAAAAGAGCCGCACTCTCAATGTGCGCTCATGTCCTGTCCTTTTCCTGCACGAGCTTGCACACAAGCGCAATACGTACACGCACACGTGCACGCATTAACATGAGCTCTAATGCACGCGCACGGCCCCACATACATACACAGCCACATACAACCTCCACCCTTCCCAGCAGGGCCGCGCCCCCCTCACTCGCATCTGTTACCAAGTTCCACTTTACTAAACTTTCCCGCCCCCGCTCTCTCTCCCCGTCTCTCTCTCTCTCTCTCTCTCTCTGTCTGTCTTTTCTTCTTTTATGTTACATTCATTTCCTGTGGCACACACCCCATTGATATCTGTGGAGGTTGGTAGGTGACTTTAAATTTGAAGGGTCAAACCAGCCAAGGTTTTTTTCTGTTTTGGGTAACAAATAAATAAGATAAAGTTTATTCTTAAGTGCATTTATGTTCAGTGTCATTTCAGATTCCAAAGGAGCGTTTGAGAGAGTTTCACCAAACTTCTGTCTTCTTCTGCCAATGCTATACACCTGTTACGCACGGCGCTCTTTACGCATTACGCACGGACCAAAACACTGGAGCAGCGATACTCGGAGCTACGACTTCATCCGTGTGCAACAGGAGAGTGCAGCCTTCTCTCTGCTGCATGTGCACAAAGTTTGTTACAAAACGGATAGTTCCGGTCCTCAGCTCTGATTGTTCACACACACACACACACACACTCACACACACCTGTGAGCATTTAAATATTCATTTGCCAACTGAAAATTTTCCACTCATACTGATACTGGCTGCTTTGTTAGGCTCTCGTCGAGATCTTTATTCTCCAACGGAACAATGACATTGATGCCATTTCCTGAACATGTGGGCACTTTTTTTGCTCTTCCGTTTTATGATAGTCAGAGTTTAAGTCCCTGGACCAACAAAGAGCTACACCTTGCCTGAAGATATAGCGAAACTGCTCAGTATAACCCAAGGCCTCCTCTGGCTCTGCACCATAGCAGAACCAGTCCACTTACAAATTCAATACATAGCATAGAAATCATAAGTTTTCCTGTTTTCCTTACTGTGCATTCTGATCTTATTTAAATAAAATTAACATTGTTCTGTTATCCATGTTAATATTTAAAAATCAACTGAAGGCAAGGAAGAAACCTCTGGATTTTTCAGATAAGATTTCAAATAAGAAGGGTCTAAAAAGTTAGAGGTCCCTGCTGAATTTATCGTGTTCATCAACAACTACACAAAATATCACTAAAAGGGTGACACACACACAACACTAAACAAGAATTTAGAACCAAATTTGTCTGACGCTTCTGTATATATAAAGAAACATAAGCTGTCACCAGAAATTCCTACAAGCAGAAATGAAGATTTAAAGGAGAAATTGAAGCAGTGGGTGTGTCTCTGTACTTCTCCTTCCTTCCCTCGGTTTCTGTCCTCCAGACAGCTGCAGGTCTCAGGGTTCACGCGCAGCCCTGAGACAATTGAGTGCGGAACAAAGCGCGAGACAGCGACCCATTTTGCTCTGCTTGTCGCCTCGCGCTGCAACACTACGACCCTGACCTTCGGCTCGCGCCCACAACATCAAAACATAAACATTAATGTTTGGGTGTGACCAAAAAAAAAAAGAAGGCTGACCTTCAGGCGGAGAAACAGAAACCGATAAATCAATTACAGACTTTTATTATTAGGAAAAAATTGAATGTATGCTGATTCTCATAACATCTAAACTTATGTTTAGATATCATTAGTGTTTCCTACACAATGATGATCAAGTCTAGTTTTTCTTCTATAGCTCCTGGATCCTCGGCAGACCTGTGTTGTCCTTATCTTTTATGGACCCAAACGTTGAATCTGTATGCATGGTCATGGCTGCGGATTATTCACTGCATTTCTTAAACGTGTGAGCTCGCAGAAAAGACTGTACAATTATCTGCTATTGAGCTATTTGAAAAAGAAACCCAGTTATTATGTTCTACTGAGGTTTGCATTTTACCAAGTCTACAGTGGAGTACATGAAGACTTACATTTTTTTTGTTACAATTAAAAATGTCATTCTACAAAGGCTCACATGTTTGGGAGAAATGTAATTAATAGCCTAAGTCCTTTGGTAATTAAGCTTTACTTTATTTAATGTTCACTCTGGTGTGAATTTTTGTTTATTTTATTTTTTCAATGCTTGAAAATATTTATTATTTTATAAAAGCAATGATTTAATATGTTGGTATGTCCATCAAAACATTAATTTCTCAATAGAAATAAGTAATTTTAGACTGTTTAAAATATATTTCACCTAAAGACGTGTCGTGATTTTGAATATTTTAATATTCTAATATTTAATATTTGTTTCCAGCAGTCTTACTGTCATTCAGTGTCTCTCCACGTTTGACTTGCCTGCTGGATCCCTTCAAAGAATTCGCCATAGTTTCGATATTAATCACCTCTTGTTTGTTTTGCACCCCCCTCGCTAATTAATGTAATTAATATGAGGGGGGAGTAGTTGGATCGGTGACCCGAGCTCTGACCGAGCGGAACCGGAAAGAATCGCATTAAAGCGCGAGACAGAAGAACCAAAGGGACGATTAGAACAATAAGTAAACACGTAAACACAGGAGGGAAGGCTGCAAGCCTCTCTGGGACCTTTGGCTTTCAGCAGACCGTTGTAAATTTTAGTGTAAACTACAGGGACAGACTAAAGGTTTGAGGGCCTGAAGGAGGGTTCAGATGTATGCTGGGATCACGGCTGCATGTTTGCAGGTTTTAGAAAAAGTCCTGGAAGAAGCTTTTCACAACTTCAGAACTTTGACATGAGCAAAGGTGTAAAAATATTGCAGCGCAAGTGTCTGCATACTTTCAATATAAGTAATATGAATATGAGTCTTTCATTGTGGTGCCTTTTATACAATAGAACATACTGTATTATTATAGACAGTTTAACTACTGGGCATTTTAAAGTTACTTCACTTGACTGTGTAAAAATACATTGTTTTCTAATGACTTAAATAAACCCTGAAAAGAAGAAAAAGTGTGGAAAAAGTTCAAATATTTGCCCTGAACTGTTAGACTAGAAAATATCAGAAAATATAAGAACATAATTGAACTAAATATGTGAAGCATTTTTTTTTCCAGTAAACTCAACACACACAGCTATATATATGAAATATGTGCAACCCCTTATAGAATATTTGGTTTAACTTTACATTTCTGTAGCAAAATTCATTAGTATACTATTGTTGCATATAATAAGGTTGGATATTTTCTTTAATGCAAAATTGTGTGCATAAATGTTTCTAGTATGGGCACCGTGATCATTGCTTTAAAACCATTTATAAAAAACACTGTTCAGGACTATAGTTTATAACCCTTCACTTTCTCTTAGATTTGCTGTTATAAAACCTACAACCGTGAAGCATTTTTCAACTTTTTAAAAATATTTTAATAAGTAAAGTATAAAGTAATATATTCTTTACTTTCTACCCACCCACAATGCCCCACTGAAGCTTTGAATGTGTCTTAACAGTTTCTCGTGTTTGATCTATTACTACCTTTGATCCCTTTCTGTAGACTAAGATGGAGAAAGCAACACTAACACTTTGATAAACATAAATAAATGAATAAGCCTTCCCTGGTACTCATGTGTTTGCCTTTGCCTTCCTCAAAAACACTCAGCACCACAGTGCTGATTGAGCTTACCTCTATATCCCTGGGATTTAATGCAGAGTGGCACTTCACTGTGGCGACACAAGGTTCTCCTTTTTCCAGCCGTGCTGCCCGCCTGGGTGTTGTTGTGACTATAGAAGCTCGAAGGGGGCTTAAGGGCTGCAGGGCGGATTGAGAAATGGGACACATTATTTGTCCATGAAACATTATGTGACACAACATGACACCAGGCCATTTGTATGTAAAGGTAAACATTTCAGCGTGACGATTCGACAAGAGCCGACAAGGCTCCTGTCAATGTGGTTTTTATACTAGCAGCTGAGAAAGAGGTGTTGTGGCATCGTGTGGTGATGATGGTGTGTATGTGGGACTTTGTGTGTGTGTGTGTTCCTGTGTGTGTCCAGAGCTTCTGTTCACAAATTTAATCCCCATAGACACAAGTCACTTGGTCCAGGCTGAAAAGGTGTTGTCAGGCTTGTTCTCTTGTTTTTTCTCCTACTGAATGCAAAGGCTGACTGTTGATCACACAGCTCCACAAAAAAGGGTTTCTTTGGTGTGTGTGTGTGTGTGTGTGTGTTTAACCTGTACTGCCAAATGAAGGGCAATGATTTTTGCATCGATGTAATATAATCAAGATATTAATTGTCTGGATATACATCAAGAAATATATAAATATTTGATTTATTTTCCCTAATGTCAGGTCAGTTGTGTCTGAGTAATGTCAAATGTCTGACAAAGAGTCTGCAGAGTCTATAACCTACTGAAGTTTCCCTGAAAAAAACAAAGACTGTGACATGGTACAAAATTACAGGCAATGCCCCTGTGGCGAGTTATCATTCCCCTCTGGTTGTGCTTTATCATTTGTTTCTTCCTGCTTGTGAGCTTTGCCACTGATTAGTACATGCTCCACTTGGCATATTAACTCCAGATTCCACTGAATCTCTCTAATATGCCTTCAGTTTCTTATCCTGCAAAGCTATTTGATGCTGCGATATCTGTTAGAATTAATGAAAATATAACGCCTACGTTAATGTGACTGAAAAGATCGAACTTTCACTGACGTGTACGAGAAAGCGTGACATAGCAAAATAAAAACACTGCTGAAGGAACTGTACATATGAATCCAGCACTGAGAGAGGGGCTCATAAGGGCGCATTCATGGGAGCCATTTTTGTTCAGAAGCACTGATCCAGGGCAGGTCTGGTTTTTTAAGAAGGAATTCCTCCTCCCTGGCTGCTTTGATACAGAATGGATGGTTGTATTTACATGCATACAGTATGGAGGAAGCAGCAGTTGAACGGGAAGCAGACCTCTGGTTATAGAAGTGAAAAAGCTGATGCAACCATTACAACTGAAACCTATGAGCAGAGGTACATTTTTGTGTTATTGTTTCTCAGCCTGCAGAGTAAGCAGGATGTAATGAGTGTGAATCACATGATCACAACATTTTACACATTTTAAACTGTTAAGTATTGCTAAAGATTACTATTATTTGTTACGTGTGATTTTTTTTCAGTTGTGTTACAATAAAACTAAAAAATGAGAGTATTTCCAAGTGATGATTTATGATTAATCCACTAATTGCATCACCTTCCTGTCCAGAGAAACGGTACCAAGAAAACACACAGAACATGTTCACACAGTGCTTCCATTTCAGTAAAATCCTCAACGTTTCATCACACTTTAAAAAGCCAAGCAGAACGAACAGAGACAACAGAATTGGAGCTTTTTTTAGTTCTCAGACGAGTGCTTCCGCACACAAATGACTCACAAATCAACAGCAGAATATTGCCACTATACCAGGATGTCTGACGAGAATCCTGCTCAAATAAACCTCTCCAGAATAAGTAGCCACTGTGCTACATACAAACAGCATCAAATGTGAGCAATGACATGCTTCTTTTAACTCCTTCTACCCAATAAAGATCATTCATCAGGCAGAACCATCCGTTCTGGAATGTGTGATTGGAAATCAGGGGACTCTAAATCCCTGTCCCGGACTCTCCATCCATCTTCAACACGCCACTGGGCTGGGCACCACTGGCCTGGAGATGAACCGCTGGACCGGTTGCCTCCATTCAGCCAGTCTTACTTTGGCTTTTTTAAAATAATAATAGTAAACACCAGCAAATGCATGGAACCCAAAATCAGGCGGTCACATCACAATTTCACTGAGGCAGTGAGGCATCCCCAACCTGCATCCAATTTACAGAGATACTGGGAGCACAGGAGGGCCCTGAAAAACAAAACAGATGCAGGATATTAAGTAAGTGTGTGTGTGTGTGTGTGTGTGTGTGTGTGTGTGTGTGTGTGTGTGTGTGCGTGTGTGTTGGATGTATACATGCACAAAAAAAGAGGCGACAGTGTTGTGACAGGTGTGGCCTAACCTTTGGAGGGAAACAATTCAACTCTGTGATGGCCTTTCCTGTGATGACACGCATGGAGAAACCTCTGGAATCAGATGGCATTCACCTCCTGATTCCCTATCAAGACACCATTCGCTCACTATTATTACAATGGCGACAGCTGTAGTTGGATATACAGAGTTCACAATTATTCTCATGATAGGGAGGGAAAGAAAAGATTGTTGTTAATGTTACATGGTCTGCATGAGAGCCAGGATGGCAAAAAATTTGCTGTATTCTATGTGTTATGTTAAATATGACTGATGGCGATAGCCAGGCTGTTGAATTACATTTACATATAGATTTACATTCCCATCAACATGTAATAATAGCACAGGCCTCAAGGTGCATACTAGTCAGCCTCTCTCTCTTACACACACACACACACACATATGCTGGCATTTTATAGCTAATATCTGTGCCTTATTGTAGAGCATTCATCAGAGTAAGGATAGTGAAAACAGGGCCCTGCTGAGTCTTTTGTGAGCAGAAAAAAATATGAGCCTTGTAAGTAAAGTGGCCTCTGCTATTCACTGTCAACTCTGACAATGCCATTCTATAATGAAAACGCGTACACAATGATGTAGTTTGGGGTGTTTCCGAGCTCACAATATTTTGCATAACATTAAAGCTGGTGACATTATTCAGATTCTCTGAATCGTTGTTATTTAGCAACAAAGGCTAAAGGGATAGTAATGAAGAGAGGGAAATAGAAGGTGACATGGAGGAAAAGTTCATCAGCTGGATTTGAACAAGGGGAAGGTCATACATCAGAACGAACCATTTTTCCTTGCCTGCCAGTAAACTGATTTGCATTTGGTTTGTCAGACCAACACTAATAGCTCAGACAAAAAGTCAAATTAACACAGATAACAGATTTGACACATAGGCTATGCACTGAAGAAAAAGTATTTTATTTCTCTTGTGTTTACTGATTAATCACTGTAGAAGCTGACCAAAACAAAAAAACCAAAGCAGAAACATACCAGTGCTCCACCAGCAATGATAAGCAGGCTAACTAGAAACTAGCACTGAATTGATGTAAACAGATCAGACACCATTGTAAGCCCTACTGTACAGTGCTGCAAATCTATCAAGCTGAATAGTGTCTCTAAAAAAAAACCTGCAAAATCTCCTGAAGTGAGATGCAGATGGGTTTTTCTGGAACAAAAAAAATGGGTCTAAGATGGAGGTGAAGTTTGCAGCAAGAAAAAAATGGTTTTAGCCATGGCCTCCTCATGCTGGCTGTCTAAGGAAGCACTGGTATCACACAACATGGAGGAGTGGAGGCCAGGTCACAAGCAGAGACTGTGTGGGCCATCTATCAGATAATCATACAGGTTGTTTATTGAAAGATTTATGTGGCAGACAGAAGCACTCAGTTTAACTACATCGAACTGAGTGCAGACTGGATGCACTACATGGACCAGTGCATCTGGTGGAAATGGTTTTACTTGAGGGTGCAAACTGCAGCTAGCTGGTAAGCATGCTAACTTTAGTAGATCATTTGGTCATTTGAACTTTTTTGATCGTAACAGTCTTCCCTACCTACAAAGTTCACAGTTTTGTTGTAGTGTGGTATAGCAGTACTGGCCTTAACAGTGAATCAAATTAAACATCTAATCACCTATTATTTTAGAGCATAATACAATTGTGGGATTGGCAGCAATGACTGTTCAATTCCCTGTTATTGGCAGAAGAATGCATGTAGCACTGATGTCAGGTAATACTCTAATTATTTCTGATAATGTGTGCGCATGGTTTACTATGTGTGAGCCAGTGATCCTAAAATAAATTACTGATGCAGAAGCAAAAAGTAATTTTATGTAATTTTATTAATAATAAAAACTAGTGATGTTTTTTAATCAGAAAAAACTAGAATTTACAGTTATGACTACGTATTCCATAATAGCGGTCGATAATGTTCAGCTTTAAAAATCACTGAAACTATATAAAGAATCAATATAAATTTCCTCATGATTGATATGTCTGGTTCCACAAATCTACCATTTCCCAGTGCCAACATTAAGAACTGTGCTGGCAGGACACAGTGAAATGTTCCGGTCGTCCAACTTATTTTCAGCCGACAAACCCGGAAGTTGTTTGTCTGTTTCCTTCTGGCTGGAAGCAAAAGAGCAGCTCCGACATTTCTGCTCTCCGTTTTGTTGATAAAGGTGAGCCCCTGCTTGCTATCATTAGATATAAAACATATACTGCGGCGCATGTGAGTAGGGACTCTTTGGCTTCACTTGTTTTTTTTCTTAATGTATGTTTGGAACTGAAGTGCTCCATTGTTTACATCCGACCGGCAGCTGGCTGAATATAAACACGTGGACTGAGAGCAGACACATGCTAACCAGGAGCTGCCGTGATTTGGAAATACCTTGAAATAGTTACGATTTACCGGCAGTTTATCGTTTTTGTTGGCTCCAGCTAGTCATTAGTCGTTAAAACAACATCAACCGTTTAACGTGCTCTGTTGACTGCTTAGCTTGTTAGCTTATAGCTAGTCGAGGCTACCACCAGGCTAACCACAGTCAGTGTGAATAGTTACTCATAACATGAGATTTCTGTCATTTTGTGTGACACTGCACTGCAACCGGTCGATAGTGTGTTTTGGGGGCTTTAGTTTGTCACTTTTCTCTGTTTTTGTTTTCTTAAACGGTCAAAATATTGGAAATCAGTTGATTATCGCATCATAACAACTGAATACTGTCACGGTGTATACAGCAAACAGTCCAAAATATTAGTACACAGCAGCTGTGTACGATTTATATGCCTTTACATTCACTACAAATAAAAGTGAATGAACGTACGTACTCATTCAATGTTCCTTTTCATATTATTGTTAGATCATTAAGTAGTAGACAACATAAAAGATGATTATAAGCTGTGTAGATATGTAGTTTGAACAATAAATAGTAAGCAGAGGATCAGGATGGAATTCACCACATTGAACGTTGGCTTTTTTTTTACAGCAGGCATTTTAAGACACAGAACATTACACTTCCATCCTACAGTGTTTGTTCCAAGGCACATTCATCTCTGTTTGACCCTGAGCAATCATCATCATCATGTTACACTATGCTGTACCTAAGCAGCGCTTCCCTTTTAAACTCATTTTTGTGACTTTTTATGATTAAGAATTCAACTATTACGTACATATAGCAATAATAGATGTTTTGTGCAGGTAAACCTCAAAATAAGCATTATGATACTGATTTCAGCCACTATTGCAACAGTTGTTTTTCTTTTTTAATAATGTTTTCTGTAAAAATGCATCCTTTGTGTCATCCAGGTAGGTCCCTTCACCATAACCGATGCACCAGAGCCATCAAGAGTGTCGGATCATGTCTAGAAAGTACAGTCTACACAATTCTGACAAGAGCTTTAATTAGAAAGATTGAGTTAAATCACCTGTTTTGGTGGACCATGACTGGGGCTTTAAGTAAAGAACAGTTTATTCGTCCACTGTAAAACACAGTCTGTCATTTGTCAGCTTCCATTCCCTGTGTGCTGCTAAACTTTTTAGCTGCTGTAGAGTGACTACTGTCACTCTACAGCAGCCGGTAAGACTTTCTGTCCCTTTAATCCCTGGTGGCCAGCTTGTGACCGTGTACCGTGGCATTTATGCAGTGTGTGCGGCCTGGGAGCCAATCATCTCCAGCCATCATGGCACAGACACGGAGGACTGGACAGAGCAATGGGCCGGTGCCCTTTCTCCATCCACTGTGTGTGTGTGTTGAAGAGACAGGGAGACAGGGACTGGGAAAATTAACAACACAGTATGTTTTACAGAGTGTAGTAAGTAGATAATTTAAAAATTTCTGAAGTAATCATTCAAAGTTAAAAAAAATACTTGACAGCTGATAACCTTAAAGTAAAGCCATTTTCCAGGTTAAAAAAGTGAGTGAAGCTGAACCGTATTCCTCCAGCATTGTTAACAAGACTTTCAGAACAAGACTCGAGTCAGTAATTGATGTTGACCTGTGTCCAGTTCAGTCCTCTGAAGCTATAGATTGCTGACGCAATGGAGCTTTTAGATGAGATTTAGTGAGGAAATATAGAAACCGAACAACTGTCAATTTATTATGTTGTGGCAAACATTAAGCACCAAACCAATCAATGAATTCAATAATTACTTTTAAAAAAACGTATTTTGTTAGTATGATATTTATAATAGTCATCCCTGTGTTGGTAGGGTGTACGGTATGTCTTAAAGCAACAACAACCATTATAATAATAAAAGTAATAATACATATCATAATGAATGAATTTATGTATTTTTGTTGCTGCAGGTGGCCACTGGTATCCTCTCAAACTTCCTTGGGTGTGTGTTTGTGTGGGCCAGATGTGTGCATGTGTACTAAGCACATGTTAGGGTGATGTACTGTACCTACCAGGACCGGGAGGAGTTGGAAGATGATCTCTACCAAGGGGATGAGTTGGACTCTGAAGAGTCAGAGGCAAACAGTGAGCTAGAGTTCCGGCTCTACAGCCAGCTCCACTATTCCTCCAATCCTGGGGAGCAGGAGGATGGAGAGGGCAAGGAGCACCAGGACATCCTGGAGCAGGGGGTGAATGTGAAGGCTGCAGATGATAAAGGGTTACTGGAGTGCACAGGAGAAAAGAAGCCACCGTCACCTATTAATGGGCAGCTCCACCAACACCAACAGAAGAAAAAGAAAAAGAAAGGAGAGAAAGAGGAGAAACAAAATAAGAGAAAAAGTGACCCTAAAGGTCAGAAGTCATCATCATCATGTTTTGAAGAGGTGATTGTGATCGACTCCAGCCCTGATGTAATCTCCATCTCTGAAGATGACACTGCTGATGACGATAAAGGAGTCTGTGCCTTGAAGGGTAGCGACTTCCACCAACAACGCACTTCCACCCCAGCCCAGCAGGTAGAGGAAAGAGTGGGATGCTCTGATGCTCATGTTTATTTTCTGAAACCTTTCCAGTTAATATTAGTCTTTTATAACCTTAATCAATCCACTTATTATATATATATTATGATATCAGGCATAATACCACACGAGAGACAATAATCGAGTGTTAAATACAGCGCTACTCCAAAACGGGGTCACAGTAAAATTGCTCGCTTTTCCTTCTTTTCAAAGTGATATTTTATAATGAATTTCATTTATCTTTAACTTCTTCGTCACTTAAATTCATCTTTATAGCCAAACTGATAATTTGAAATAAAACAGATCTGTTTCAGTGAACATCTGACCTATGTCTAAATGTGTTCTTCATCCAGAAAGTCTGTTTTCGACAGCTAGTTTGTTGTTCATTGCGTTGATATTCAACATAAAGTTGTTGTTTGGTTATCTAGGAAAACCGGAAAAGGAATCTGGCGCCGGTGACTGTGGATTCAAGCAGTTCAGAATCTGATTCAGAAGATTCAGGATCTACATCTGGCTCGTCTGATTCATCTGAGTCATCAGATTCAGACTATCTGGAGAACTGGATGATCCTGGGGCAGGGGCAGCAGGATGAAGACCAAACCATCTCACTTAACGTGGAAGGAGGGTCAGACAGCAATGAAGGTATGTTTCTGTTTTTTGTGTTTTTACAGTTTCCGCTTATGTGATATGTTGAATAAAGGAATGTGTCTGACCAGGACAATAGAAATGGTGAGTAATTTTATTTGGTCCAGCTCATTCAGTCTACCTGCTGTACTTTGATAAGACGCAAGCACACAGATGGGCAATACAGCAAGAGCAATCTGTGTGAGTGCATGTTTGTTTGTACACATGCAGCATCAGTGTGTGCATGCCTACAACTTGTAAACTCTTAGCATTCCTGACACTGTCTGCTCAGCTGCTTGCTCCTCTGATGCATCTTTAAGTATGTTTGTGTGCATTATGTATTGATATGCATGTGCAAAGCTTGTGCAACTGTGGATATTTGTGTTTCTAAAATATTCCATTTCTAATCAGCATGCATGTGTACATACACATGGATACCAACAGTCATAACGCTAATGCCAAAAACAAACAAACGGAGAAACAACAACGCAGGAGGAGAGGGAGGGAGGGGAGGTCAGGAGAGAGGGAGTAATCAAAAAATGAATAAAAATGTTCTCCTCAAATCTCTTCAGATCTGCACATTATCTTAACCTGCAGCCTCAGCAACCTCTCCAGCTCCTCTCCTGCTCCCTCCTCCTCCCCCTGCCCCTACCTAACACTCTCCCATCTCATTCTTTTATCCTATTTTCTCACTATTGTGTTCTCTTACTCCCACTCTCTCCCTCTCTGTGTCTCTCTCACCGTTTCTTACTCATTTGAATTTCCCTGGGCTGATGTTTCTGCAAGAGTGCTCACTGCCTCCTCTACACACAACTGGGCTAAAGGAGGGGGTCTGGAGCTGATGGGAAGGCTTGAGGTTTTGGCCTGGTTTTGGGAGGAAAGAAGGATTTTAGGTCTCTGTCTTTCTCTGCCTCTCTCTCTTTTCCTCCCTCTCTCGTCTGGCTTCTCCCTGTGATCTTTGGAGCTTGACCTCATGTCTGCACATGGGGGGTCATGGGTGTGGTGTGGAATGGGTCTTAAAGTGAGAGGAATGGGGGAGGGCTTAGTCGAAAAAGAAAGAAATAAAGGCAAGGAAATTAAGGGACGAGCTTCAATAGTCTTGGACTGTGCCCTCTTTCTGTATGTCTCACTAATTCAAAGCAGGGTATGTTGTGTGTTCACCCGGGATAAATGCCTAAATATATTTTCTTGTTGTCAAAATTCCATGAAACAAAAAACCAGTGAAGAATTGATCCTGTAGCATATTTCTTCATGCCATAGTGGACCATCAATATTGTTAAAAAAAAACATCAATGAGCCATAGTGCTGCACTTGTTGACCTGGTCCTTCATTACCATAAACACAAGTGTATTAATCTACCACTAAAAAAAGTAACTAACAACACTAATATTTTCTTATAATTTGTCATTTTTGAAAATAATGTAGCCTTATTAAATAATGTACATTTCTGACCTGTTTTCCAAGATGCATATGTTTAGCAGGGAGAAATTTGCTAATGGCTGAATCACAGACATGCAGTTTGTTGGGTTGTATAACCAGTCAGGGTGTACTGCAGTGTTTTTGAGGCATATCTTCTTACCTGAAAACAAACACCTTGGCTGTCATTTAGTTAACTGATCAAATGTGAACGCTGCTGTGCGAAACCACAGTACGCACCAAGCAAGTGGACTGAGACCATTTGAATAGGCACGTCCAAACAAACTCTGGTACCGTCCTACTGAAAATACACGCAGCATGGACCTAATGCATCTGAATGAACTAAAAAACCAGGAGGCTGTATCACAAATGCTTCATGATTTGACAAAATCAAAAAAAGAGCACTGTAGGCTAACAGAACAAAATGAGCAGAGGGCAAACATAGTGTTGAGAAGGTAAAGTTCCTCATTATCATTTGGTCAGACAAGCATATTTTTAAGTGGAGTGGAAAATCCAGTGAGTACCAAAATGCTTAAATCACTTAATATTTGGATGTACCTTTCATCTGTTTTCTAGCATGCGTTGATGTGACTGATGTAGGAAGATAAATATAAAAATCACATGCATTCTAAAGCACACACATCCATTTCATGTGCACAAAGCCACTATACTGACATTTAGTTTATAGTACGTTATGCACAGTCAGTATGGAATTGTGTTTTGTCTGTAATACTATTTGAAAACAAGATTGTATGCTGAATTATTTTCTTCATTTGGGAATTTGTTTCACATAGCCTTTATATTTGGGAAAGAAATTCAGAGAGAAGAAGGGCAATTTAAGGTCTCTAAGACATGCCTGGTTGAATTTTTATGACTACAATAACCATTACATCCATAACCCGGGGATTCAAATATAAAGATTGATTTCTGTTTTTTATATGCCATGTTGTGAGTTGACTTCTGTAGGCTGTGTGTGTGTGAGTGTGAGAGAGAGTAACCGCTTTGCACAGCAGTGACTAATAGTATTTGTACGCCTAAACTCCATCTCAGCATCACCATCAAATCACATTCACTACACTTAGTCTCCCCCTTTGCATTCAGAAATTGAATCCTTTCATCATCTTTTTCTCTTTCTCATTCTGTCTCTCTCCTACATGGTGTCACCTCTGTTCACATACTTTTGCTATCTAATCTTTTGTCACTGCCTCAAATGTGTTTTTTTTTATCAAATATATGGGCACACATGCACAAATGGCTCGAGTGGCTATCTGTCACCTGGCTGTGAGGGACAGCTGTTGGTGGGTGGATCTGTAAGAACATCGGATAAGTAAAAGTGAAAAGATAGTAGAGAAAAGGGGGATGAGCTGGGGCCGTCTGCCTGTCCAGCAGCTATGCAGCAGCAACCAGACGGAACAAGAGAAAGAAAACAGGGCTTCCCAAAATCCAGCTCAGTGCCTCTCCCACCCGGAGAGGTGTGCATGTACGTCCCCGTGAATGAATCCGGGGTGTAGGCGGGGTGTGCTGAAGCTAAACTTGAATTGTAAGTGGTTAAACTTCACTCAGTGGTCACACTTTTTTTTCTCTGTTGCTCCCCCCAGTTTTCTTTTTTGCTTTTTTTGTCCCTCTGTCTTGGTCAGTGCACACCAAACTTTGTTTGAGGCTTAGAGAGTCAGCTCTGGCTTACTATCGGGGTGGCCGATCACATCAGTGTGTCAAAGTGTGTGTGTGTGTGTTAGTGTAGGTGCTTCATGGAAAATCTTAGAGTGAAGAAAGTGTGATTGTGTATTTGTGAACAGAGGTTAGCTCTCTCTATTTCACAGAGGAGGAAGGTAAGCTCTCTTCTCTTCTCTTCTCTTCTCTTCTCTTCTCTTCTCTTCTCTTCTCTTCTCTTCTCTTCTCTTCTCTTCTCTTCTCTTCTCTTCTCTTCTCTTCTCTCTTGTTTTGTTCAGTGGCCTAGGCAAAACAGAAATGGTTTTATAGTCTTAAATTTATTTGTCAAAAGCGACAAATGAAACTGTTTTCAGTGACTTTGGGCCTAAGGCTCTTTCCTGCTGCTTCATGCTGTCTGAGACCCCAGTTGGCCTTTGTATTTGAAGTCACGTGCCAGTATACAGTATGAGCAGAGTGAAATATGGATTATTGGTCTGTGTGTTTTTATGGCTCTGATTATGCGTGCATGTTTATGTACAGGGCATCGGGATTGTAAAATGAGATTACAATGGCATGTTTGGTAAGTGTGTGTGGCTGAGTGTGCGTGCATGTGGTGTGTGTGTGGGTGTGTGGGTGGGCGGGCAGGCACTGCAGAAGGGAGACATGGATAGGATCAGCTCTTATCTTGGCTGCCCAGTGCCACACGAGGTGTAACGCCACACCCACACTACCACACAGTGTGTTTGAACAGCCACACACACACACTCACACACACACCATGAAATCACTGTGCCATAGTTTGACTTGTATTATCCAGTTTTTACAGGATATGCAAATTAGATGGGAGTACTGTGTGGGCCTAATATTAGTGCATGCAAAATAAATGGTAGAAATTCAGTTGAAAGCCTGATGCATTCATATTTTTAAAAGCTTTTGATTGAACAATCATTTTGATGCCAGCAGCCTCTGAAATGTGTACTGACAGCTGGAATCTGGTAAATGAAACAGCAGTCTCTTTGTTATATGAAAATCCCTTCACTTAGTGGCACTGTTTGGTGACATGTTCCCTATCGGGTGTACTTGGTGGTTGATTTATAAAAAATAATTTTTCAATTTATATATATATATATATATTACTGTCAGCTAAAATTTAACATTTGGACCTTGTCTTATGCTCTGATTGTTAAGATGTATTATCCCATTGAGACATTTTTATTTAGCATATCAGTCTGCATTTTGGCACACGCTCATTAGTGTGTATAATTTAGCTCCTTTGCTTTTTGTTACATTATTTTTTTGATCAGATTTTCATATTTATATTGAAAGATGACTCACAATCAGATGTTTTTTGTGCGCTGTTTCTCTCATCTTCAGCTGAATCCTCTCTTTACCCTGACTGTAGGCCCTCATCTGCCCTATTATTCCTAAAGCAAAAAAAAACACACAAGTGAAAAAGATCAGGAAGAAGGCTGTATAAATTTAGTTTACCCTGTAAGGAATGTGAAGCAGCGCTTGAGTTTCTCCGAAAAAAAATCTTCTGTAAACGGACAGGTAGGGGGTTTCAGCATGAAAGAGATGAGAGCTGTGGGAAAGCTGAAGTGGATGAGACAGGCCTTACTAAGCGTCGGCCACTGTGTCAGTCTGTCAGCACTGGTTTAGCCTTCGGGCTAAGATGTCAGAGTGGCTCTCTGTCTGCACAAACTGATTTCCAGCCTCTGTCGGTCCTGTGTTCATTTAGCTCATGGTCGTACGTACGAAGCTGTCATCATGTTTGAATGCTGCATCTTTAAAGTGAAGTGAAACAAATTTTTATCTTGTAAGACCGATAAAATGTCAGCGAGTGCGTTCAAAGCTTTAAGTTGATTCAGTTTGAGTTGTCACAATGCTGTGTAGGGGTTTTAATTCTGATCAGATGTGAATATTTGATTTTGACAAAAAAACTTTAAACATAATCTTTTTATTGCTCTATTTGTATGTCTGCATATGTTTGTGTAATTACTGCTTTCAGTTTTTCAGACTCTGCTTTCTTGTGCGCTGTTATGTTGAGTTTATTTATACCCCTTTTATCTGCATCTGGACAGGACAAGCCATCCTGTCTGAAAGTAATCTTTGTCAAAATAATCTATGAAAATTTCTCTATTTTTTTTTTCTTGGAAACTTTGACTAAAAACACCCACAGACATCTGCGGTTGTGGCTGCAGGTGCTAATTTGTTTTAACATGGCTGTTTGTTCTTCAGAGTGCATAAGGGGCAGAATTTAAATATAATCTGGTAGAAAACAGTTAAGTTTACAGACACCCCCACTCACACTCTGTAGCCGTCTTATAGCCAGAATCTTTTAGTCGATGGGTGGCATTTAGGTTTTACATTTAAGTTGTTTAGATAATTTTGTAAATAATCTCAGACAATTTTTAATGTAAAAAAAAAAAATTAACGTACCTTTTAACGACATTTTTTTATGGATTGTCATAGTTGCATCTGTAAAATATTTTGAATTGTAGAAATGAGAGGACATTTCAGAATGAAAGTGAAGGTGTGATGCGGGTCGGAGGTGCGTTATGTGTGTGTTGGAGTGTGAAGGTGTGTGCATTTTAAGACAAAAGTGTGTGTATGTGTGAGAGCTGGTGTCAGCCTCACCACGCCTGAGGTGAGCCCAATAACCGTGCCCTGGCCCACTGGAACGAAGTTTCACCGTCTTTAGTTCCGAATAGAGAAAGAATGTGACATTAAATGAAATAGTTTTTCAAAGCTGTACTCTTTACGCCCTGCTGTTGAACTGTGGTTTGTGATTTTTGTGATCAAATTCAGAGTTGAAGGTCAGAATGAATGAGATGTTTTTGTCTTTCTTCTAGCAAAAAAGCACACGACTGCCTGTTTAAAGTAACGGTCGCCCAAAGGAAGGCGTAATAAACTGGAGACCAGAGGGTCCCAACTGTACTTTAATGCATGTATGTGTGGGTGGGTGGGGTGGGTAGGGAATCCAAATCTTCTACTTGAACCTTTATTTAAGTGGGGCATCCCAGAGAGAGAATCTTTTTTTCTAAGGAGACCTGCAGTAGACATTGTGCCCTGAAGCTACAGGGTAAGTCATCTACACACACACACATACACAGAAACACACTCATGTATGATTAAATAAAACTTCAAAGCCTCAACACCTTAATCCCATGTTGTGTTCTGGCGGACAGTGTGGTGTGTGAGACTATAACAGCATTTTAAAAGCTTGCTGTGGTGGTGGTGGTGGTTTTTTCCTTTGGCCTGATTTATGGCACCTCAGACAACATTTCTCTTGTCTTCTTGTTCCTTATGAATTTTTAACTGACCGTCTTGTCCTTTGAAAAGACCTGAAGAGAAGGACAGGAGGGACGGTGAGGGAGAAAAAAAATGTCAATTACAATTACCAATAATAATCATTATAATTAAGCAATCACTTAATAGAAAATCAAATTATTGTGGGGGGTGACAGAGGGACAGAGGGAGGTCCCGTGGGACTGTATTAATTTCTGTTCTTTTATTTGACCGAAGAACTTTCCCTTTATTGTCTTTCCTTGGTTTCTGTTGGGGTCTGGGAGGGGTCGTCGAGAGGGCTTTATTAACTGGTAGCCTAGGGTGGTGATTTTTTTTTTTTTTTTGGGGGGGGGGGCAGTTGAAGGGAAGGGGTTGGTGGGATATGTATTAATATTAATACGTTTTTAGGATGAGGAAGAAGTGCGAGGGAAGGTGGGGTGGGGTGGTGACGAGGGCTCAAAGGCAGTCATGGATCCACAAAATCACCCCTTCTCCCTTCACCTCGTTCATCTCCCCCTGTTTTCTCCCCCTCTCCTTCACTTTTTCGGCTCACCTCTTCCTTCTGCGGGCACTAGAGCCCACAGAGCTGTTTTGGAATCAGAAGTTCAGTTTAACAGTCAACAGGGTAAGAGGGAGAACACACAGATACACACATTTTTGACTTGCTCCGGTATGCAAAGGGTTGCCTAATAATAGCTGTGCAATATTTTTCAGCAGGTCCCAGAGGGTGTATGTCTGTGTGTGTGTGTGTGTAAAAGATGCTTTGCACAGACACTGCCTGTTTTGCAGTTTCCTCTCCAGAGGCTTTTGGCAGTGTGTATGTGGCCATTCCAAGGCTTCTCCCCATGTCTCTTAATTAAGGCTCTCATCAGACAGAGACCAGCTGGGCCGGGTCTGGCCTAGCTGGCACTCACCATAATTTCAGTCAATCCAGCCCATCCCTAGTTTTCACATCTCCTTCTCACTTTTCCATCACATATTCTCTTCTGCTATGTGCAGATTTTTGTTTCCCTTCTCATCGATTAAACTTAAGCCAAAGTGGTTGACCTTTCCATCATACCTGCCTTCAATAAAGTACTAATTATTAGTCCCATTAGGGTCTGAGAGATTTCCAGTTTACAGTCCTATAAATTCCAGGGTTTAGTCGTTTGGTGGAAAACACTTAAGCAGCTGTCACTTGATTTCCTCTGTGGGGACAGAACAGGGCCTTAAATGTGTCTCTATACACTTGGACAGCCTGTGTATGACGTGTTAGATAGTTTAAGCTATCTACTATCCGTTCCTCAAAGCATATTTACAGTAGTTGCATTACACACTGAAACATCTGTTTAAACTACTTTACACTTCTTTGGTCACATCTTCTTTGCAAATTGTCACTACTTCAGACTAAAATGTACTTAGTCTTTATGCAAACAAGCTTTTATTGTCCTATGTCTGCACAAGCTGGTGTGATTAACAGTGGAAGGACTTCAATGCCGTTATTTATTGCTATAGCGCACAGATGCTAATAAGCACCCGGAAAATTCAGCATCAGTTGTGTGTATCTATACCCACACTGCACCTTTTCTTCCCATAACCCTTCAGCTCCACCCCTCTCTCAATCCATCCCATCACTTTATTCTTCCACTCCCATTCCCAACCATTCTTCCATACAACAAGACCAAGCCCTGGTTACGTGGCTGTTGCTATGCCAGGCTTGCAGGGTCAGGATTCATGCTATATAGGCTTTTCTGGGCTAATCTAGCTTGTTTTAGAGGTCACACAGCGGATGGTGAACGTTGTGTCCTTATTCTTCCTGTAGAGAGCTTTAGTGGGTGATTTATCAGTAAGGTATATTTCTCTAGCATTGGTATGACCAGCTTTCTCCTGCACATCTGTGTGACTGGTTTATAATATTGTGTGTCTATGAATGAAGTTTAAGTCTTTGCTCGTGCACGTGCTGCCGCGTGCATGCATGCCTGTGCATTAGCACACCTAGGCTGCCCCTTTATCCGGGGGATTATGGTTAAATGGAATGCTGAGATTCTGGCGGCGAGCGACCGATAAAGCTGAAGTCGGCGTTGGGAGAGAAAATTAATTATTGGGGATAAAATCTGAGAGAAGGAGATAGTTACTGACTCGTTGGGGAGTTTAGTCATTGATATTTCGGCACAGGCTTCCAGACAACATGCAGAGTTCATCACACCGTTAATGTGAGACTAGTTTTGTGTGTCTTTCAGAGTGTGTGTGTGCACTAGCAAGTCCGGCTTTGCAAAGTTTTAAAGGTTTTGGTAAAGGATCAAAAAGCCCTTTGGGTTTTACACAGACTTAACACATAGATTTAGTTTTTTCCTCCTTGTGAAGCAGCTAGAATGTCTTCAGATTCTCGAGTAGCTCCAAGAGGTATTCACAGTATACAGCCGATATTTACAGTCTAACACATGTCAACACCTTAACTTAGTAAACATTTGTGTATTTTAACAAGATTTAGCTTGAATTAAAAATGAAGCAAGTAGAAAATCAGTTCTCATTACATGTGGTTCAATCGACTGGTATAAATGATCAGTGAATGTATTTGAAATGAACTAATCCCTTTTACAGATCAAGTCAAATGCAAAATAGGTTTTTAACCCTTAAATTCTGATTTGTTTTCTAAAATATGACTGTTTTAAGACAAATTCCCAAACCTACTGGTAAAAAAAATACACTAAACATAGTGGCAAAAAATTATATTATCATAGTTGCCCACATTTGACCTGTTAGACTGAGTAATGATAACTAATAACTAATGATACACTAGTACTTTGTAGTAATCTAACTACATCAACTGATACCACGTTACAACCGATGGTTATAACACTGTTTGATATTTTCACAGCCTCCAAAATGATTACCTCTAGTGCCGCATTTCCACTATCGCATGAAAAAACAGCACCATAATTTCCTTCTTTTTTTGGAACCTATTGAGCTTTCGGCTGCACAAATACCAAAACTTAAACCCCAATCTAGATCTTTGTGCTGTTTGTCGATCCTGTAGCCTGGATAAGAGATGCCATTATTTCCCTGTTTTTTGTGAGTCTTTTGTGGCAAGTGTTAAAAATCAGCTGTGAACAAATGGCTATCCCTGACCTTACAGGACTTGTTATATCTAGACAGATTAGCATGTGCGTGTTTGCATGGCTTTGTGAGTGCGGTCAGGTGAGTGCATTTCTGCCCTCTGAGTGCAGCCTGATCAATAGTAATTGGGTTGAGTGTCTCAGGCCCGTTTCTCTCCTTTTGTACCATGGGCCTTTTGAAGGCTGACATAGGGCCAGAGGAGAAAGGATAACAAGAGGGAGAAAGAAAAGGAGGAAAAAGGGGGGAGATGGAGAGCAAATAGAGGATGTTTGCAAGTCGACGAGCATGACTGACTACTTCCACCAAAAGTCCGGATATTTAATCAGCATTACTCACTAATCTAAAAAAAAATCTTCCTGCCTTCTGTGTCTTGTTTTTTTCTTTTCATTCTTATTAGAGGAATGAGGTGTGTGTGTGTGCTGGTTTCTAGAGTGGATACTGTTGGAGGATCTTTTTAAAGGAGTCTGATAATGCACAGATAACTCATTAAGATGCATTAACAGACTTCTCACTTCTTCATCTCTCTCTCTCTTGTTTACAAACACAAGCATGCTCCCAGAGTGTCTCTCTATCCTCATCCCTACCTGTTCTGTCTCTTTTATGACTTCCATAAAGCAACGTGTGTTGAGTGAGGGTTGAAGCTCCAGTGGTATTAGCAGGGAGGCATTAGGCATAAACTCTAAGGTATATTAAAGCAACGGCCCTGTTGTTCATATAAACACGGCAATTCAATTTAGCCTGCCCCACGGGGAATGGGATTTCAGCGGCTTCTGAGAGCAGGAGGAGGGGTGGTTGGAGAGAGGGAGGCAGTGTGAGTGGTGCAGAAGGGTAAGACAAGAGGAGGAGGTGGGGATAAAGGGAGAGATGCAGAAGCAAGGAGAGGGAGGAAAGAGAGGGTGCAAGGAGAAGGAGAGGTTTGGCACAGATGTGGAGATTAGCATATTGGAGTGGCATGGTGGCTACTTGCAGGTATTCATTATTATTGTTGCATTAATTAACATGACGTAAGCACCTGTGTGTGAGTTTGTGTATGCATACAGTAACACACACACACACACACACACACAGGCAGACAGTGGGGCTGCCAGTGCCTCTGCAGCATTGCACGCTTGGACAGAGCGTTATGTGGGAAACCCAACAGTTATATTATTCAATCCAAATTCAAATGGGCTTGTCAGGAAAGCTCCTGCTTTTTATTACCTGTCAGAAACACCCAGGGATGGATGGAAAAGAGGGGAGCAAATTAAACGACAGTAAATAAGACCCCCTATCTCCCTGTGTGCTCCCCCTGCCATTCTGCCATTCCTCCCTGTGCTGTATTTTGGACACACACACGCAAACATTTGGATATTTTGACAGCATGTTGTTGTTCAGCTCTATCTGTAGTTTACCTTAACCAGGTTTTATCTGTCAATCAGATGCTGGAAGATGTAATTATTTAGTTCATCACTGAATAGAATCTCCAACCAATATAGAATCAACCAAGTCAAGCACTGCATTTGATGGTAAAGGAAAAGTGTCTCAGACATTTATTGAAATTAATTTGATGTCCGTTTGACACCTAAAAACAAGGAATTATGAGAAAGGAATAAAGGAAAATGTTAAGGGGGTGGAGGGACTTCTGAAAAGATAAGATGTGCATGTGGGAAACTGAATGTAAAGCGTTGTGATTTCTCCCATTTCTACCACACACAGACACACAGAATAGCCTCCTCCCATCTTGCCCCTTTCAGCCAGGCATAACCTCTGCCATCTGTCCACCCTCCTCTTCCTCCTCCCATCTTCCTCCTTTTTCCGTTCCACCATTCTCCTCCTCCTCCTCCTCCTCCTCCTCCTCCTCTTCTCCCTGCACCCCACTCTGTTCATTTAAGACCTTATTTCCCCACCTTCACTCTGTGGTGGCATTCAGTGACATGAGGAAAATGCATTTTTTTCCCTGTGAATCAGAAACGTCTGAATATCTGTGACAAGAAAAGAGAGTACAACGCTAGTTAAAGTTTCAGACTGTTAAGTGAGCATCAATTATGCAGATCTATTATGTCTATGTATTTTTATACACAATATCATCAATCATCTTTTGCGAAGATAAAGCCTCAATACAACCAAAACTACACGTTTTCAGACTAATCACATAACTATAATGTCCAAATCTCAAAATGCATGTTTTGTATGTTTTTAGTATCCTTATCCCAGAATATAAATGGTTGTGTCATTTTCATCATATAAACACTTTAAATGCTATGTTTAGTTCTATAAAAGCCTCTAAATGAACCACCAACTCTTTATTTAGGCAATTTTTTGTCATTTGCTTTTAAAAATAAATGCCAGCATCAGTTTTTGGATGGCTAATTCCTTGTGAAAAAAACAAAAGCCATGTAGCTGTTTGACATTAAAACCACAGATAAAAATCTGCACTGTGTTGTGGGACAGATGTGCTGTTTAGACTTTTAGAAATGAAAAATGCTCATTGGACCAAATGTATAGCTGTAGGCTCTTTACTTTCCCATTGTTCCTTTGCGGATTAAGCTTTGTTGGCACATAATGGTCTTTCTATGATTTCAAGTAATGATGTGATGTTTACTGTTGCATCTTGGGATATATTTTGTTCCTTGTCCCTCCCAAATGTGTCACCAACTTCTGTCTACCAGGTGCAGAGGACAGCTGGATGCATTTATAAACTGTATTTGAATGAAGTGATAAAAGAGCCATATTAGGCACTCCTCTTCTAATCCTCCATTGTTCTTAGTCTGTCCCCTGTCCCACAGAGGGGCTGCTCTAATTAAAGACTAATAATTGTATTGTTTTATAAAGCCTATAGAGACAGAGATTCTGCTCTTCAATCATTCACTACCTCCAATGTACCCTGCCTATTGAGGGCTATCTCTCTGGGTGAAGTCTATAAACACATTGTGACTGACTGTGTTGTGTGTGTGTGTGAGAGAGAGAGAGAGAGAGAGGGAAAACTGTGTGACTGTGAGGAAGGAAAAGGCCAAATCTAAATTAAAACTTTAAAGCACCATAATTTAATTACCCAAAAGGCTGTGGATTTGAAGGATTGAAGGGCGGCTTTGTGTCAGTGTCTGTCTGTTTATGTGCATGTGTGTGTTTTTGCCCGTGCAAATGTGTACTGCTGTCCAGGATTATTTCAGTTTTTCAATTTGCCTTTTCTCCTTGCAAGTTTGTGTGTGTTTGCATGCGCGTGTGAACACAGTGTAACACCTTATTGGTTGCCCTCTTCCTCTCCCTTTGCCCCTCCTTCAACTCTGTTTTACACACACACACACACACGCACACACACATGCTGAAGCGCCAGCAGATAAAAAGGCATTATGGTAAATTCCACTTAATGACAAATTTTTAATTTGGGGAACAGGGCCTGCTGAATAGAGCTTAATTACCGGGGCCAAAGATCCCTCGGAAAAATAACCCCCTCAACGTGCCCAACCTGCCCGATAATGGAACGCTCTGCAAAATGGCTCAGATTAACCAACCCCGTTTATCTACCCCCTCACACCCCCCTTCTGTATAATAACAAAAATAACAATCATGAAAATTCTATCTGCCTCCCAGCCCCCATCAGCCCTGCTTCCCTCTCCCGCCTTTCCACCCTCCCGCCCACTGGCAGGCTCACTCCCGCAGGAGGAAATTCATCAAAATGAAATTGAGGTTGCAACTCACTGGTTTTATTAAAATATATTTGCCCCTCACAGATGATGTGTGCTTGTGTGCTTGTGTGTTTTGCCTCAGAAGACAAAAAAGGGGCACCATGAATAATTTGGTCAGTTTTTTATCAGTTACATTTTGTGTTGCCGTCCACAAGTGTGGCTGTAGCTATAGAATATAAACACTTGTTGACTGTCGACTGCTCTGCCATCATAATGAGGCAGGCATAAGTCCACACTGACTTTCCAAACAGCATGCATGTCCACTGCTACACCAGATATATATATATAGTATATAGACATATACTAAATATATACTATATTATTATAGTATAATGTGTTTAAACTCTTATTTTAAGTTTTCTCACCTGGAATGAATGATGATGATGATTCATCTTATAAGGTGAAGTTGATATTGTGAGATCATTGGCCATTTTTATTGTCCTGTAATGACTTATAGCCATCCAAGCATGTTCAGAATAATAAAATAACTCAGGTTTTCATTTAGCCTCTTCTTTGAAGATATTGTTGATGGTGAGACCAGCAGAACCGGCCACTAATCAGGACTGCGTGTTAACAATAACCATTTTGATTACCAACAAATTGATGGAGATAGGTTTTAGCATTTGAAATGGAAAATCTGCACTAAATAAGCCACTAACGGATATTAATAAGACACAGTGACTACCTGTCCTCTGTCAAACCCGTAGACACACATACACACAAACATACACATGCACGCACAGCCTCACTCACTTTTCTTGGCCTCCTCTGGTCCCTGTTGTTGTGTATCCTGATTGGGCCATGTGGTTGCCATGCGGTTGCCAGGCCGCGCCCCTGCTGTGTGGTAATTGGTGTCTGTGGTGTTGCCACGTGGCGACGGTGCTTTGACTGACAGGTTTGGCCACCTGCCCTGCCCTGGCTGCCAACATGGTGTGGAAGAGGGTGAAGAGGAGGAGGAGGTGGCACAGGCTGGCAGGGGGTGAACTCTCGATGTGTCACAGAGGGGGGAGATGGATACCAGATGATTGGAGACGGGCTGTGTTTAAATATGTGATGGCCGAACATGGGGCCGACTCAACAGGGACCATGGTGATGGCATTTGCCCGAGTTTCTCACCAATGTGTGGTGGCAAAAATGATCATAGGGTTTCAGAAAAAACCCTAATGGTTCTCCTTTTAGAGATTTACTGTTATGTCAAAGTATTGTTTTGTGCAGTTTTCTGGTAATTTGCAAGAGGAAGAAATAGAATTCTGTTGCCCAACCACGTGGACAAACTTGGACTGAAGCTGGGTTTAGGTTTTGAGATATTGTTTTTCGTTTTCTCACAGTTTTACAGTAGTTTTTGTGAAAGAGCACAGACGGTATTAGAAGTTGGGAGAATATTTTAGCAGTAAAACAGAGCTTTTCAAAACATGAAACACAAGCTTCTCTACCAGATTTACATGCACCTATTCACAGGACTATGCAAATGCTGTTTTTTTTGTCTGGTGAGGACACGGTGTAAGTATTATCTTCAACCCAGTCAAGTTCATGGTTTTCTTACCTAAGAATGGGCCATTATTGGGTGACAATAAACAATATGCGTCAGTGAGTTGGTGTCATTAAAAAAAATTGTGTTGTCATGTTTGCATAAGATCAGTTCCAAGTTGAATAAAAAAATTGATCAAAAATGTTCATTACAATAGGCAGTGGAAGAGAGTCACGAGGTCAGAGTAGGCAAAGTGAAATGTTTGATGCACCTTTAATGTACAGGCATTACTTCGTCTCTTTGTGGTGTATACTGCATCCCTCACTGTAAACTTCTCCTTTCCTCCACCTTTATGTCCTCAGATACTTCTATCTTCTATACCTGTATGCTCTTTCTTGATATTCAGCCAGCTTGGTTTTGTTGTGTGGCAAAGTGCTCCATCCTCTCCTCCTTGCTTCCTCTGTCTTCCTTTCACTCTTCTTGTTCATCCCACTTGTTCTCCTTCTCTCTGCTATTGTGTTTTACACCCTCTGCCAGACTTCTCTGTCACACAAAAGAGAGGAGTTGGAGAAAAGCTGTTGTGCGTGCGTCTCTGTGTCTGATTTGGGAAACCTTTTGGTCTGTTTAACCTCGCAGAGGACAAAGCTGTAGGGCAAGGGTTATGTCACAAAGAAACACTTTTTTTTACGTGCATGCACACAAACACACAGGCGTATGCAGAGCCTGCACACTCCCACCCACCCTCACCATTGTCATGTATAGTGTTGCTAATCCAGCCCTGTCGCTTCAGTATTAAACATAACCTCCATTTGGGGCACAAGGCCCCTTATTCACACCCATTTTGTGTGTGTGTGTGTGCTGGTTGGTGTGTTAATGGGCCAGGTCAACAGCATGGTACAATGGGCGCCCAGGCTTGGGATGCCTGTTTAAGTGCTGGGACAGGAAAAGAGAGATAGCAGTAAGGCGGGCCAAGGCTCCAAGGCTTTGATGTTGCAGAGGGTGGAAAGGCATGCAGGTGACACACACACACACAGACACAGAGAAAGATCCTTTGCAACTAATCGATAGATAAAATTGCAGCTGATTGTGCCACATTCAAGTACAGGTGCACATCAGTGACGTTTTCACTCTTGTCCTTGGTTTATCTTAAACCCTTCTGTCGGGACCTCATCACATGTGTGCGCGGGTGGGTGGTGTGTGTCACCCCAGGAGAGCCGGGTGTTCATGGTTCATTAGCCACACGTACACTTCCGTTCTGTTCTCACTAGTAGAAGGGACACATTCAGTGCATTCACACACACACACACACACACCCACATCTCTCTCACACACACCCCAATTCCGCTGTTTTGTTTTGTTCTGCCTGTTTTGATGAACAGGCACGCTGCCTCCTCCCCTTTCCTCCTCATCTTCTAGTAATCAGGGTACCTATGAGACAGACAGGTAGCATCTGTCGCCTTCCTCTCCCCTGATCCATCCCTCCCTCTGTTTCTCCGTCTCCCCCACTTCCATGCCATTGTGCTGAATTTCCCTTGACGATGGAGTGATGAGATAATGTACGAGTCAAAATCAGTGAGACCCTCAGAAAGCACAGCAAATGTGATTTGAACATTTTCAAAGACTTCATTCTGAAGTACTTCTACTAGTACTTTAGAATGTCAGTTTTCCATTGGACGTTGTCTGGACCAGTTTTCCCTCTTTAGAATCTTTGGACTTAAACCTCTAAGATGGCTGTAGGGACTGCTTTGCCATTAGATCTGCTGAAATTGAACAGTTGCAGTCAACATGGCGGAAGCCTCTCTTGAGTCTCTTCAGCTGCTCAGTGAAGCCGCTGCCATCTGCTTTTTTAGCTCCAGACTCCTTCAGATCTACTGGGCCACGATAGAACGAGGCTCTGATGGTTTGGTTTTGAACGGGGCCTCAAGGTTGATTAGCATATTTTCACCCTGTGTACAGACAACAGCCCCCTACCCACCCATCCTCTCCTTTCCCCTACCCCTCCACCCGTGTGTTTGATTCCTCGGCCGTGACAAAGAGCTTCACCCTTTATCCGTGTGTGTGTTGGGCTGGTGAGATGGGGGGCCCTTAGATTAAGGGAAAGCTTCCTGCTCTTTATTTAGGAAGTCCCCCCGGGAAACGCTTTGGGAATGACTTTCGTTGAGTCACTAACGCCTACTCACATTCACGCACACCCACACACACTCAGATACACTCATACACACCTTTCACCCTTGCCTTTTTTCAAGCTGCCCATTGACTGGGTACTGGTTGTTGTGTAACACAAGCTAATACCCAGACACACACACGTCATAAATAGGCCCCCAGACCGCTGCAGGTCCCCCTGTTTTCTTCCCTGCATGAAACAAAATGACCTACAATCAATTATTAGACATAACACACTTGAATATAAACATGACACAACAGTGACTTGGAAATGATCTCAAGACAGGAAAGTGGCCAGTGACAAATACATTTTAACAAGAAGAAACCTTAAGTAATCAATGACTGTATTTGTGCTATGCTTAGTTCAAATGAAACAGGAAAGACAGAACTATGGGCTCTGTAAAAGTAGTAGTTTTTTGATTATTGCAAATCATTGTTGTCTTTCGAAGAAGAACTTGCAGTTCTAAATGTTTTGAGTGGCATCACAATGTGATCAAGCTCATAAGCTTTGGTAATGTCAAGATTACAGTCTCAATTTATGGAGAGTGCTGAATGGGTCTTTTTTCATGACTACAGAGAACATACATGTACATTATCAGGCTGTGTACAGTGAAGGCAGTGATTATAGAGTAACATTATAAGTTACGTTGGAAAAGGCTGTGGGTGGAAGGACAGATGGAGCTTTGACGTAATGATCAGTTGTTTGATAAATAACTCATACTCATTGGAGAGAATTTAAATTATTATTTTATTTTTGTTTGTCTGGAAATTATTTTTTCTTTGCCAAAAATTCTTCTGTGCATACAAAATCCTGTGTTCAGTTTTAGAAGTGATACAAGAACCCCTCCAGACCGAAATATATTTTAAGGTACTTCTCATCTCAAAGTGATCAACCTAGAAATGCAGAAAGCATATTAAAATTTTGAGTCACATGCTACTTGTGTGGCGACAGCACTGAGTAACGTTTGCTGTGTTTTTGGAGGTGAAGGTCGTGGCAGAAAGAAGCCCCATCCAAACAGCAGCCATTTTAATTTGTTTGACAGGGAAGAGAGGTGATAACCTCCCCTTGCAGCCGCTCACCCGGGGAGGAGGGGGGGGGGTGGAGGTAGAAAACAAGTCGGGAGAGCAAAAGCAAAAGGAAGACTGAGCAGAATAGCGATAAGGGTTCTGGATAGAGAGAGCCAGAAAGAGGAAAAGAGAGAAAGAGGTGGAAAGGAGAGAGCAATATTTGATTATGGCTCAAGGCTGTATGTTTGTCCAAAGGCTAAAGACTGTCAACCAGCTAGTCGCGGGGGTCGATGCATGGGTGTGTCTGTATGTGTTTATAAAAGCATGCGAGTCTGTGTGGATCATTGCTATCAGCACATAATATATGCTGAGTACACGTGTCTGTGTGCTTCTGCGTGTGTGTATTTGTGTGTACGTTAGGATTTCTGGATGTCAGTTACAGTTCCTTGGGCCTGAGGAGAATACAGTGGCCTCCCTCAGGGTGCTGTTAGTGCCACTCTCATACAGATGTGTTGGGCTGCCACTGTGTCAGTTTCAGTGTGTGTATGTGTGTGTCTACAGGAAACATAGTCCTCAGGGTTTAGAGTGCTTAATAAGGTTGGATATTGTCTTGGATTTTATCAGTACTGGTTGGTGTTGAATCCTGGGCTTAATTGTAACCTATAGTTTGAGCTTTTTTTTATTTACATACAAAGCCACAGGTCTCTATACATTATAACAGAATTGTAAAAGTAGGTCCAGGCCTTACTTTTAGAAATTGATTAGCACTTTAATTAAAAATACCTTTAAGAATACCTTTATTAGTCCCACAATGGGGAAACTGCGTAATGTTTCAATCATTATTACCATAAATACTATATGAGGATGTCATTGTATAAGTTTTAAGGCTCAGTGTGCTGGCCTCTGACCACATTGTATCTCAAGTGTTTATACCAAAACTTTAACCCTTTATGTAACAGTTAAATTACATGTCTGAAGCAAGCTTCAAGTCCTAGGAGGAGTTGTGTTTAATTTGTGTGTGGTCATTTATATCTCCATAACATGGAAGTGTCTAATAAAACTGTCTGACTCGTTTTGTCAGTATTTGTATTTTAAAATACATTTTGTCCTTGCCAGATGCTGAAATAGAGGGGAGCTGGCTGGTTTCAGACAAAGACAAGGAGGTACGTGATAACATAACTTGGTTCGCACCAACTAGTTGGTTTTAACAATACTCTAAGGTCCAAGTGTGTGTGTGTGTTTGTTTGTTTGTTTCAGGCTCAGATCTTCAACAAAGATAGGAATGCAAAGATAGCAATACAGCGGACACCAAACAGATACTATACTGGCAAGAATGTCCACTGCAGAAACTGCAACAAGATCGGACATCTCTCCAAGAACTGTCCTGAGCCCAAAGTCAGTTTCCATTAGCACACATGGGTATGTACAGTGTCTACACACTGAATGTGCTATTAAAAACAAATGTTATTTGTGCAGAAAATATCTCCCTGCTTCCTGTGTGGCACTCCAGGCCACCTGGCCATTGAATGTCCCAATAAGCACTGCAACAACTGCGGTCTGCCTGGACACCTCTACGAATCCTGCAGCGAAAGGGCATACTGGAACAAACAGTGCCATCGTTGTAGTATGACGGGACACTTCTTTGATGTGAGTAGCAAATTCATTTTTATTTAAATGGAAAACACCTTGAAATCACCAGACAGCTCAAAGTATGTAGACACTTGAACATTATCCTGACATTCAAATCATTAACTTCGCGTTCCACAAAAATAAGATCTACAAGATACAAAAACATCCTTCTATCATCTGTGAAGATCTCATACAAGATGTTCGCTGCCACAAAAGCATTTGCAAGTGTGGTCTCACCTTTTGGGCTCTGTACAGACATTTGTGGACCTTAGTTTGCAATGCATTGGTCAATCAAGTTCGGAGGTGGGCTTTACTGAAGTTGCAGGACAGCTGGATCTATCTACATCAGCTCTGTTCTCATGTAAAAACAACATTTTTAAGTTGTTATAAAGCATGCTGATGTATTTGGACATCTCAATAGTAGAGAAGCAGTGGAAAGAAATATCCAAGCAGAAGAAGTAGGTGGCTCTATTTACCCACAGGTCAGATGAACATTATACATAAAGCCCAGTTCCACTAATTGAGCAATTCCAGTTCTTGACCTTACATGACCATCCCCATCATCTGTTCAGCAGAGTATTGTAACCAACATGGTCAGACTGTGTCATGACACCAAAGCTTAAAATACCCAAACCATTTTTTTCTGAATGTTCTACATAGAAATGCTCACAAAGGTCTGTGGCAGTTGGCCTTATGGTACTCAGGCATCGTTCTACACTGTATGCATGCATTTTTACACATTTTCACTAATTCCCTCACTCCTTTCCCCCCCACTCTCGCTGTTAGTAATAATGAGTGACCAGGGGTCAGCACACGCTACTGTTCACATTAATTGATACACTTGAGTAATTACAGCTTAGTTATGTCTCTGCCATGCTGCATATTCCAGCTGTGGGCTTGTGTGCGTGTGTGAGCGTGTGCGTACGCTGGCACTGAAGGGTGAATCTAATGACCATCAATGACAATTATCCCACCGCAGTGTTCATTACCCTGCCCATTTACACTAATGCCATAGAATGGAAAAAGCCTGTGTGCCTGTAAGAAGCTGTGTACGCCTTCCTCACCTCACCCCTTCACACCTTCCCCTTTTCTTTCTCCCTTTCTCTCACCCTCTCTCTCTCTCTCTCTCTCTCTCTCTCCCTCTCCCTCCCTCTCCATCAGTCAGTCATGTACTATGCTCTGTGTAATGGATGAGTAACCAGGTGAACACCAGAGGGAGAGGGTAGACCAGGACACACAACCCAGTTTTTCATTCCCTCTCTCTCTCTCTCTCTCTTTCTCCTTCGGTCTCCCTCCCTCTCTCACCTCTTCCTCAGATTCTTATGTTCATCTTGTTCTTTTTCCTCTCTCTTTTGCATATTGTTTTCAACAGCAAACAAAGGTGCAAAGTTGTGTGGTATTGTAATTACCCTTTTCTTGAAACATGTAACTTTTTTCCTTACACTAACAAATTATACTGTATGTATTAGTGAGTGTGTGTGTGTTTGAGAGAGAAAGAGAGTCAGGTCTCAGTCCCCTGGGCCTTTCTGTGTCTCTCATTAAAGACAGACGGTTGATGGAGCGCGAGTGTGTCGCTCGCCTCGCCTGTCGCCCTCGACAACAACACACTACCCTGGCGGTCTGGAGGGAGCGAGCAAACGGGAGGGGGAGCGGCTGTGGGGTGGGTGGGTGTGTGTGTGGGTTCGAAGAAAAGAAAAGAGCTTGATGAGAGGTGGAGGAAGATACAGCTGTCGAAATTCATATTTGTTCTTTTCTGTATTCAAATCCAAACACATTAAATTAAAGGTACAGAATTACCTAACTACCTCTGTACAGGCTGCTCTTAAAGGTCAGGAATGGAACAAGCACTTGAAGCTAAACTTGTCTCTTTTTAAAATGTAAAATTTATTTAGTGAGTGCGAAGGCAAACTAACCCCCGCAGTGTTTACAGAACAGGCTTGTAGCTGGTGCTCCATCTCCCTCATTCTGTCTCACCCTGTCTCTCCCACTCAGTAGGTATGTAAGTAGATAAATCTTGTTGCCTGCGGCGAGTGCGGCATTTTCAATTTCCCAGTGGGAAGCGGCAGTGGTTGGGAAAGGATGTCGGAACGCTTAAGGAACAGCGTGGAGAAGCCCCGGAGATAATGCTTTAGCCACACCGGGACAAAACCACTGACTGCCTGACTTACTGACTATTTGAGTGCCTAACTGCAGGGAGACACTTGGACAATAAATACCGAAAAATGAGTTTGATAAAGATTTACCAAATTACAGCAAATACAAAGGTTGTGAGTCCACTGAAATGCCTATGACTGTTAGCCTCCTCAGAGACGAACTCTGTCCCTTTTCACGTCTGGTGTGTCACATTTGACAACAGTGACTGATTGATGTTTGAGGGCTGCTTGAAAAGGGACAGAATATGTCACTGAGGTGAAATAATAGTTACAGGAGTTACCAATGGAGGCAATAGGCCTGTGTTGCTGCTGTGTAATTACTGTTAGATGTCTACCCAGGACTTTTTTCCATCACTGCCAATTGGAGCTTCAGCTGATGAGGTCATGTTAGTGTTTTCTGTCCGGTGTGAAAGTGACTTTTTTACCTTTTGACCACATGACAAAGAGTGTTTGTGTGAAACTATTTATTTAATGACAGAGTGTATTCTTCTCTTTACAGGCTTGTCCAGAGATCTGGAGACAGTACCACATTACAGTGAGTATCTTCAGCGTGGTGTCTTTACTTGTTTTGACGTATAGAGGGTAATGATGTGTATAAATGCTGTGTTGTACAGAAAACCAATTGTCCTGGTATGCCTTGTTAAATTTAGCAGTGTTAACAAATTTTAAGGAATACACAGATGTAATAATCTAAACGATTTCAGCATGCAGGCATGTATGCAGACAGCCTGCATGCAACCACATTCTGCTGCCATGCTGCATGTGGGTTTTGTTTCTATGACAGCAAATATCGTAAAACAAAACAGTCTCTGTCTGGCAACAATCAGTTTTGGTCCTTCTGCTTCCACAAAACAACTTTCATGTCTTTAAGACAATTTCTGTGTCATATTAAAGCCTCTATTTGCTTAGTTGCCAAGGAGATGGGTTCTGAAGAAGACAGTAGTGACAACACGTGTCCATTGAGTTTGAACTGAAACAATCCCGGAGCTTCCCAAAAGAGACCCTGGATGGACACTTTTTTTATTATCATGAACAAATAGATAAAAGCACTTTTGACAAATAGTGTGGTCGGCCCAGTTTTTTTTGTGTCTTCAGACAGAATATCCCTGCTCCTGGTTAAACGTTTTCAGTTTTTATTTAGAGAACAAAAGGTTGCCCTGAACTGGGCAACTTTTCCTGAAACGTGGCCTTGTTACACTTGTTAAAATACTAAGAAACAAATCTCACAGGCAGTGATGGCAATTTCAGCCATTTAGCAATGAACCACAAGAACAGAATAATTTGTAGCTTAGGTTCCAAAAGCCACTAAAACCCTTTTTCCACTTGTCTCTTGAAGCCTAAGATGTCACATGATCACTTAAAATCAATAAGTCAGCTGTGATTGGTATTGACCTTGCCCTGTAGCAGATGAGTGAAGCATGGCGAAAGATGAAGGAAGTGCCACAAGATGGGAACCTTTTCTTTTTTTAGTTCATTTTCAACCTAAGTGCACATGTGACATCTGTACGTGTGTTTTGAAGCGAAGTGTCAAAAAGGTAGAAAACTGTGACAGTCACATGGGCCATATGTCAACAGGGAGGCATTTGCTTATTTGTGTGTGTTTATCCCAAATCTAAAAAGATAACTAGTTTTCTTGGCTCCATACTTGAATATGTGTGTGTATGTGTGTGTGTGCATATATAATTGTGTGTGTGTACGCATCTGAGCAAGGGGGTGATATAGACCTCAGCCTAAGAGAAAAGAGCAGCTTGTTTGTCAATTAAAAGACGTGATAAAGCATGAAATGGGCTGCCAACACCACGCGGGACGAGGGAGTGAGAGAGAGTGTGTGTTTGCATATATCTTGGCGTGCACTTTGTGTATGTGTGTGTGTTGGGGGAGGTCTGTCACTCTCCTCTATGGAGATTAATTAGCAGGGGCTGTCTAATGAAAAGGCAGCATCGTTAGCGCTGGGGTAGCACGGTGGGAGAGATGGCGAGCGAAGGAGGAAGGAGGAGGGAGCGGGACAGAGGAGTTCCAGGGGAGACGTTGGCAGAGAGGATGGGGCTTGAGTTTAATTGTTGCTGATGTGTTAGCAGTGGATGCTGTAGAGTAGAGTTTTACTTATAGACAGGAGATGATGCTGACAACAGTCTCCAGTTGCCTTGCAAGAGCGGGACCTATTTTTGTGTGTTTTTGTTGTGTGTGTGTGTGTGACAGTGTGCTTTAACGGGTGGAGGATTGTGACCCAGGTCTAATTGAAGTATTTAAGCCATTTAAGCACTGGGAACAGAAGGTCGTTACAGATCCAAACTGGCATGGGGGTTAGGGGCCTGCGCAGGCACAAACACATTCTCACACACAAACACACCTACACACATGCATACACAGGGCTCCTTCTGTTTAAGACAGGCTCATTTTATTCATGATGCTGCTTATGACCCTGAACTCCCCAATGTGAGAAGTGTGTGTGTGTGTGTGTGTGTGTGTGTGTGTTCGCTTTGGGAGATGTGACTCTGTCACCTTCCGCTGGGCTCAGCCAGGTGTGAAAAGGCATTCTGTCAGACCTCCCTGCTACTGGGTCCATTTATCCTTCGTTTGTGTGTGTGTGTGTGTGTGTGTGTGTGTGTGTGTTGGGTCCGTTTATCTTCCGTGAGTGTATGTGTTGTCTGCCTGCACCTGGCCTTCAACTAACAAACTCCTCCAAACCACACAGTATAGACCACAAAGCCCTGGGGTATTTACTGAGAAAGTACGATACTGACACACATGAACACACACACACACACTTTTACACATATAGTGCAGCAAATGGAGTAAAAAGATATCCACAACATTTTCATCATGCCTCTGTTGTGTGGATTTGGAACATATTTTTACACAACTTTTATATGTAAATAAAATGTGCTTTTTCCTTTTAAAATGACAGGCTGACCATAACAACTCTTTCTCGGCCTGTCTTTCTCATTCACTCACTCCCACACACAAACACACTTGTAGCCACAGATGTCCTGGTTTTACTTCTTTCTTTTTGATACAGCTTTACATCATGGGGTAGCTTCTTTTCTTGCATGCCACCTAACACTGTTCATACTAAAATAATTACCAAAGTACTGATCTCATCTCTCAGCGTTATTTTATTAAGTTCTGACAAAAGGTGGCAGATATATGGCTTTGTAAGTTTTGGGGGTGGCTTGCCTTCATTTTTCACAGTTCCGTGCTTCATGCACAATAAGTCTGAACCTCTTACTCTCAAGTCAAAAGTTGGTTGAAGAATGACGTTTCCTATAGCTCATTTGTAATTTGCATCCCCTGCACCGAATGTGCACTGAATAATAATGGGTTAATGTTTAATGGTTAAACTGAAAACATAAGGGGGAATGTCATTTTGTATTGCAGTTTTCGCTTTCAGTTTCTCTAAAAAATTGTTGCTGGAAGATTTACAATGATATCAAAAGGGAATTTTAATGATCAGTCTGTTATTAGAATTCCTGATTCCCTTTCTGTTCCTCTGCTTTTAAACATGACAGTGTTAGAAGGATTTTGTGACTGGAACAAAAAGAAGCATCTTTCACAGCCAACAACACAAAAAAAATCTGATTAAAGTGAGGATGAAGTCACAGAGAGAGAAGGTGGACCTGAAATGAGCAGCAGGAGAACATGATGAAGGGACGGATGGATCGTGAAGGGCTAGAGTGTAGTTTTAGTGACCTGCTGTCTCTACACAGTCTGCATTGATGCATAAATGTGTATGCACACATCTAAGTAACAGTGACTTTTTCCCCTCTCTGTCTGGACTCTGCTGTACTGGTTAAAGACCAGAGCGCCACCCTCTGGCTGCTGCAGGAAGCGTAGACATGCTTTCTTTAATCAGCTCTGGTATTTGAAGTGAGGATTTAAGTCCTCTAAATGTGGGCTAATTAAAGTTTCCATTTGTGTGGCTTTGTATCTGTATGTGTGTATATGAGTACAAAGGGGACATTAGATGTGACATGACTTCTACATAGCAGAAGAAGGCAGAGGCAGCTGGAGAGTGGTGTGTTGTTGGAAAAGCTGCTGGAGAGGGGTGAGAGGAAACGAGGTGGGTTGAGTGTATTAAATGGGTAGAGCGAGTAGAGAGAGTGAATCAGAGCACAGCAGCTGATTGGTACAGGTATATCGGTGCGTGAGCATTGATTGGCCTCTCTTTAGATAGCAGTGGTGACACCTGTATGTCGGTGTTTATTGATCGGTGCCTCTGCCAGGGATGGTTTGTGTGTGTGTTTATTGAGCTGATTTTCTCCTCATGGGCAGTATCGGGTTGTGTGTATTGATCTTTTCCCCAGGGACAGGTGTGTGTGTATGTAAGTGTGTAAATGTTTCAGGGCGCCCGTAGAAAAGGACAGTCTGTGACCTTTTGTTTGACTCAGAAATGAAGCCGTTTTAACTGCCCTCTTTCTCACCTGACTGCCTTTCTCTCCTGCTTTCTTTTCATTTAGTGTGTTTTACCTTTTTATACGTTTTTGTCTCTCGGCCTTTCTTCAGAAGGTATGCCCGGTTCACACATGCCTTTGTTAGGCCAAGGTTAAGACATTTTGTCCCTTAAATCCTCTTATTTTAATAAAAGGAAAATACCCTTAAATGTCCTTTGGGCAAAAGTTTTAGTAACACAATGGACCATTTCAGGCTATGTCAACGTAAAGCACAAAATATTTCTGAAATGATCATTTACTTTTCTTTGTGAGTTTTTGTTAAAGCAGAACAATTTGTAGCAATTATGACCTTTGACTTTTACAAATTGGCTTTTTTTTAAATTAATGTCAATGCACAAAGCTTAAATTTTCCTATTAACCAGCTCAACTAATTAAACTGCAAAATACATTTTAACAAGTTTAGTTTCTACTCATTAGTGTCAATGTTTTACAACTACAAGAAAAAGCCCATCAAAGTATTTTGTTTGGACAATCTTGCCTGTCAAAGTCTGACATTTTCTGTGACTGGATCTATGTAAATACACACCGTGGCTTTAATTTTGGTTATTATAAAAAAAAAGGTGCGCCTGTATCAAGTCCATAAGGTTAAGATTGGTGGCGGTGACTGGTGCTAGGCTGACTTGTCCTGCTCTGATCTGATTTATAGGACAAATTAGGGCACATAAAAGTATTGGAGGTCCTGGTGCTCTGTGTGAACTGCTTTTATATTTAAGAGATATTTTTAACTTCTTCACTAAGCTGTGTTAAAGACAAATTCTTATCTCTGCTTGTTGTATTCCTTCTGCCTCTTACTTCGGTGGCTGAATTTAAACCAGCCTCACTGTGTGGAGATGGAGCGCCACTCAGTGGTCAGATAGAGAAATGCACTTTGATTCTGCAAGATAGTGAACGTAGTAAAATTACAGTAATCACATCAGTTTTTTTTTACATTTGTGTTAGTGTGTGTGCTGCAAAATTAACACACAAATCTGTCATGGAGAAAAGTGATTGATGAACTGGAGAAAATACAATTATGAGCACTTTTATTTTAAAATTGTACTATTATTAGTCTAATTCATGCAGAGTAAGCTGAATAACTGTATAGGTAATGAACCATGGCAGCATTAAGCCTTCTGTTCTTTCACAGGTTTGAGTTTTGACCTTTATTCCGCTTTTACCTTCCTGTCCTTCCTTCTTGTTTGGCTGACCTCTTTTTTTTTTTTTTTTTTCCATTTCACTCACAAGAACGTGCTTAATTCAAACAGTCCTCTGTAAAAATCCTTTAAATCCACATCTATTCAGTCGGCTGTTTTTGCTGCCTCATCATTGTACAGTACAGACTGTCCGGTGTTCTCACCTCTGCAGTGTCAAAAGGCTCTCAGCTCTTTATTCTCACTCAGACTGAGACGTCGGCACAGGGAGAACCGGGGGGGATGGACGGTACACTTGTGAAAGAAAATGGATTTTGTATGTCTGGTTTTGTTAAGGCTATTAACAGTGGTCATCAGGAATGGAAGTGTATGACAGTTTATGTTTCTCTTTCACTTTTTTTAGGTTTTTAGAGCTTTATTAATTAGTTTTATTAAAATTTTCTGGTAGCAGCTTGTTAGACTCTTGGTGTCAATGCTTTTGTAAAATTTGAAACTATATGTTTGTGTTTAAGGTTGCTGATTATATGGACAGAGTTCAATAATACAATAAAAAAAATTAAGTTTCATAATATAATAATATTGTGTGGACGCTTATTCAGGAGTTTTTTTTGTACAAGTGTTTTCACATACATACCTGGATGTACATGCATAACTATAGGAATGTACACACCAATGCACACACTCCTTCACACACAGGTGCGGTGTTATCAGAGGTTTTGCAGGCTTCCCCGGGCATTGTGACTTTGCGCTTAGTGGGATGGTGTCGAGTTTTGTTGTGCGTTTTGTGTGCATGTGTGTAATTGGTTGGCTGGGGGTGTAAAATCAGGGTTTAACATCCAGACTAGAGGATAAAAGACTTGGTCCATCTGTACATGGTATAAATCCCTGTCTCTCATGTCCATATGTGTTGTCTCTGTGTAATTACGTACTAGGAAAGAAGTGGGGTCCCCTTTACTTCCATAAAACAGATCTGCATGCCGGCCACAACAATGGGAAGTTCAGTGCTAAGAAAAGAGTGCACAACTTAGACTCAGCTTTGAATAGATTAGCTTGTATCCTCTGTTCTGCCTTCCACGTTGTGACCAGATTACTGCCAGTTGCAGGCCCAAAAGGAGGGTTTTCTCCAGAGGTGGCAGCCCACCGCCGTTCACCCCTGCATTGCATTATCATTACATTCCAGGAGCGATTTTTTCTCTCTCTAAAGAGAAAATCAGGGCCCATACTGATTGTCTTCAGACTGATTGACTGACTGACGGCAGGAGATAGGAAGAGCCTCTGGGAATTACACTGTGTGTGAGTGTGTGTCCTCGCAGGGCGCAGGGTTAGGGCTTTGGTCTGAGCCTTTGTGAACTGGCAGACACAAAGGGGGCAGAAATCACATCTGGTTATTTGGAAGATCCTGCTCCTCCTCCTCTTCTTCTGCAGCCTTTCCAACTGCAATCATATACACCTTCACCTAAAACACTTTCCTTTTCATTCCTGTTATGAATTTCTGAGCAGTTTATATCCCCTAAGAAAAGGAGGATTAATGGGTGGATCTGTGGTCTGTTTATTGCATTCTGTCTGAGAACATGTTCACCATATAGTCATTTCATCTAATACACAACACTCTAATTAATCCTCCCAGTTAGCCTAATATGTACATACTGACATGTTGCACACACACACACACACACACACACACACACACACACACACACACACACACACACACACACACACACACCGCAAAGGTCTGTTTGTTTTGGTATGAGCCCAGTAGTCTTGTGTTGTGTTGCGAGGCTGTTGTCTATGATAAAGCATGCAGAGTTGGTCCCCTGTGGGTCCGGTAACATATGCAAACCTCTCCCCATTGCTGCAATAACATATGCAAAACAGTGCTGCTGGCCATGGCCCCCATGCTCCCACCACCCGTTACTGTTCAGATCCCACCCCCTCTTCTCTTACACACACACAAGCCTGTTTGCTTCTCGGATTTTGTTTGATAACTGTGTGTGTGTGTGTGTGCGTGTGTGTGTTCCTTCAGATTGTAGTCTGTAACAGTCTGAGCTTTGTGTTGGCCGAAGGATTATCACAGCTTTGCCACCAGCAGCTAAGGCAAGGAGCAGAGGAGAGCGGGGCTTAGAGAGACACGGTGTATGTGTTTGGACAACTGTGGGAAAACACATTTGTGTGTGCGACAGAGAGTGAGAGAGAGAGAAAGAGAGAGAGCGGTTCATGGGTCTGTGTATGCATGCATGAGAGGCCACGGATGGCTGGTTGTCTGTGTCCACACAGTGAAGCCCTTAGGACCTTCTCAAACATCCTACTACACACACACACAAACACACTTAACCAAATCTCAGTCCTATGGTTTCTTAGTAGAACCTTACCCACAGCATTAGATAGCTTTTGCTAGCTTTCCTTCTTCCTGTTGTGCATCCTGCTGCTGTATTATCCTTTCAGTATCTGTTTTGACACTTACAGGCAATTTATATCATTTCAGACAGAGGTCAGCAGGATGCTTAAAGTCCCTTAAAACCACATACACAGTAATTTGTGTTCTGACACCTTTCTATACAAATTAGGTTTTTAGCAAGGATAGCTCTCCTATAGGGTTTGACTACATGGGGTAATCTCTGCTGTTAATGTTCATAACCTATGACCCATAACCATTTATTGGCCATCCTTTTTTGGGCCACCTTTGGTTACTGCTAACATCTGCATATAAGGAACACCTTACAAGGCATGCTGTTCTACCGAGGCTGCAGCACACAAACTTGATAAAACCGACTGTTAAATTAATGTTGTCGCTGGCATAACAGTGAAATCTTGGTACCAGTTTATTTCAGCAGTCTCCAGGTGTGATTTTCATTGGATGACCAAAATTTGCCTAAAGAGATTTATCTAGCTATGTTAATGTTGAAGGAACACACTTCGTGGCTTAGAAAAAACATGTCTCATGTGGCTAGTGATAATGTGGAAATTGAAATGACAGAAGACACTGTATTTTCTTTACAATATATCTGTAACCTCCTCTTCGAGGGAACTTATAAGTTTGGTAAACAGCTTCAGAAATCCCATAAGGTTTATAATAAATTAGTCCCAACATAGTGTAGAGTTGAAACATCTTGATGTTATTCTATTTTTGGATGGAGCCAATCCATAGTCACAGATGCTTGGCCTGCATAGTCCAAGTTCAGAAAGGTGTGTATTTTACTCAGAAACCACTGTCTGAACATGCGTCTGTCATGTTCACTTTTCACTTCCCAGTCTGACTCGTCTGGACTCGTCTCCAAAACACAGTGAAAAAATGAGGAAAGACTGTGACCTGAAATGATCCCTCAGGGCTTCCCCCTATTTAGATGCCTGTGATGGGCATAGGTGAGAACTAAAAGAGATGATGCGAATAAGAGAGGGATGAAGGTTCATCAAATTAATTAATATTGTATGAGGCAGACAATTCCTTACATGTACACACCCCCATGTAGGAGCACATTCACACCATTACAGGTTGATGGGAGAACAGGAGGGGATATCATTTCTTCGTTTTACCCGTCTCTCGTGCTTTCATTCATCCTGTCTGTGTGCTGGATCAGAGTATGTGGAGATAACACAAGCCCAAGGTCAGGGAGGAAGAGACAGAGGGAGACCTACAGCCAATTTACATGAGACATGAATGGGAAGAGGGGCAGGAACGGTGGAGGTCGGGGGGTTTGAAACGGGGACTGTGATCTCCTTAGGGTGTGTGTGTGTGTGTGTGTGTTTGCAAGAGGTCTGTGATCTCCTGGCCTTTGTGATGGAGATGGGCCCGGCAGGCCTGACCCGATAATGACGCGACGCTCTAATAGCATTCATCCTTTCTGCTGCAAAACTACTCAAGCGGAAAAGAGAGAGAGAAAGAGAGAGAGAGCGAGAGAGAAAGAGAGAGGGAAAAACAAGTGTGAAGGGTAGTTGTAGTTGTGCATGGGTGTGTACGGGAAAGACGGGGGAGCAGGAGGGTGGGGAGGTTAGCTAAGCTATGTTTAAGAAATGACGTGGGGCACAAATCATTTGTAATCTCAGAATCAGGGTTGAGAGAGGGAGGAGGGGGCACCACAGATGAGTGTGAAGGTGTGTGCAGCTTTGTGTGTGTGTGTGCAACATTAGCAGTAAATGCACTTTGCCTGTGTCTCTCTCTCTTTATCAGTGTATATTTGCTGTGGGCACTGGAGCATGGAAGGCTTTCAGAACCTGGCCCATAGGGAACAGGACCTTGTGTCCAACACACACATGTGGGCACACACACACACACACGATTACTTATCATACAGGGTCATTACAGGCCTCTAACTATACCTCAGTAATCACTGGTTTATATCGGTACCCATATTCACCATACAATACACAGCAGTCAATGGAGAGCATGGGAATGATGGCAGAGGAGAGGGAGAATGGAAGGTTAAGTCACTGTTTTATTGTGTCCATTTAGTTTGTGCAAAAAAAAGTGTATTTATATTAAACATACTGGGTTTATAGTAACAAGCTTTCAATTTTCTGTCTGTACATAGACAAAGATGGGCCCCCCTGTAAAGCCGCAGGAAACAGACCATGGTCGATCCCCTGCCTACTGCCACAACTGCTCCAGGAGAGGACACTTTGGCCATGTGAGTATCTCACTGAGTATTTTTCCAAGTTTGTGTTGAACTGCATGTAGTATTAGCTGTGAAGGTATGTGCCAATTCACATGCTTTCTTCCTGGCCTATAGTGTGAATAAGGGCAGCAACAGGAAATGGGAGCAGAAACTGTTGAACTTTCTAGAAATGTGTTTTATGTTTTACAGTCATAAACTTTGCCCTGTTTTAATGTCGCAGATTTTTCTGTCATGTGATTTCTCCTCAGGCTTGTAATCGGCAGAGGATGTTCAAAGGCGTGTATCCCAGCACACCGTTCATTAACCACTATGACACCGTAAAGGATATTAAGAGTAGACATCACAGGATCAAGTTGAAGGTTAAAGGTAAGTCACACTCATCTGTTCTTTTTAATTGCTGCGCACAGTAACGTAACTTTAAGTTCAATTCTTTCTGCCTCCCTCACAGAACTGGAGAGAAATGGCTTCCTCCCCACTTCTCCTCAGACCTCACTCACACCAGGACCACCGAAGAAGAAACAGAAAATCAACCATCACAAAAACAACCACAACTCTAACCTCACACCTCACCATACACCTAACAACCACAAACCCACCCACATCCGTTTTAATGTCGACGGCTATAGTGATGCAGCACCCAAGACTAAGTACAGTAAGTGCCAACCGCGGGAAAGTAGAAGCAATGTTAAACCATGGAAGCCAAAGAGACCTGTGCCCACTTCACGAGAACCCCTCCCACCACGTAAAAGGATTTTGGATGAAGCTGATGACTTCCCCAGAGGGGGAGGGACAAGTGAGAATATGAGGGAGAAGAAGAAGAAGAGGAGGATGAGTAAGATGAAGCAAGCTTTTTTATCAGCGTCAGAGAGACCGACACCAAACCATCAGTTGTGGAAGAGGCAGGGTGCAGAGTCGAAGCGTGAGAAAGGAGAGAAGAAGAAAAAGAAGAAGAGAAGTAACACACACAGGATTGCTGACAAAAAACATGGTGCAGAGATGTACCCGACAGATGAGAATCTGTTCATCATAAAACAAAGGAAACGCAGCAGATAGCATCTGTTCGTCACAGGAGTGTTGAAGACATCATTGTGGCTTTAGGGACCTTTATGGGTGATTTTCATAGAAAATAATATGTGACCTGTCAATGAGGAAAAGCACAGGTTGACATTTCAATTTATTTCAGTGTGAAATGGACAAAGTAGTATAACAGTTCATACTGCACATTCAGTAATAAACTGTAAGTCACTTTCACAGCTCTGTGCATTCTACATTACACGGTGAATGCAAGGTACTAATTGCCATTAAAGGAAATCCAAGTAATGTACCTTCAATAACAGTGTACAGAAGATTATTTCACGTTTAATGTCAAATCTTTTGTGTTTTTATTTCTACACTGTGCAAAAATTATAATTTAAAAACAGACCCTGCTATGTTAATCATCCCTTAGCTACAAACGCATTGAAGTTGCTTCTGGTTCTAACAAAGTAATGTGTTTTAATTTTCTTTCTGTAGATCATTATTTTGTAATGTATCTGAATGTAAAATGGCATCACATACAATACATGTGTAAATCTGAAACTCTGGTTAACATGCACTCTGGCAGTAAACACAACAACCAAAAGCTATTTAAGTTTAGTTGGACATGGTTTTATGGCTGTAATGATTCTGACAAAATAAAAACCTGATGCACAACATAACAGAAATACTTCCTTAATAATAATAAATAATACTGACCACCAAGTTCTCTTAGAAAATACAATTTAAATCCAATCTGTCGGTTTTATTCTGTAATCGGTATGAGACGTCTATCATTTGTGCACTTTATCTTGTCAATTTACAGTGATTTATTGTTTCATGTTGATAAGTCACACACATTTCTGATTGATTTTAAATACAAGATGCAATAAACTCATGTAGGTGCCATCTCTAAGTCATCCTACCCCTAGAAAGAGTCATCCAAGGCCTCTACGATTGAATGAAACTTCTCAAAACCATTAACTGTTGTCAAGAGAGTAAAAATAGCAGTAGTTTTTTAATTATATTTATAATATTATTTTTTATAATTGAATCACAATGATTCAATCTTTACAAACAGCACTCATACTGTATGTATAAGGCCTCATTAAACTAGAAAAGTTTGATTGCTGCAGCTGAAGCATTGCTTTGAATGCTGATGTGAAGGATTGCTCTAAATTGCTGAATTTAATTTGCTGAAACACGGTTAAGAATTTAAAAAGATGAAGCTCTTATTTTGAAAAGTAGAAAAAAAATTCAGCCTGTCACCATGGTAACAGCAGGGGAGACATTAAAATCTACTCCAAATTTGAGAGCCTGGCGTGCGGAAACAATTCGGAATTAGAAAATTCTGAATACAAGTTTGATAGAGCAGCATCTAATGAGCGTTTCAAGACTAAAACGGAGTCTGTAGCTTGAAATTTGTAGGAGGAGATACATTTGGCCAATGACCCTCGTTGAAGGGCTCTCTCGTAGACTCCAATGTTAAAAATTACACTGAAACATTTTTTTGAAAAAAACTTGAAGTTGACCTGGAATGTCAATGAGATGAACATTTTGATAGTTGAATAGCTGAAATCGGCCAATGTATGCTAAAGATACGCTGCGCCAAAAAACTTACGGAAGAAGAAGAAAGAGGGTAAAGAACAATAGTTTGATTGCCAAATCAAACTAATAAACACAGCGCTTTTTCCACTTATTGAAAGTGTCACGAAGCCCACGCTTGGTAATACCCACATTTGCGGCAGCCCCTGAAAGCAGCACGTTACGCAGTACGTCGCCTCACTCCGCCTAGTTCTGTCAGGTGCTCTCATCCTCCACTCCCGTTTGCTTTCCGGGTTAAAACACGATAGTGTTGCTGCTTCACCTCGTCCGTGCACAGAAAGTGAGCTGAACAGCAGGAAACATGGAGAACGGTTCGTCCCCAACCGGTGATAGCAAGCTGGACCAGGCTGTCAGGCAGTGGCTGCAGTACGACAAGGTAAACAGACAGCTAGCGAGCTAGCTTAACGTGCAGGTTAGCCGAACATAGTAAATGTTACCTCATGTGTTTTAGGTTTTAAGCCAAACTTTCAATGAAAAACAGAAATACACGCCATAGCGTGAAAAGGTTTGTTTTCTCTTATGATATTAGGACTACTAAAAGTAGTGTAACACAACTGTCACGGATGACAATAAATGATTAGCATGGCTAGTCTCTGAAAAATTAAATTTAACATTTCCTGGCAAATATCCATGTAATCTGGTACAACATGAAAGGGAACCAGAAGCATGCTTTAGATGTGATGATGTCAACTGGCTGCTAAAATGCAGGCAATAATAATGTTTCACAGACATATGTGTGTGTGTGTGTATGTATATATATATATACATTTATATATATATATATATATATATATATATATATATATATATATATATATATATATATATATATATATACATATATATATATATATATATATATATATATATATATGTATATATATATATATATATATATATATATATATATATATATATATACATATATATATATATATATATATATATGTATATATATATATGTATATATATATATATATATATATATATATATATATATATATATATATATATTAAATAACTAAAATAACATATATATTAAATAACTTATATACTATATTAAATAACTATATATATATATATATATATATATATATATATTAAATAACTAAAATAACATATATATTAAATAACTTAAAGATCACAAACTAAATCAAGGCAAAACAGACCTGGGTTATGTAGATGCATGGCTTAATGAAAATGCTGACAAGGAAAATGAAAACAACACTTTTTTTCCATTCATAATGGATAATTTTGATTTGACCAAAAGTGAAAGAGACATGATCTTTAACAATTTTTATCAAGTGTTATTACCAAACACCTCTTCAGGCATCCCCTCTTAATTGTCTTGACATCTGTGCACTTTTTACCAGCAGTGCAAATGATATAACATTTCAAAACAGTCCTGTAACTTGTCCTCCCTGATTGATTTGAGAAAGAATTTGAGGCTTTACAGGAGCAACAAAATTTAAAAGTCTTGGAGGATTTTAAAGTTATGGACCAGAGAAACATTTTTTTATGTAAGTATAAGTTTGTTGTTAGCTCCTATTGAAAGTTCTTCTCGCCCATCAGTTGTTACATTAAAAAATTGAAAATTTGAAACCCTCATCATTAATAATAGTGAATAAAGAACAGGGAGTAACCTGGCATAAAGAGTTCACATACAGATGTGTAATCAGACTGTGGATCCAGCCATCTGACCAACACAAACCAAGTCATTCTTGGGCTTAAAGAGAAATGGGATGACACCAATTAGGTCCCCAAATTCATTAGGTAATTGCATTATGACAGTTTGCTGAGGGGCCCACTTTAACAAGGGAGTCTCACACTAAGTGGATCCTCTTAAATGTATAATATTCAGAACTACCATTTGGAAGCAGACTGATTGTTTGACTGGTTTTGTTATGTTTTTCTTTTACTTGTAAGTTATAAACATTACTTAAAACATCCATTTACCAATGCCCACCTGATCTCATGACTAGGACTTGCCCTTCTGTGTAAAATATACGGGCGTACTATTTTTATTCCCCAGAATCCCAAGACATTGTCAATGGTGCAGGACCTAGTGAAGGAGGGAGCGGTGGAGGCTCTGAAGAAGTACTTCTCCTCCAGGATGGAGTTTGGTACAGCAGGCCTGAGGGCGGCCATGGGCCCCGGCATATCCTGCATGAATGACCTTACTATCATTCAGACCACGCAGGTTGGTTAATGGATAAACTACTGCTATACACATTAAGTATCCTGTCACACAGACATGCACTGGTTTGATTCATGTTCCAGCTGTTTGGAGCCAAGTTTACATTTGAAACCCTCACAAACCATCATGCACATTGTTTTACTGTTTTTTACTTCTCATGAAGCGCTCCAAAGTGTGTTCAGTTGTGCTCTCAGACAAAAAAAGGGCCCAACCCTTAAAATCTAAAGGTTCAAGCTCAGTGCCATCATACTGCATAGCACCAGTGAAAATTAGTTTCAATATTTTGGTTTTTTAAATCTTATCTATCCATCTTCTAAACCCACTGTATGATCCCCAAGATCTTATTTTAGAAAATTGTTGCCTTCTTATTTTTGTATGGCTTGCCAGTGTTTTATCAAACACACCGCAGGCTTAAAATGTTGTAATCCTACTTAGATGTAACTGTATGATTAATTGTTTGGGATTGTAATGTTCTTCCTCTTATTACCTCCCTGACAGGGCTTCTGTTATTACCTGGAGCAGAGTTTTGAGAACCTTAAAGAACGAGGGGTGGTGATTGGGTATGATGCTCGGGCCCACCCTCCCAGCGGAGGCAGCAGCAAGAGATTCGCCAGCCTGGCTGCAGCTGTGTTCATCAGCCGAGGGGTGCCTGTGCACCTCTTCTCTGACATCACTCCAACACCCTTTGTGGTAATCACTCCAATTTCTGTGATTTCCCCCATTTAGGGTTTTTTGGACATTGCAACACATTGAACGCTGACAAATATACATACAGCACCATCAGCTTGTCTGCTGTCGTGTTTGCTTATGGGACAGAAGCTACAGGGCAAATTCCATTTAAAACATGTTACATAACACTGATACTATGATTCACCAATGTTCAGTTTAGGTTCTGTGAACGGGACAATGTGGATAAGGTTCATTGTAAAGGAGATTACCTTACCAGTGTATGTGTAAGTCTCTTTACTAAGAAGAGGAAACCCATAATTTAGATTTTCATGTGTTTTGCAGTCAGAATCTAAAGTTACTCTATTTACCTGGTAACATCTGAAGGTTTGACTAATACTGAAAATGAACACACCCATCCCATAAGATTCCAATGCATCTGAAATATTCACTCCAGCAAAAAGTGACAGCTTCATCGTTTAGAATGATAATCAGTTTCACTCAAATTACTTGGCACCAGCCACTCAGAACTGAGTCATAACCCAGACCCCACTGACATAGACTCACAACAACCCAGTGCTGCAAACTACTTTAGGCTGCTGAAAATGACTGTTGGCTTCTTTCGTCATTCTCGCGTTTCATTTTGCTTGTGTAATTGTGGAAACAGGGCCCATTTTTGTAAAACTCATTTTTTTAAGAAGTACTGTTTTCCACAGTACTTCTGGATTCTTTTCCTGTCATATATGATATCAAGTATTTTTTTCCTAATTATAAAAATTTCAATGTGAAGTGACAACAATGGAAAAAGCAACATTATTATTAATATTTAATCTGATGTTAAATAGGTACATAGAGATAATCGTGTAGCTCTAGGTATATCATGATTTGTCAACGTAGTCGGCCAAAGCGATGACAAAAATAGTTGCCAACAAATGTAATTATATTGTCTAATATTAGTGGTTATCATGCTTATTTTTCATTCTTTAGAGCCATTGACTACATGTGATGAGCTGAACAAATACCCCTTTTCAGTCACACAGATAGGCAGCAGTGCAGAGATCTTACTGAAAATAAAAGTGGCAATAGGTAGTAAACGTTAATAACAACAAAACATTTCTTTATGGAACATTAAGAGCATTAAAAAGAGCTGGAAGAGAGAACCATCTCACCATCATGGTTCCAATACACAATACAAAACAACAGTAATATTGTGCCAGTTACATTGTGTTTTTTAATATGAGATTATATCATATTTTTTTCTGCCTGCAGCCTTTTACCGTTTCCCACCTTGGCCTGTGTGCTGGTATCATGGTGACTGCCTCGCACAACCCCAAACAGGACAATGGCTACAAGGTAACACCTAATTAGCCTGTTAGATAAGCCGTTTCTACCTCTTCTAATTTTCATTTGATCAGTCGGCTCTTTTATTTTAAATTTTCCCCAACAATGTCTTCATCGATCTTCATCAATTTTCTGTGTTGATCCCAGGTGTACTGGGAGAACGGTGCCCAGATTGTGTCTCCTCATGACAGTGGTATCTCTAAAGCCATTGAGGATAACCTCGAACCATGGCCAGATTCCTGGAACATAGAGGAGGCCCTTAAGAGCCCTTTGCTCAAAGACCCCTACCAGGATATCCACACACAATACTTCAAAGCCATTCAGAAACACTGTCATCACAGGTAGTGACCTGCTAAACATGCAAATACCATTCACAACACTTGTGAAAGGCATGCTGGAACTGTCTTGCCCTGAATATCTTCCATAATGTGGAACTTTTTTTGACCATAATTTTTCTTTACAGGGAGATAAACAAGAGTTCAGAGGTAAAGATTGTGCACACATCTGTGCACGGCGTTGGTCACACATTTGTCCAGTCAGCATTCAAGGCATTTGATCTTCACCCTCCTTACGCTGTAGAGGAGCAGAAAGATCCAGACCCTGAATTCCCTACTGTCAAGTATCCCAATCCTGAGGAGGGAGAGGGAGTCCTGGTGTGTATCGGACATTCACCTAACACTGCTGACATACTGTACGTCTTATAAAGTTGTGTATAAATGTTTGTTTTGCAGACATTGTCATTTGCACTGGCAGAGAAAGAGGGGGCTTCTGTGGTGCTAGCAAATGACCCTGATGCCGATCGACTGGCCATTGCTGAGAGGCAAAATGGGTGTGTGTGTTTTAATATTACACTAAACAGCAAAAATACAAGAAATTTACACTCCTTTGTAAGCTTTTTAAAAGGACTTGAGTGAATCACTGCTTGTCCACTGTTCGCTCTCCAGTTGTCCCCAATTCGAACATAGCAAAGAGACCACCTTGACAAAAAAGTAACAGTAACCTAGTCAACTGGGTTTTTGCCGTTACTGGCTATCCTGAGCTACAGGCAATGATCAGATAGAAACTACAGTAATAAAACCCATTTGTGGAAACAGATCAGCTGGATATGAATATTGCTGAAGGAATGGTGTGTTGTCAAAAGGTTGTTACAGCAAAACTACATGCAAAGCGACAGCCCTTTGTGGACACACCGACTTTGTTCAGACTGCAGGCTGTGCTGGTAGATGCGGAATAGAAATAAAGGTTCAGCTTTGCCTGCACAAAAGTGCAGAATAGCAGCAGGCAGTGCATTTTTATGTTTGTACATAGGCACGTTCTGATGTTGTCTTGCTCTCCTATAGATAGTCTGTCTGTCTGGATTTCATGTCATTGCTGTATCTTGTGAGAACTCTGCAAAAAGGCATTTTAAAAGGTTTGAGAGGCCCAAGCCCCTGGATAGAGACTCCACGGTAGAAATCCTGCTGCCAGACCACCTCCAAATGTATTATAGATCCAATTTGCAAAATTTGCTTTTTTTGTGCCCAGTTATTTTCTGTAGTAACCGAGAAAGACCAGAAAATTAATAATGTGGACATGGAGTTCATTCAAATTTAAAGTAAAATCACTTCATGAAACGTGGCACACTGAGGTCACAAATCTTCCCACAGTGTTTATCTTGGCAAAAAAAAAAGTTGCAAAATATTCTGAACTATGTTGAAGTTGTATTAATGCAGTTTATAATTTAGCCTCTCTCTGTGTGTGTTTCAGTGGAAAGTGGCGAGTGTTCAGTGGTAATGAGCTCGGAGCGTTGCTGGGCTGGTGGGTATTCCGCTGCTGGAGGCAACAGAACTCTGATGCTGCTGTGAAAAGCGTCTACATGTTGTCAAGCACCGTTTCCTCTAAAATATTGCGCGCCATCGCTCTGAAGGAGGGCTTCCACTTTGAGGTAGCATAATTTAGTTTGACGCTGTAATTTCATGTCATAACTCTGTTGTTGGCAGACTTTACCACTGCAGATGTTGCTGTTCTAAACATGTCAAACCACATTTCATGGTTACTGATGCCACTGTTTAGCAAAATCTCACACATGATTATTTTGGCAGGAAACGCTAACAGGGTTCAAGTGGATGGGGAACAGAGCCAGAGACCTGTTGGACCAGGGCAAGACTGTTCTGTTTGCCTTTGAGGAGGCCATAGGTATGAACACAAGTCCTGATTGATTCTTTATGGCATCACATTATAATAGTTAATGATATCCACAATGTCCGAAGTGGAGGTAATTTGAGCTGGCCAAAAACGTCTGTTTAACAGCTCACGAGATCCTCCTTCCACAGACTAATGCATGTAGCAGCCAGTATCTACCACAGTGCTATACAGTGGTGTTGTAAGCATGTGCTGCAGTCTTGGTTATTACCAGAAAACCTGCATTTATAGAAATGGAAAACACTGCATGTCAAAGTGAGGACTATTGTAGCTATTTAAAGTTTTGAACCAAGTCATACACATACATCACATAGTTTAGAGCGTTCCCATGTAACAAGATTATGATGCTAAATTGGAATCACATGCCTCTGCAAATGCTGTTAGTAAAGGAAGTGACAGAAACGGCATGTGTGGGTCATTTGACTACAGCAAATGAAGGACTGCACATCAGGGAGTAAACTGAACGTGTGTGTGTGTGTGTGTGTGTGTGTGCGCGCACTCATGCAGGGTATATGTGTAGCCCATCTGTGCTGGACAAGGATGGAGTGAGTGCGGCAGCCATAGCAGGAGAAATGGTTTCCTATCTGGCCACTAAAAACATTAACCTGTCTCAGCAGCTCACTACCATCTATGAAGAGTGAGATGAACACACACTGTCTATACATTTACTCTGTTTATATGACCAGACACCGTAGGCACTAACTCTGTTTCCCTGTACTTTCCATCGTCAGGTATGGTTACCACATCAGTAAGAACTCCTACTTTATCTGCCATGACCAGAATGTGATCCGCAGTCTGTTTGAGCGCCTGCGCAACCACGGTGGCCAGAAGGACTCTTATCCGACTGAATGTGGTGCGTTCTCCATCTCAGCTGTACGAGACCTGACCACCGGATATGACAGCAATCAACCTGACAACAAGGCTGTAAGGGCACAAACTGACACATGTACTTCATACGCTAGGAGCTTGGGCAGCATGTCCTTTTTTTACAGTAGATCTTAATTCTTCTCTTTCAGGTACTTCCTACCTCAAGCTCCAGTCAGATGATCACCTTTACATTCTCTAATGGGGGTGTGGCCACCATGAGGACCAGTGGCACTGAGCCTAAAATCAAATACTACACTGAGCTCTGTGCTGCTCCTGGTAACAGGTATGTAGCCAGCAACAGAATTGTCTCTCTGACAACAACCTAAGACCAAGTCCACAACCTAAATGTATTGAATGTATATAAACATTTGTTATTTCAGCTCTATATGTCTTTGCTGTATATGTCACATTTTTGGCTTTGTTGTCTCTCTCTCTTGCTCTCTGTCAGTGATGTGACACACCTGAAGAAGGAACTGGATGACCTGGTGGATGCCATCATTGAAAACTTCTTTGAGCCAGCGAAGAATAAGCTGCAGCCCAAACCAGAGTAGCACAGACAGACAGAACAAGTTGAGACTCATATCTGTGACCAGCACACTATGTCTTAATTACTCCACTGGAGATTCTTGGTTTACTACAAGCTTAACTTTGACTTAAAAACCTGTCCATGACCTTATTACATTCTGAGTTTATACTGTAGTGATTTACATTATTTTTGCATTATCACTGTCATAGTCTTTCCTGCTTCCAGACTGTGGTGTTATATACATTGCTGTATTTAACACCATAAATTCCACACTATGCTTCAGCATTCAAGATTCAAAGCGTTTATTGCCATATCCACAGTACAGAAACTGGTTTCCCTGTACAATGAAGTTCTTACTTTGCTGCTCACACTGAAAGAAATAAATAGATAAACAGTATTGCAGAGAGTTTAGAGGAGTCCTGGTGATCTTAGACGCAGTCTTCACCACTCTCTGCAGGCCTTTGCGGTCCATGGTGGTAGAGCTGCCGCACCACACGGTGATGCAGCTGGTCAGGATGGACTCAACAACGCAGCTGTAAAAGCTACTGAGGATCTTTGGCGACATGCCAAACTTCCTCAGCCTCCTCAGGAAGTACAGCTGCTGCTGAGCTTTCTTCACCAGCTGTGTGGTGTTGAGAGTCCAGGTGAGGTCCTCTGTGATGTGGACCCCCAGATACTTGAGGCTGCTCACCCTCTGCGCTCACCCTCTGCACTTCCCGTCCCTGGATAAACGGTGGCTGATGAGGTCTCTTCACTTTCCTCATGTCCACTATCATCTCCTTAGTCTTGTCCGTGTTGAGGGTGAGGTTGTTGTCCTCACACCATGTCACCAGAGTGGCTAATATGAAGTCTCACAGTGATGAAAGGAACTAATGTAACTTATAAACTGCTATTATGTGAATGTGATATATTTTTGTTATCAGTGGGACATATTATTTAAAGTGACAGTAGGCTATATTTTCTAACTTTAAAATAATACTATAATAACAAAACGAAGGGTCACTGCAGAGTGAATAAAACAACCATTCCTTAAAGCTTAGAGTGCCACCATGTGGAGATATCTTCGCATTAGTTGATATGAACAAAGGTACACCTCAAAGGGACTCAAGTAAAATATAAAAAAAAATACTTTCAAGTGTAAGTAGACTTCTCTAGAAATGCTCTAAAACTGCAAGTATCAGCCTCATTGTGCCTGTATGTTTGTTATTCCAAAACACTGTGCTTGACAATAGCATTACTTAATATAATACTTAATAAAATCAATTTTGAACAATGCCAGAGATTGTACACGCACACACTGATTATTTCTTTTCCGCTCCGCGCAGACGCGAAGCTCCTGCATCCTCTGGCAGCGCACGCATGCAGCATGCACTTGCCATGCCCCATCTGAGTATAGAGAGGAGGGAGGTAGCACCGGCCCTGTCTTCTATATTTAACTCCAGATAGAGACAGCAAGCGCTTGGAAAGGTCTCTGTGTACATGTGTTGTTCTTGGTTGCTCTTTTGACGTGGCGCGCACGGGACAGGAGTAAACTGACAGGTAAGAAGGCTGGGCCGGCCGGACGGGACCGGGACATGATATTTAACCGGTTTGCTGTCAAGCTTGAAAAATAAACATTTGCGTAACGTCGTGCGTAAAAACAAGTTTCGTGCGTAACTTCACTATAATCGTTGAAATATAGATGTGCCGCTGGCCTCTCATTAAATGTGTACTTCCGCGTGATGTCCCTGTGCTGCAGACACACACTGATGTACAGTTGTTGCAGATTTTCTTAAAGACAAGGCCAGGCGTGAGATTGGTAAGCAGACTTGAATAATCGTGTTGGTTATTAAACGTCATTATTTTTATAGTTCTCATCACGTGCCGCTATTGGCGTCATTTCACATTAAAATCAGCACCTCCGGTATGTGACATACATGAATGTGGGCAGAGCCCCTCCGGATCTCTCCTTTCTTTCTGACACACCACCGGACACATTTTGATATTCTCAGTATAACCGCTGTGTGTTAGTTTGTCCTTGACACTGGCTCAGACTCCATCGGTATGCCGTCCTGGTTCAGTAAACACCAAGTGATCGTTTTTAGTACCCTCCAAATGACCTGTTAACCACCTCAGTCAGCTGTGTCCCGGGATAACTGGTCTAATTATACACGCACACACACACGCACACAAAGTGGAGCACAGCTACAGCTACAACCTGAAAAACATCAAACATGAAAAGTGAATTTGCAGAAATAAACATCTGCTGTGCAGGTCTGTGGTTTTCCTTCTACATGTCTGAGCTCTAACTAATTTGTTGCAGGTAAAGTGGAGGCAGCCACCTGCCTCTGCTCCCAGAAACCATGGAGGGACTCTTCTTTGAAGTGAAGCCACAGAGAGATGAAGCCCAGAGGCCTGGCAGCTCTGACAGACCCCCTCTTAATCTAATGCCAAACCACCGCTCATGTCCATCACTTTCACATCTCTCCTCTGCCACAAATTATCTAACAAGACAGTTGCCAGAGAGGACAGCGACATGTGTGGGAAACGTGGAGGAAGGAGAGGAGGAAGTACGATACAAACTGACAATGATCGGCTCTTTGCCAGTCCATCATCTGACCACCATGGCCATGCTCCCCTGGGTGGTGGCTGAAATCACCAGGCCGAGGCATGCAGAGAAGGAGCCAGGTGCCAGGGTGCGGCCTGGTGGACAGCTGGACCCTGCTTCACAGAGCCACACAGTTTTTCTGTGTGTGTCGGCCTCGTGGGTGCAGTGTGTGTCTGTTCTGGGAGAGGGAGTTGTCTGGAACCCTCTGACGCACACAGTGCTTTTTGAATGTCGGCCTCACCAGGTGACTAAGCTAATTCACAACAGCCAGGAGCCCAGTAGCTTTGCCTGCCTTATGAGAGACGCACAAAGCTCTGCCTGCTATGTGTTTCAGTGTCAGGACAGCACCAAGGTAAGCGTGTACATACTCAAGCTGAGCTTATAGACCTAGGTATATAAAGTAATAAACACAAGAAGATACTCTCAAATATCTCTATTAAGCTGCAAACACATCCACAAAACGGAAGTGAATGTTGATGAAGGGCTCATTAACTTACATGGCAGTAACATGGAACAACATGCTATATGTCAACATAACCCTCGCACCGAGCCTTTATAGGCACACTGATATACGGCACGTCAGGCAATAAACAGGTAAAGATTAGAATGACATGAGAAACAGACCTCAGCCTGACAGCAGCCTCTCCATTATATTTATATGTACAGTAAAAAGCTGCCAGAGTGCTCTGTGGGACTACATCACTAGCTATTTATTATGACATCCCACTGAGAGAAACTGGATCTTGCTTTGGCACTGTTGCAGCTTTTACTCTGCTCACCCACCTAAGCAAACACTAACAAGCACAAAATCTACAATCGGCGTGCCACACTAGGCTCGAACAACACACCCATGTGCATGTGCATTGCCAAAAGTCTGTGGATGCACAGCTGCTGATATCTGAGAAGACGCTATGCCCAACATACCAAAGACTTGATAAGAGTCGACATTAAGGAGACAATGAAAGCTATTCAATGTTACACTACATGTTTCAAAGAATGTCAGTTTGACCTTTATTCCTGACTGCCATTCTTGCTCTTCATGAGTTCCAGACGCACATGTCTGTGTCACATAACAAATACCTGCAGGCTTCAGCCTGTACTGTCAATCTCACAATACATATATTAAGATGTATTGATTGTGTGTGAGTGTAAGCTTTCCTGATTGAGAGTATGCTTTACATGAACCATGCAGGATGTGGAACCACGTTACCATGGAGACCACTTCCTGTGGCCCATCACCTGTTGTGATGTGTTTGTTGTGGAGTGAAGTGTGTGTGTGTGTGTGTGTGTGCTTCTTGTTGTCATTGTCTTTTCAGTCTTTCTAAAATGTGATGATGATGTAGGGCTGACCACCTGTTGCTCTAGCTCTGTCATGCTGGGCTTACTCACACACACACACAAACACACACAGATGAATTCTAATTATGTAGGTGATATTTAGAAGCGCCATGGGGCTTTAAACCCTTGATTTACTGTTAATACAGCTGTTTATAAGTATCCTTGACTTTCCAATCCCAGGGAAAGAGGGTGCTATAGGGAAAGAACCTGCTGACTGCAGGTGGGAAGGGAAATATTTGGATTTTTTCCTCAAGCAAAACTCACTGTACTGCAATGTTCAAGGAAAATCCTGCATGAACAAAATACATAAGTATTATCAACAAAATGTCTGATATACTTTTATGTATTATCATCAGACCATGAATGGTAAGGCATCAGTGTGGGAGCAGCATCTAACAGTTGTAGCTGCTGGAGGTGGAGTCAGTATGATCTACTGTATACAGTTTCACGTAGAGTGTCGGCAGATTCATCTGAGAGATTGTCAAATGTCTAATGGTAAAAAAAAAATAAGAAAGACAAAGTTCTGATAGACAAATCTGTTTTCAGTTTGGTGGATTTTCTCTGCTTTTTGCCGAGATCATCTGAACAGACTTGCATGAAACAAAAGTTGTTATGTAGCATCGTGGACAGACTTTGAGGAATCAAACCATTGTCATGAGTTGGTTTTCAGTCCTGGGCCAATAACTCGAAAGTCAGCTTGAGAAAATGCACACTGACACTCAAAAAACTCACACTCTTCATCTGTGATTGCTGTCACTTTGAAGTGGGGGATGTGGCAGTACAGCTTTTATGTTTCAGCGTGAGTCTGTGGGCTTTGAATTAAAACCAGAGCTATGGAAGGTACAAGGTCTGAAACACACATGATGTGATATTAAATAGGAACCTTTAGGTCTTTTGTGTTTGTGGCCAAGGTGGAAGGAAATGAGTTGTTTTCAACAAATGCATGTGCACGCATATGAAAGATTATTTAGTCCAAAGTCAGTTTCAAGTCATTTAAAGTCAATATGATCTGAAAATATGGGCAATATCTGTGTTAGTGGAATCATCTGTTATCTCAGTGTCATGGTCTCATCATAGTGGTGGCAGCACCAGTGGCTGGGCTTTTAATACAGGATGGTTGACAGTTTAAGTATACACATGTAGGAGGGGACCATGGTAAAAAAAAAAAAAGAAAGATTATGCTCTGGTTTCAAAACTGACTCCTTCTGCCTTAGGCCATTGACAATCATATGGTAATATAGTCCATTTGGTCAATTCCATCATGTTATTTTTTGTAAGTGTATGTTGAGTTGTGGAACATGAAGCCTTTTGTTCGTGATACAAACAAAACATTGTGGGAAGAAGTACCATCTGTTCTCAACTGAAGCTCTGCAGAGATAAATCAAAACTTCCTCTTGTGTGTCGGGGGACAGAAACACAGACAGAGGGTCTGCGTGGGATTTCCCCTTCTAGCAGTTAAAAAAGTAACCACTGGATGTCACCACAGGGGTGCTGAAAATTCACAGAGGGTGGAAGTTACTTTATTTGTTTATATTCTGCTAGGTGGTAATACATAGAGAGTACATACCACAATGTTATCTTTCACTGGTATTCGCCTATGTTAAAGGCAGCCTTGTTAGTTGCACATGCAGCCTGGTACTACGTTAACGAGTAATATTTTATATTACCATCACTTGACAGTATAATGGATGACTTTGAATGCATGCCTATGAATGTGTTTACATGCACAGAAGCGTTTCAGAAAATGGGGTGACAAAAAAATGCAATTCATAGAATAATATTCAAGTTTCTCTAAACGTGGTATGGTTGAACTATAGTAGTTTTTTCTGTTGTTTCATCTGAAAACATAGAAATACAGTAATCTATAGCTGGATGTGCTTTAAAATAGGTTTTTGACACATATGTTTGGGCCCAGATTCCACTCATCCTCCCTTCATCAGTGGCGGTGCAGTACCCCTCTGAAGCATTCATTCCTTCCTGATTGAATCTGCTCTGCTTGCAAACAGGAAGTTCTGTTTATGTTCAGTCATACTAACAAAGATAACAGACGCGATCTACATCTTGTAACGGCAATGTGAAAACCATACGAACGACTGCTGCCGCCTAAACTTTTGACTACTCCCGGACAGGAACCGTATCCACCCCATTCTCTCAACGTATTGGAGGATTCAATTGCGTCAAATTAACCGGAACAGTGTCGGATGTTAGCCAGGTTGCCTTCAAACTAAAACCGTCAATGGAACAGTATGATATGTATTCATTTTATTATGAAAGGACTTTACCGGAAGCGGTGGTGGTACAGTGGTAGTACACTTGACCATTAACCGCAGGATCCTCCTCGGTTTCAGGGAGCAAAATTAACTTTCCAATGAAATAATACAGTCGCGTCGCACTGGCAGGAATAAGTTACGAAGACGTAAACGTTCGGAGACCGTGTTTGTAAAGTTTATGGCGGATGGGATGAAAGCACGACTACAGCGACTCAACTTGTTTAACGTCAAACAAGAGCAGAAAGATGTAAGTGGACTTTATGAAGCTGCGTCTTAGTTAGTGTGCTATGCTAAGTGAACAGTTAGCTAACTTAACCCAGTGAGCGTTGACATCAGCCAAATCAGCGCAACCTGTTCTTAGCAAGTTAGCTGCTTTGAAGAAAGTTAGCTTCCTTTAGTTCTGTCGTTAGCTTGACACACATGATACTAAGATGGTGTAACGTGTCTAGTAACGTGTTTTTATTTATGACTGACGCAAAATGAATCATCCATAATGTTGTTATAGTGCCATTTAACTGCACATTTCACGTCACATTAATGTTTGTGTGACTGTTTTGTTTTAGTTTAGATGGTGTAGATAACAAATGATTACTATACAAGTAACGCTAGCATACATGAGTGGAGACTGCATCACTGAATGTTTGTTGATGGGCAGTTGGTAATTTAATGGTTGTTTGGCTTCCACAGTTGACATCAGTTTGATTTGAATCCTCGTGTACTGTTACACAGAAAACTGACTATATTTACAGTAGTGGGAGATTGTCTAGTTTTCAGACTTCCTGTAAAGTTGGTATATGATTCAATTTAAACTTTGGTAACTACATTAATTTATTGTATATGTGAATATGTGGATATTTATTTAATAGGTAATAGAATGAGTACCTTCTGTGTTATATTTTGTGTAACAAAATGGCTTGACAGGCATTTTAATAGAGTATTAAGCCACTCTTGTAATTAAAGCAGGATTTTCCTGGAAGCTATTTGAGCTGCTTGTCCTGTCAAGCAGTGGTTCTTACTTGTCAGGCCCTCTAAAAACCTGGATGCATGAAAATACTGCTTAGCTGCTGCAAAACACAAGCTTAATGTAGGTGTCATTTTGTTAGCATGTGAGTGAGTCATGGCGAAATCACCTCCAGAGTCATTGTGCTTATGCCAGGACTTTACTCCTGGAACAGGAGGCTAGTCGTTTTTACCCTGTATTAGTCACATCGTCTGTTGCAAGGTCTTACTTCAACAATCTGGCTCTGTCACGGATGACATAATAATCAAAATCCATTACTATTAAGAGAACTAGAAACAACATTTTGATTCCTCTGTGTGTGTGTGTGTGTGTGTGTGTGTGTGTGTGTGTGTGTGTGTGTGTGTGTGTGTGTGTGTGTGTGTGTGTGTGTGTGTGTGTGTGTGTGTGTGTGTGTGTGTGTGTGTGTGTGTGTGTGTGTGTGTGTGTGTGTGTGTGTGTGTGTGTTGGGCAGCAGTGGCGCAGCGGTATAGCAGGGTTGTCCCGTAACCGGAAGGTTGGTGGTTCGATCCCAACTCCTCCCTAGTCACTGGTGTGGTCCTTGAGCAATTCCCCATTGTGGGACTAATAAAGGTTTCAATTATTAATTATTATATATATATGGCTGTTTTTCTTTAATAAAGTTAGTGAGTCTAGTGATACACAAAGTACGAACGTCCTTCTTTAATATTTAATTTTCTATATCCAGCAAAGGTGTGTGCCTAAACATGCTGTTTAGATTTGTTTCCCCTTTATGATGTCATAAGGGGATGAGTCACGTTTCTGACTTGTTTTGATGTATATGGTGGAATTCATGTTTTATTACCAGTCATATATTCTCCTGCCTTGTCTTAGCCAGAGTTATCAATGGTACCAGCAAAAAAGGCTGAGCACTTTTCTGGAAAGGGGTGTGGGCAGAGGCAGATCATTTTATCTACAAAGCTACAGGTGCTAAAACAGGGCTACAAGCAGGGGTATAGTAGAATGTGGTATTTTGAGCTGAAAGACGCATTATGGGATATGTAAGACTTGCAAAAAGGCTATAATGTGGGTCTTTAAAGCCTTTTACTAAAATGAGACATTTTGATCTGTAAAACAGCAGAAATCTATTGGATACTGGCCCTGTTGTTTAGCATGTTAAATTTAAATGTACTAAGGTTGTTTGAATGAAGAAATTCTCAGCTAGAATTAGTTCTTCTTCCTCTGAGTCTTGAAAGTGGAAAGTACCTTGGACATCATGATTGTGACTAAAAACATACCTTCAAAAACAAGTTAATGATTATCCAAATATTCCCCAGAAGTTTTTGTTTTTCTGCCATTCACTTGTCTTGTAATTCTCTGGCCTCACGTGCTTTTTCCTGCCTTATTTTATGTGACTTCCCTCCTCTCTTCATGTGACACACTCCTTGGTCTGTTGTAAAAATAATCTAGTAAACTGGTAGCACCTTTAATTTGTTTAGCATTCTATTATGTACAGTGTTCTTTTAGTGGCTGCTTGTTTCACCTGAAATCCTTTTAGTCTTAATGTCACAGCTAAAACTCCCACCCTGCAGATTCTGTCAGTCAGACATTGAAAATATCTTTTGAGACTACTGACCTCATTTATTCTCTGTCAAGAGTTCACTTCATCTCAGCTCAGTATTTTGACAACAAGTCCCTACATTGTGCCCTGGTTATCACATAACATGAGTTCATCAGTGGTTGTTTGAGCTGTAAAAGGCTCATTAATCCAAATGGAGTGATGTCAGTGTGTTGGACTCTTGTGGCTGCCCATTTTCAATCACCCAGTGACATTTTCATCATATCATCCCCCTTTTAAAATTCCCCCTCTTTCCTTTGCACTTCTCTTTCTGTTAGTAATGTTTCTCATTTTTTGTGAACTTTGAACTTCTCTGGGCTCTGGCTGTGCTTCACAAGGCACAAGACTCAGGCACATGACCATGGGAAGTCAGTGTTTTCCCTAGGTTTACAGCTCTATGTTAATAGAGTTAGTGTGTTATATATTGGGTATACTTAATATAGCATTCTGCAAAAAAGGTCGATATAGCCTCCTAATCTTTGAATCTAAAGAGATGTTATAAGAGTGGCATGCCTTTGAGAAACTGGGCAGTGAGTGAGTGTGTGTGCGTACCTGGGAGGGGGTAAAATGGTAGGAGAAACATTGGAACTGGAGAAGTGGGACTTTTAGCTGCCTTTGCTTGTGTTGTTGTTTCTATTTTTTGGTTTGTTTGTTTCTTCTAAAAATATTTTCTTCCTGACCTCTTTAGGCAGCCTGTTAGATAAATGTTATTCTTAGCATTGATTGAAACCTTTTGCACGGTTATCCCCTTGTCACGTCAGAAAAGTTCTTTTTAATACACGCATCCCTCTACTGGTGTTCTCACAAAAATAACTGTCCTCAATCAAGCAGAGTTCAGACTTCGTCCAGTTGATACTGAGTTTTAAGAGGGTGAAGAAAAACCATCTCCATGCTTTTCTCTTTTAGGCTTAGGTAGTAAAAAAATGTTTTTCTAAAAATGTCCTTGCACTTGCATTTTTTTAAGAGAGATAGTTTTGTCTCCTGTCCTGAATATGGTATCCTCACTACTAAAAAGGTTAATTTTGAACTACACTGAACCGGTTTACTGGCAGTACTTATGTAACTTCCTTATTTTCTGGGTCAGGACTACAGTAATTCTATGTCGTTTAGACATGGTGAGGAACACCAAGCTTTTTCAGTGTTCCTCTATGAGAGGCCAAGTCTATAGGTCACTGCCAGAGGCAGTCTAATTGCCTTCCTGTCTGAGATCAGCCTCATGTAAACGCTCCTTGTAAGAGATACTGTGTGCTGTGTGTCGTTACCTAAGACTGGCCTCTGTCAACTTACGTTCATTGCTCCAATCCACAGTTCCAGTTCAAACCCATTTTGCTAGACAAAATTATCAAAATAATTTCTTGTTCAGTTTATATTAGTTGGATTAGATTTTCTTGTTGGCATGGTTATGATTTGTAGTTATGTCAGATGTATTAAGAGACAGCCAGAAAATACAGTTGGGAAGGGAGTGACTGTATGAGAAAGCTGGAGAGAATAACATCATCATGCTGAGCAGTTCAGGAGCAGAATTTGCCAAACAAAGAAGTGAGAGTGAAACTGGGTAGGTGGGCTGAAATGAAATAGAAAAGACTAAATCAGGACAGTAAGGAAAACAGATCCTACTCTTTATCGCTGTCATCTTTTATCGCACAGGGAAACAAAGGAGAGTGAGGGAGGGAAGGAAAGGCATTGGCAAGGACTCAACATATCTGTTGGTTGATGTGTTGGGTGATGAGTCAAGCAGTGAAAGCAGAATGAATAGGAAGGGGTAAATGAAGAGGAGTGTCGGCTAAACAGAGACTGTCTGTTAGTCGACAGATAGCAGACTCCACTCTCATGCCATCAAGTTTAAAAGCAAGTAGACACCAGAAGCTACTGGCTGAGAAACATGTCGTCTGGATGCTGAGATTGTTTAGTAAAAAAGAGGCAGTGAATGAGCACATAATGATTTTATTTGGATTGGTGGAGGTATTTTTCTTCTTCTTTAAGATTTTAAAGCAAAGGATTTAAGGGAAACTAAGTTTGTGTGATGTAATGCACAAATTGTGATTTCTGTATTACTGCACTTTTACCATCATATGTTCATGTGTTGTCACTAGATTGGACACCTACATCAACTGTGTCAAGAACACGTTTTTTTTCATATGTTCTGCTAACTAATATACTAAACCACCAAGATCAAAGGTTTTCCTTCCTTGGTGGAGATTATGTGCCGCAGACAGAATTCATAAAGGTTATGCTGCTGGCATGTCACCCAAGAATGTGCTTATGTACTCACCGTCTCATTCACTCTCTGCTATGGTGTTGTTGACTGCCTTTAAAAGTGAAGTACATGTACAACATGTGCAGTCATGAATGATTTTGAAAACATTACTACTACTACTCCTGTGACATTTAGCTAACCAGAGCAACTTCCAATGATAGAACAAAGCACCACTTGTGTCAGTGTGAGGCAAGGTATTGTTTTTATAAGTGAACTAGCACACCTCAGGTAAAGGCAAGACACAGCAGGACTTGACTGAAAGCATGCCTGTGAGACAGCAGCAGATTTAGTAGCTGCTCAGGCATCTCACATCAATGACATCACTGATGTGGCTCAACCTACTTCTGCTTAGCTCGCCTATTTCCTCCTTTTTGTTCCATGGTCTGATACCATTGCCATTGTGGTGTAGTTAACTGGTTACACATTATTGTCTGAATTCTGTGTTGTTTTTATCATTGGTGATGGTGTATCTTTGTACTGTTTTCTTTTTCTGTTTTTTAGTAAACCAATGCACTGCTCTATCTGTGGTAGTTTTGTCTAGTACAGTAATGGTACTGGATAGGCTGGAAATACTACTTTATTAAGCTGATTCAGTATGTTTACAGTCCCCTCAGTCAAAAGTCAACAAAAATGCAACCTTCCTACTTTGTCTTACCATAAGTACTTCAGTCTTTAATGTTTGTGTGTGTTACTGCATATTTACATAGGGGAAGTTGTATTATAAGAGGAAATGTGTGTTAAGTAGAACTTACTTGTTGGGGACATACAACCAGTCAAGAGCAGAGCAACAACCAGACTAATATTAAATAAACATCCAAAACAGTGTGCAGTGGAGCAGGTACACCAGTGAATGGCTGTGTGGCCAGTCTATTGAGTCTGTAGTCCAGGTGTGATACTAGATTCCCTCAGTTTTCTTGGGACTCTAAAACCCCCCAAGAAAATGGTGCTCTGTGAGAGTAAGGTATTATTAATAAATTTCTTCACTGTGATGTGTGAACATTGTGCCAGCAAAAGATAAACCTGCATGCTGTATAATGGTTGAGTGATTATATAGGTTTAAATTATTTATATGGTATGTTATGGTCACCAAAACCTCATGGTATTAATTATCTGGCTGCATTTTTAAATGTATCGTTAGGGAACAGTGTTACTGTGATATTTGGGCTGCTGATATTCTCCCTCCCCTATTTGTATTTTTCTGTATGCCATTTTTCCATCTTTAAAACTGGCACTCATGAAAAGCCTGTGTGTTAATCATGGAAAGGGTGGGCAAGGACTTTTATGTGAGCAAGAAGACTGACTTGTCATATTTTTATCTCCTTTTCCAGCTGCATTCAGAATCTGTTAAAATATGTAGTTACCTGAAGTGATAGAATATGTCCCAGAAATTGTACTCAAATTAAATAGAGCTACAGTATCTTATTCATGTCAAAAGTCATCACGTGTACTGGATGATGTTGTGTGTGTGTGTGTGTTGCTCACAGTCCCAGATGTGTCCTACTGTCTAGAAGATTTTCTCTGAAGACCTAAAAACTAAAAAGACAAAATAATAGTAAGAATTACATAGGTGTGAAGCTAAGAAATATTTTTCTCTAGTGATAGTAATCAGTGTGTTTAGCATTTCTGTCACACTGCATTCCTTGAAGTTTTCAGACATTGAGCTGAATGAGCACGTCAACATCAGCTGTGTACATGAGCTGGTGCAACATTAGGTGTGTTGATTCAAGTCACTTAGCATGCATGCTGGGTCTTGCCCAAGATCACCGATCAATGAAGGTCGACATATTTTTACTGTCAGCTTATATAGTGTTAATTTAAACCATAGCCTCAACCTTAATTCTGTTGCGTACTATAATTGGTTTGGTAACCCAAGGCAAGGCTAGGTGCCCAAAAACAATATTTCCATATTTAATAAAAGTTGACATTACTGAGGCAGAGAGGTAAAAGTGAAAAGTTAAAGGAAGGAAAATAAAGATGGAAATCAAATAAAGAGGAGAGAGAGTACAGAGCCTGCTTTGAGACCAAAGGACCTAATATGGCTTCTTTTCAGCACATGAACACATCACAAGGGCTGCTCTATTGCAGGGAACACAAGTGAACACAATTTACAGCATATGGCAGTTTAGTTCACAGTAAGGTGTGCCATGGTTCACATTGATACACAGAGACATCAGGTTCTGTGCAGTTAGTATTTAGTGGTTATTTTAGTGTCCACTTTCGTTTCAGGATGCTGAAACAATAATGGTTGTTTTACGAAGGTATCTGATGTTTTAGTGAAGTTTATGACATCAAGTGAAGTTATAAGTTCATTTTTAGACAAAGACAGTGTAATCAGATGTGGCATTAAAAAAGGAGAGGGCCTGCATAATGGTTCATTGGATGGACTAAGTGCAATCATATTTACCCAGGGCCACTCAGTTTTCTACCACACTTGTTTTCCTCACTTGTATAATGTATGACCACAGATTGCCCTGCAAAATGACATGCAGTTACAAAGTGCATCTTTACAGAAGTTTTGAACACTTGCTTGCTATCTCTCCAGGTCCCTGAGATCATCAGTACGTTGAGGCAGGCTGGTAAAACCTCTGCACGCAACGATGACATCACCACAGATTCCAGCAAAACCTCCACCGGTTCTACAGGCAGTGATTCCTCTGAAACATGTTTTTCTTCTCTCTCCATTACAACAACCTCCATAGGACCCACTGTTGTGTCTCCAACAGCCTTTGCCAAAAAGTTTGAGGTACTATTTTGCGGCCGTGTGAGTGTCGCTCACAAGAAGGCCCCACCTGCCCTTATAGATGAGTGCATCGAGAAGTTTAGCCAGCTGCATGGCTCAGGGTCTACTGATAAAGGAGGGTTGGTAGGAGGGCTGAGGAGGGCATTAACCTTCCAGTCCAATGGACTGGGAAGCAGTGGCATTGGGAATGGTGCTACAGGGAGTCCCACCACTGGGAGACGGCCTTTTCTGTTCAAGCGAGACTTCAGCTTCCCCTCCCTGCAGGGCCTAGATGAAAATGGACTTTCACCTGAGATTTCTAACACCAACACTACTGATCTTCTCACCCCCTCTGCTAAAGTACAGCCCACAAGCCTGCAAGAGAACAGGACCATGTTATTTACGGTAAATTCCATGGCTGCACATACACACTCACAATACTAAGGCACTGGGCTGACATTGCCATATATGTGTGTTCATAACCCCATTTCTGTTTGGATTATGATCTTTTAAGGTACACACATAGAGTTTGCAATTAGGTGCTGTTGCTGATTCCATAAATACTCGCCAATAAAACTTGCCAGTCTCTTGCAAAGGATAAAGAGAACAAAAATAATCCTGATAATAATGACTCAGCAGCAGCAAATGCTGACTACTGGTAACATAAATCTAGTCACACTTCCCTGATTGATCTATACTTGACCTCGGTGACCTTTGGCTTTTTTCCTGCATGTATTCCAGACAGGAAATAGGTCATTATTGGCACAGGAACCACCAGGGCCTGTTGCTGTCCCCTCAGCAGATACTGACACATTACTGATACTGATGATACATCCTGCAGCTGCAAGACTGACCTCATCTTTGTTACATGTTTTTTTTTTTCTTTTTGAAGGCACAGATAAAATACTGCTGAGACACGTTAGTGCATAGTAAATTTGTCTGAGACATTCATAATTGTGGTTAGACCACAAACTTTACATTTTGAGGCTCATACTACAGAGAAACTACATCATCACATACAAACATACAACAACACATCTAACTGTTTTTTTTCTGTAGGTGGGAAGGTCTCAGATCTTCTTGGTTAGTCCAGACACTAAGAAAGTTGCCATAGAGAAGAGTTTCAGAGAAATCTCTTTCTGCTCACAGGTATGAAGCACTCAGTCTTTAAAAAACATCTACATTAGAAGCCAGTGTGTGATTTTTAAAAACTAGTGGTACTCTCTTTCCAGGGTATTCGTCACGTGGATCATTTTGGGTTCATCTGCAGGGAGACAGTGGAAGGAGGAAACTGCCACTTTGTGTGCTATGTTTTCCAGTGCACTGATGAATCGCTGGTGAGATGATGTTTTTTACTCCCTATAGAATAGACATCAGATTTTTTGTATCATAATGATAAATGTTTATTATCAGAAAGGAGTGTACCACACAGTAAATGTGTTGAGTGGAAACACTGACTTCAACGGTTACAGTTATATAGTTAAATGTAAACAAAATACATAGTATAGCGTGATGTATATTTTCATTAACTGGTAATTTTCTTTTTTTCCATGCAAGTGCTTCCCATTTAGTCTTAATGTTTGATCTGCTTAAAAACTCACAGGTTTCTTTGGATTTAAATACCATTGCCACAAAGTATGAGGCAGATACTTCTCACAGGGGCTGTTCTCGCTATCAGTTCAGAATAAATGCAGCTCAAAATCATAGGATCTATTACTCAGTGCATCTGTGCTCCACTGAGTCATGCTGTGCCAGCTGGTCTGTTTGTGTATGTCTTGGGAAAAAGCCTGCTACTTCCTCATGGGGGGATTTTTAATTGAAAATACAATTCTTGGTACAATTCATATATTATAACAACTATTTTATTTTGTTCTGTAGGTGGATGAGATCATGCTGACTCTGAAGCAGGCATTTTCCATGGCAGCACTGCAGCAGAGCACCAAGACCCAGAGCCAGCAGTGTGAGAACTGTCCCATGCAGCAGTTTCACAGACTGTGTGAGAGGATTGAAGGTAGAAAAATCACTTATAGACACTACAAATTGGGGAAACAGGGATCAGCCTTTACAATGTTTTATTCTGTGTTTCCATGTTTTCAGGTCTGCATCCATCTAAAACCAAACTGGAGCTTCAGAGACACATGGCCACTCTGGATAATCAGGAACAAGCTTCAGTCTTTGAGAACACTATGGTAATGATTCTGTTCTGTGTGTGCATGTAAAGAGGAGTCAGTTCATAAAGACTGACATGACATCAATGTGGAAGGTTTTTTTTCCCTTAGGGATTTACAGTCACACACTCATCTGTCTTTATAGAACTGTTTTAATTAAGCACTTTTTAACGCTTGGTAGTCTTTGGATCTACTGACAACATTTGCTGTGCAGTTAAAGACATGTCATGAGAATTAGAAGAATGTGAGGGGAATGCGGTCACAAAATATCTATGACACAGCTGACATCTGGTGGTGGCATAGCCTAACTGCAGCAGAGCATACCACAGATTTTTATGTACCTGTTAACTGCTTTTTACCATTTTTCCTGCTGCTGCAAAAGGGATACAAAGGGTCTCTGATAGGACAGTGCCGTTATTTTCGAGTGAAAAATTCAAATATGAAAACATAACAAATTTTTATTTTATGTTTGTGTGTGCAGAGGGCTCGTCCTAAGAGCGATCAGGAAGAGAATGAGTTGGTAATGGCCTCTTTAAGAAACCTGTATGAAGAGAGGCAGAGAAGCCATCAGCACACTCTGCCTGGAGAGAACAAACAGGTACTGTTCACACCAGCTCTCTCTTAACTGCATTTTTTGGGACAGATTCCCTAAGGAAATAACTGAAAAAATCTCCTTCACTTGCACATTACTAGCTGTCATTCTATAAATATGAAGGACCTCTCACTCTTTCACTCACTGATGCTCTCTGTATCAATGTGTTTGTAGGTGTGTGAGGATGCTGCTCCAGCACCTGCGGAGGCTCAGCAGCAGAGTACCAGTCGGCAGAGACTTGAGCAGTTCAAGAGTCGAGCAAAACGCTCTCTCACCGAGTCTCTGGAGGGGATTTGGAAGGTATCAATACTGTTGCACTTATATATAGTTGTATGTAAAATGGCCTTACAGGCAAATTACTTATTTTGAACAGAACAAAGTTTTTTCCACTGCATGAATGTTAATGTTATTTTTAGCTAAAAAAATCTGTGTATTGTCCAGTTTTTTATTTTTTTTGCTTTGTATTTATGTTGTGTTTTCCTTTATCCTATTTTTTAAATCGATTTGGGATTGGGCAGAGGTCCATAACTCAGTGCCTTGTTTTTGTGCACATGTAAAAACCATTCTGTAACTTTGATATGTTTTTGGCAGGGGAGCAGCAAGGCCAGAGTTCAGAGGGAGAACAGTGAGGGAATTGAGAGCAGCTCCTCCTTTGGTACTGTCAACAGCAGTCAGGATCAGCCCCGTCTAGATGTACGACCCACCAGTCCACTCAGGTAAACAGAGCTGAGCACTCATCTACTGACTCATTTTAGGTCAGAGCAGTCACCGCTTTAAAGGTCAGAGCAGCTGTACTTGTTTGACTTGAACAATGCTGTTGTTGCATCCTAAAGTATTTTCTCCTCACAGTCTTCCCCTTCATCTCTTAAGGTGTCACAATTCAACAGGAGACCTGAAGCACCTTGACACCTCTCTGCCTTGGTCACCTTCTTCCTCCTCTTTACCTGGTGAGGTACACCCACAGGGGTTCCGGAGACGGGCCAGCACCTTTAGTCACCCCCCAACCACTTCTTCTGTAGATGAGTACTCCCCTGTGCACATATTGACTCACACGCCACCGGACTCCACTGCAGCAACCAAGCCCAAGCTCGTACGACACTACTCTGTCAGCACAGACACTCCACACCAGAGCAAGTGAGTAGAGAGTGTATGTAGATGATTGAGAGTGTGCTATTATATTGCTTGTGTGCAGTAAATGTCTCTTGTGTGGGGAAAAAAATCTCTGCCATGAGACATTGGTAGAATATCTGGTAATCATTCCTTATGTAGTATTCCAGCCTTCATGGTCATTGTCAGGGCTTTTTTGTTTATCACTGATTTTACCAGATGCACAAAAGTTGCAAAGGATGTTGCACCTCTGTGGGGGAAAAAGCATAGCCAATGGCAGCTGAACAGTTAAATTCTCAGGAGTGCTAAGTGTTGCTTGGTTATATATTTCAATAGGTACAAGAGATTGAATTTATTCATTCTGAGGGATTTTGAAGAAAGACAAGCAAGTGTGATAAAGAAATAGAAAGTGTAACCTGTTTGGTATTTGCAGTATTGTTTGTAGTTAGTTTCAGACTCATGTCTGCGACAGCATTTCACAGGTGTTTCAGAAGTCATATGAATATATGGGGAATGGAGAACTAACAACAAAGTGATTGTCAAAAGGATTTGCGATCTTATCCGGACAGCGGGTCTCCATCTTGGAACGAATAAACATTTTTTCAATCTTAATCTCCTGTCCTTTTCTCAGCCTACTGCAAACTTTTCTGCTTCTTGTCATAAACTAGAGATGCCATTTCTCTTCACCACTTTTCTGTTTATGTACATTGCTCTGTGACTGCAATGTTTTTTTTCTTTTTCTCATTCTTTGTGTGTTGGTGCTGACTCTCAGAAATATCCCAACCAACTCTTCCCTTCCTCCTGTTTCTCCTTGCACTTCATCCTACTCTCCTCTCCTTATTCATCACCCTTCCTCACCCTCTACTGGAGCCCGGCTCAATAAAAGAAGGTGAGAGTCTGCTTTTTATTTCACTTCATGCAGTATCTCCTTTCTCTGTCTTATGTGCTGTTATTACATTTTCCTTTTCTTGGTTTTGTCTATCATTGTATTGTGAGTCAAGTGCCCATTCACACAGAGAAACGTCTCAGCTATTTTCACCATTGTGCAACAAAATCATAACCATATCAGACATTCAAAAATGTTGTTCTAAACAACATGTCTCTGTATGAATGTTTCTCTTTATATCCATTAAGTATTCTTTCTTTGCATCCTTTCATCACCCCCATCTCAGTCCTCTGGGTGGTCTGCGAGCTCGTCTCCACTCCTCTTCCTCTGTCCCTAATTTTCTGAAATTTCAATTTTTGGCCCCTGTCCAAGAGAATGAGTGTCCTGAACTAAAGAACAGGTACCTATACATGTACACTAAATATAGTACCTTAGAGTCTGGAGTGCAGTAATCTCTACATGTGAATATTTATGCATCTTTGTGTGTGTCTGTGTATGTGTTTTTAGGGATGTAGCAGCACTCACTGCACCAAATGCAGCATGTAGGGTAGGAGAAAGCCCTCTGCGCAGCCACCGCCACTCATGGAGACAGCAGATTTTCCTGCGGGTTGCAACACCTCAGAAAGGCACAGACGCCAATGGTAAGAACTGACAAGCTCATGCTTAAGTTGTAACTCATTGACAAAGGCATTGCCTTTGAGTTTGTAATTGTATTGTTAGTCATAAAATAAAATAGCCACAATTCTTCTAGGTACACGTTTTTTGAGTGGCTAACAGTTAAAAACATCTTCCATTAAAACAAATTCTGCTATTATTAAAATAGCTTACTACTACATATGTGCAGTGACAAAGCCTTTCCACTGAGTGTCACTTTTTTCATTCAGTGTGATGCTGTTAGAATGGGAGGGGTAAGGAGCGATAACAAATCACTTGACTGTGGCTCTATCTCCTGTAGGAACTTTATCACCACAATGGGTCATATGATGGTTGAAACACTGATTATCATGTCCTTTCTTGCATTTTGTTCTTTATAATGCTGTGGTTACTGTGGGGGTAAAAAAAAGATCAGTACTTGAAAAATGCTGTTTGCTGCAGTACTGGGTGTTGTGGGGACCAGTATGACATCTACTGTTAATTTATTGAACTCTTTTAATTTTAAATCAACAATGTATAAAATATGTTTAGATAATGAAGCAGACCCAGTATGTTATTGTTCATCTTCAGCATCTTGTCATTGAGACCAAATCCAGAACATCTTGAGCAAGTAGCAAGAAAGTTGACAGTTCTGTTAAACAATTTGCAGGTGTGATGGGATATAAGCAGTATTTCATATAAAGGTATTGCTTTGACCTTGAATACGTGAAATATCAATCACCTATCTTGCTATATGTTGACAGACATTTTTGTTTGTCAGCCTGTAAAGACCTGTGAGTCACGCTTGTGCTTGCAAGTCTTTGGATCCTATGTTCTGTTAATTATATGTACTGTGTGCATGTAACAGAAGAAGTGTTGACAGTTGAGATAGTTGGCTTGGTCACACAGTAACGCCTAACAGTTCCTTTCAGAAAATTTATGATCAAAATTATGCTCCTGTAAAAACATGTCCACACATATTGTATTGTCTTTAAGTTATACATTTCCTCTATTATGTTTCATTATACCCTAAAGCATCATCTTTTCCTTATACAACTAAGTTGTATATACGTGAAATGGCATACCAGAAAGATACCAACACTTGAAGCTTTATGACAGGCACTTTGAACAGTAGTATATTTGTTGGTATGCTAAAACATGGAACTGCTGTTGGCCATGGTTGTTACCACTTGGGGATGCCAAAGTTTACTATTTCTAAATCCTGCAGTACATATTACAGCTCCAAGCTTTCCCACATAGTAACCCCCCTCATGCTGTCTCAAAAATGTTATCGTGCAACAAATATTTCATTAATTCCTCTACCCATCCCTCTGGATTCAGTGGTGGATATTGTATCCAACAAGTGCATCCACGCTCCCAGTAAATGCCATGATGACAACAGATTAATGATGATAAGACATGTCTGTGTACGTTCAGTGTGCATTTCATATCAAACAAGTAAACAGCAGGGAAGAAATCTGTCTTCAGAATGAATGAAATTTGCACCCCACATTTAGCATTGTGCTGTCTTAATTGGGTGTATACTTGTGTGGACTTACATCTATGAGGTCATGGGTGTGTCGGTTGTGTGTGCGTGTTGCAGGAGGTGGCGGCGTCTCAAGGTCATGTTGACAGTCCACACACAGACAGCGCCAGAGGAAAGCGCCAGCCTTGTTGACCCACTTTGCATGTTGTGAGTGTGTGTGTGTGTTTTTTCACTCCAACCTGGTTCTGACTGAGTTGTTTACTCAGGGAGTGGATCGTGCCACTTTGTGGAAGAGTGTGTGTATATTTGTGTGTAATTATCTTTCTGTTAAAATTAGACATATACAGACCTGTAACTTTTAGCATTAAGTGAGGATAATGAAGAGTTCCCTCATGCTCAAATGTGTCTCTGCAGTTTTCACACCTGCAAGCTTTTGCTAATGTTTTGTTGAAACAGTGAAAGCTGTAAGTTTGCATAGAGACTGCTGGTTTCAGTATGTCTTGCAAAGTCTCTGACATAAATGTTCATGTCAATTGACACAAAAACTTTGTCTTATATGGTAACGTGTGTAGATCTATCTATGTTGTACAAAAAGAATGATTCCTCAGAAGAGCCTTTGTCTAAGATAGGCATCAATTTTACATACCAAAGCCACGCTATGGTGTGTGTGCATGCGTACATAATCAAATCAATCATAAGTTCCTACGAAGTGAAAGAGGAGTGAGTGCTATCTGGGTAGTTGGTATGTCCTTCCTCTAAACAACGCAGAGTATTTTGAGGCTTGGGATCCACCCTGTACTTTGGGGTGGAGTCACACAAACACTTTTTAAAAATGTTGTGTGTGTGTGTGTGTGTGTGAGGCACCCGACTGTGTCGATGTATCTATGTTTAGCATTTTCTTTTTATTTTACATATGTGTCTGTGAGGGTGACTGTGAGCGAGAATGGGAGGTCAGGCTTTTCAGTTTCAGACCAGATGTTTTTTTCAGACCTATATCAGTGATCTATAGTAGTTGACACTGGGTTCTGCACTCTGCACTGCTCATAAAAATGGGAATAATTATGTTGTATGGAATATATTGTAGATTATACCTATTACCATCTCCTAATACATTTTTATGTTTTGTAATGGTAAAAGAATCAAAATGCCTTTAATAAACGCAGAACTTTAGGGTTGCATCTAAAGAGAACGCCTTCTCTACATCAGGAGAAAGTAACAAAAACATGTCATGTCTTGAAGGTACATGAACCTTTTCACAATTTGATGGTATTAAATAATCTGCATTTTCTTATCTAAGCTAATATAATTCTTTCAGAGCGGGGTGATGCTTGTCTAGATGGGGGCCTTATGTGTGTGGGCCAGATGGCTGCTGGAGGAAATGGGGACTCCTCCATGAGAGCGGTGCCTGAGGAGAGGGCAAAGAGGAGCAAAGGGGAGCTGAGGGAGCTCTGGAGGAAGGCCATCCTGCAGCAGATCCTGTTGCAGCGCATGGAGAGGGAGAACCAGAAACTGCAAGGTGAGTTGGAGTGAAACACACATGCACAAGAGAACACTGCACACATCCCTAAAAAAAAGCACATAACGATTCAATATTGTGTCCTGTTGAAGTGAAGTGAAAACCTAAAATGTAATGATGACAGCAAAATAATGAGTAATAATATTCACAGCCACAATTACCGTTACCTTTAAACCACAATTCTTTGTCTGTGTTGGACTGAACTAGTTTTTTTCTGTTTACAAAAAGTGTTACTTTACGTAAGTAAGTTAAGTGATGAGTTTGTCTCTCTGGAAGCTAAATGGCAAGACAAACAGGTCTTTGTCTGTAACATCTTTGCCCCTTCAGATGTGCCTGCTTTCCAGTTCTTTATGTATCAAAGATTGAAATGATTGTCCGTACAGCAGGGTGTTGTTAATATTGGTTTAAGAAAATCAAGTCAGGCCAGTGACCTAACTCTCTTCACCGTGTCACACATACAGTTGCTGCAATTATTCTGTACTTAGTGGTATCCACATTTGCAGCATGTGGTGGCTTTCTGTGAGTGTGAGTGAGCCTGTAGTTTGATGGAGTTTTATTCCTCCCACCGGGTGCACTCCACCTTTTTTGTCCGTTATTTGTCTGGGTGGAGCACAATTCCCTGTCCTCCATTCTATCTGTTTATCTCTCTCACTGCTGCCTGGTTTATGGGTCAGTTATGAAAGTGTGTGTGCGCTTTCCCCCCATCAGTGTGCATGTGTGTCTTTGTCAGCTCTTGGGTGGGGTATCCTATCCTGTTGTGCATTATCAAGGGTGGAGTTTTCCGGCAAAACAGAAAGAAAGAGAAAAGAAGAGTGGGAGGCGAGGAGAGATTGGAGCGACTGAGCACTAGCTGAGCTGCAGCCAGTGAATTAGTTCTGATGAAGTAGACTTTGCTTGCTCCATACAGATGATAAGGCGCACAGCACAGCCGTGGCCTCGCCGGCAGCATCTATTCTTACTCTGGGTGTGTCAGCTATCTGCTCTGTCCAAGTTTTCTTCCTTAATTATCTAAGGCTACACGTTGCTGGTCACTCCTGCTTCTTCTTGTTCTTTGAGTGCTGAGGTTATAACACACAGTATTTTAAAGTTTATCCTGTGTTTTTAATGTGTTTATTATGGGATCTTTGCCAAGCATCATTGAAGTATGTGGTTTATTAAAATTGTGTCGTTGTTGGGATAGCTTGAGTTTATTTTTTGCTAAATTTAGTACATGCATAATCATTCATTCAAAAAACAAACCCTGCCAACTACAGAAGTAATATCCACTGTTTCCTGAAGGTATCAGAGCTGGCTGGAACGGGACGCAGCCCTGCTGTCTATATCCTGTCCCATAGTGATGATATCACTGTCCTTAGTGCAGCCACAGTGCAGCTGGTCGCTGGGTGGACACCACACGAGTGAAAGCAAACACGGGTGGGAGCATCCACAAGGGAAAGGGGTGAGAGGGAGAGTGAGGTTGACGGATGAGACAAATGTGGCACTGTTGGCAACAAAGAAAAGAGAAGAAGAGATAGGTTGTTAGAGTAGGGAGAGAGAGGAAGGGTGTTGTCAAAAAAGAGAGGAACAGATGAGGGTTGCTGGGTGTGCCCTCACGTTCTTTGATCACTGGTGTCAACATGTTGCAACGGAATTCACAGTTTGTTTGTTTTGTAGGCTGTATTAATCTGAAAGTCCGGGGGCAGGTCGAGGTTTCCTCGATGTGTTTGATTATGCAAAGTGTCACACATCATTTAAAAGGTATTCTCTGTGGCTTATGTTCAAATAACTGTACCATATCTAAAAAAACTTGATGTATTACAGGCCACATAGATAGAATACTGTAAATGTGTGATCTATTGTGAATTCCACAATAGATGGGGGTCATATAGAAGCAGAACTATGGTAAAGATGTGATATACAAACTGAACTGTTAACATTAGAGCTGCTGAATTCAGACAAGACTCATGAGATCATCATGAACCCATCTCACCAGGATTCAAGTATGTGCTTGAGTCAAACCGTGAAAGGTTTGGACAGTCCTGTGTGAAAGTTATGTTCATGTTTTATGCACATATTTTCCTTATAAATCATCTACGGACATTCTAACAGTTATATGCTACTTTCTACATTCACAAAAAATTGATGATTGGTTAATGTTTGCTTAGAGATAGAGTTATACGTTTATATATAATATATATTCATACTAGTACTAAACTCTCTTTTTATTTATTTTTGTAGCCTCAGAGAGTGATCTACAGAACAAGCGTCTTAAGCTGGACTATGAGGAAATCACTCCGTGTCTGAAGGAGGTCACTTTGGTGTGGGAGAAAATGCTTGGAACTCCTGGGCGAGCAAAGGTCAAATTTGACACTGAGACCATACACGCTGCAGTTGCACAAGGTATTTGGTTCCACAGATACATATATCAGTGCTGTTGGTTCTTTTAAAACATCAGCAGGTATTTGCAAATATTGACCAAAAGCTTAATGTATAAGTCTCCAAAACTGAAAAATATGCATTGTAACTTTTCTTCTTATCACCGGCCTTTCAGCTTTTTTAGAAAAATACGGCATTCCACTTGTTCTGTTTGTGCTAGAATCAGTGTGTATTTACCCTTTAACTTTTTCGACACCCACTGTCTCTTTGATTTGGCTCTTCTGGTCATTTTCTAGTATCAGCATGTTCTGCTCAGAGGACAAAAAGGTTATCTCCTGTGCCCTCAAACAAAACAAGACCTACAAGCATGTTCTCACAAACACAAGTTTTGTATAACAAGTAGAAATGTTAGGACTTGCTGAATTAGCCCTAAGTAGACTACCCATCTGATAGAAAGTTGGGAGCAAATTTTACATTGTCCATCATTACTAAGCTGCCCTTCAGCAAGACCCTTAATACCCTGACATCAAAGAAACTAGCAGTGAAGAGAGCACCTATGGCCTTACATTGCATGTGATGGACCCTATAGACTACAAATATTAGACAGTTAGTGTGCACTTTCTCCATCTGCATGAGTGGGAATAATTGCATACCAAGAGGTGACAGAAGGCTCTATTTGTCATTTAAAGGGGGAAAGGGATCAAATCAAAAGAACAGAACAAAAAATATTAAGACTATAAAAATAAAATAAATTTTAAGGATCAGCCAGTGTGTTAGCATGTTATACATCATTCATTGGAATTAAAATACAGAATCTGTAATTACATTAACTCTAATTGTATAATTATAACACTGTACCCTCAAATTTAGAAACTTAAGATGTGTCTTTGGGCAAAAAGTCATTGTGTGGCAATTTACATCTCACAGACACATACTTCAATAAGTCAGGAATGGTAGAAATCAGTTTGGACATCCCAGCCTCACCCTCCTTCATCTCTGTCATCTCTGCCAGGTGTCCCGAGGCAGCATCGGGGTGAGATCTGGAAGTTTCTCTCTGAACAGTACCTGCTCAGGCAGACAGTGCCTTCCCGACCCCCGTCAAATCACACACCGTACAAGGAGCTGCTGAAACAACTGACCTCACAGCAACACGCCATTCTCATAGATCTGGGTAACACACACACACACAGATAGAAAAATTCTCAATGAATTGTTGGACTTACTACTGATTTTTCCATCATTCTTTAAAAAGCACGAGAAATAACTTTGCCTTTTTGATGTAATCTCCATTATATTAAATGTTTTAAACCCTAATTTTATCACATTCACCCTTAATGTTTCTGACAGCCCCCACCCACAAACCCACAATCACTCACAACCTACACCCCACCCATGTAACACCCACATATACACATGCATATCCACCCACACATCCATGTAGCACTTACCCTCCCGCATTTTGACCGTGTCATCTGCCGCATGTTATTCACTCTACATCAAACAGGGCAGGGACAGCGGTAACCGCTTACATTGTGACTGTTTTCTAACAGTTTTTAATAAAGGTGTTATGTGCCGGAAAATAAACACAGTGTTTGTGTTCATATTCCGGCACGTAAGCAGCAGAGTACAATGAAGGTTAAAGATGTGAGATGTCACCAGTGTTAATTTTGGCAGCAATTTCTGATTTAGTTTTTATTTTAGTCTTGTGACTAAAATGTCATTTGATTTTAGTCACGTTTTAGTCATCAACATTTTTTAACTTTTAGTCTAGTTTTAGTCTACTAAATCTGCCGTGGATTTAGTCGACTAAAATTCTAAGATATATATTTTTTCATGAAATAATTAAGGTTTGAAGTGCAGTAAAAACAGGCACAGCTTTAACTCGTGTTATTTGAAACAAACACCTCTTTATTTAGTTGCTATGACCTTTTCACAAAAGAACCAATAAACAGTGAGCTGCTCTCCCTGAATACACTGTTCAGTCATGACCTTCTTCATGAATACTCCATAACTACAGCAAAATACTGCAGTGACAACTTAGAAGCAGTGCGCATGCTGTAAAACCATCAGCAGCGGTGTCTTAATCTATAAATTTTGTCACGTGTATCTTTGAACGGAAGTTAAGATGACTCGTCTGCAAATGTCGCTTCAGGTTTATTGTGTTTTTACCGCTGATAGTCGCTCCACACAGTTTGCAAACCGTCTTGTTTGTCTTGACATCAAACGTGTCCATGTGTCTGTTCTTCTCCTGTTTTGTGTTACCATGCATGAGTACGCCTTCTTCCAGCATCACGGGGTAACGTCCTTACGCAGAGAGATCACTTCTGATTGGCTCTCTGCCGCCGTCTCCTGATTCGTCCCTCCCTTCCACAAACAAAATTTGCTCTGATTGGATCTCGTCTCCATCGATAATTTCGTCTCGTTTTTATTCGTTGACGAAAGTGTCAATACATTTCGTCTTGTTTTTGGCACCGCGCGTTTTTATTTAGTTATCGTCTCATTTTTATCAGCAAAAAAATGTCGTTAACGAAAACTATGACGAAAATGAATCGTCAACAAAATTAACACTGGAAACAACAAGGCTGTACCGTATTTTTGATGTTTTGAATTTAGTGATAATTTAACACTGCCAAACCTTACACACAGCAAATCTGACACAAACACACAATTTCTTTCAGGCATAGGAGAGAGTCGTAGCATTATGTTCACAAACTAAAGCCCCTGCTGCACATTCCATGCATACACACTCACACGGTTGTCATTGTTTTCTCTGAAACCTCACATCACTCACTGTAAGTCAAGAAGTTCTCCGTCCAAAAGCACACACTGACACATCTGCCAATTACCATTCTGTCCACGTAACAATGTTCTTTTATGGGATCCCTGCCCTCATTATCTTGTCATTTCTGAAAGGAGCATGTCCCATCCTCTCTTACATGTTAAGCCTCTGAAGCAGGTTACGCAGTCTTCTCATAAAGGCTGCATTCATGTATGTTTTATTACGATGTCTGTAAGCATGTTGGTTTGGAATGGGTTGGCACATGCTCGTGCACTGAGCTCCTTCTTGACATCAACAGTAAAGTGTGAAATGTTGCATCCTAAGGCAAAGTACAGCAGTGTATGTACATTTTTCAAACACATGCACACACCCACAGGTCTTGGTGGGGCTCAGGCAGCACATTCATCTGTCTGTGTTTTAGATTAATATAAATTGATTAACAGATAGGTCGTTGTCAGGTGTCGCAATAAACAGTGCTTATATTTTTGCAATTTTCTGTTCCAGGTCGCACTTTCCCCACTCATCCATATTTCCAAGCCCAGCTGGGTGCAGGACAGCTGTCTCTGTATAATATACTGAAAGCCTACTCACTGCTCGACCCTGAGGTATCATTTCATTCATCTTTTCTTTACTTCAGCTGCCTTCTTTTTCTCTTTTTGTTTATTGTAATGGAATAACTAACCCTCAGCTGTCTGTTAGGCTTAAGATGTATCCACATTCCCTGTTCTCCCTGACACAATGTTTGTTATTGTTGTCACCTTAGGTGGGCTACTGCCAGGGCCTGTCCTTCATTGCTGGAGTGCTGCTTTTACACATGGGGGAAGAAGATGCCTTCAACATGCTCAAATTTCTTATGTATGATGTAGGGCTCCGCAAACAGTACAGGCCTGACATGATTATCCTGCAGGTAAAATGCACACACAGTTCACAAATCTGTAGGTTTTCTCAGCACTTTGTTTACCTTATTCCAGCCAGAAAAAAGACCATTTGTGGTTTAACATTTTTCTCATTAGCTATTGATCTAAGAGGAATATTTCCAATATTCCAAAGAAGCAGGTGCTATGCACTTTTATCTAATTTACACAAATGAACTAAAACGGGAACAAATTATATCTCATCTGCAACAAGTCTGTCTTTGAAAATACAGTGAAATAAATCCATAACTGGTGTGTTGTTCCTGTCAGATTCAGATGTACCAATTATCACGGCTGCTTCACGACTACCACCGGGATCTTTACAGCCACCTAGAGCAGCAGGAGATTGGGCCCAGCTTGTATGCTACCCCCTGGTTCCTCACTGCGTTCGCCTCACACTTCCCACTTGGCTTCGTGGCTAGAGTCTTTGGTAAGTTTTCAAAAGCACAGAGTTGCTTTACTGCGTAACCACTAGGGGTGTAACTGTTCACAGATGTCACAGCTCGGTTCGTTCCTCCGTTTTGGTGTCACGGTTCGGTTCAATACAGGTTCAGTACAAGAGGAAAAAGCAACAAATCCCTAGTGTTTGCTTTTTTCCTGTTCATTTTGAACAGGCAGTAGTAGTTTGTAAAGATAAACTTTTTAATTAAGAGACTATAATAATCTTTCAAACCCAACTTTTCCTAAAACAAAAAAAAATTTAAATGTACATAAACATTTAATAAACTTTCAAACCAAAATTTCTATTAATGAAAATAAAAGAATATAAGAGAGGCATCAAGATAAAAGGCTTCAAAAATCTGTTTGCATTAATGAGTGAAGATCTTGTGGTGGTAACAATGTCAGGTTGCAGGAACTAGCTGTTGCACTGCTGCAGTTTTTTTTTCTACCTAACACCGGTGACTGGCACATCTGGACGATGTTGTCTGATATCCGCTAGCATGTTGGTCGTACTTCCACTCCCATACCGTACAGCTGCCTTACAATGCTGACACACCATCCTCGTCCTTTCCACAACTCTCTGTCCTTTATTGTCGTACGTCACAGGAAACCAAGAACTTTCCCACACTACAGATTTAAAACAAGCAGGCGGGTCTTTGGGCTCTTGTGTGCTGTCTGAACTTGCCATTCTTGTTTTGGATTGGTGTGTGCGTACTGTTTATAGCAGATGGTCTTTTCCTGTTGTGACTGTTGCGTTGTATTATCACTAGCACCCTGCTCTGGACGCCTGTGACTGACTGTATTCGGCGTTGAAGTGCATGAACCGAATTGTGACATTTGTATTGTGGCAGTTCGGGACGAATGTACCGCTACACCCCTAGTAACCACAAATTGTTCTTTCTGAGTAAAGCCCAATCATATCAATGCAGAATACAAACACAGTGAAGGCAAGATCTTAAACCCAGAGTAATGGAAGGAGGGAGGACAGTGGTGTAGCTTGATGGGATTTAGGAAACTATAAAGGCAGAGCATACAAAATGAAATACATATGAATATAATGAGCATTGCGGTTGATCACAGAAGATGGGAGTGCCACGGTAGAGGCAGATTTCTGATAATGATCAAAACTCCTTGAAACACTATCCACAGATTCTCTGGAATGAACTCTTTAAAAATTAGGCCTACACACAGACACTTTTGTGATAAAGATTTACAGGTGACGGTTCTCCTTTTCAAGTTTATTGTTTGTAAAAATACCATCACCCCCATAGTGTATGTTTTTTTTTTCTTTTCTTTTCTTGCCCTCATTCCTTCTTCACTGTTGTTTTCATGCTTAATTTCTTACATGGTACTCAGTCACTGAACCAGACTCACTGGCTCCTCATGCTCATCTGAGCATAGCACTGTGTGTGTGTGTGTTTGTGTTTGTGGGTGTTATGCTTAGAGGGCATTTTGTTTGCACTGTCGGGTTTTTGATATCATGTGTGGAGCTCCACACCTCTGCTCCTATTCTTGAATGTTGTACATTATCTTATGCAACGCTGCCTAACCCTTACCACACCCTGATGAATTCAAAGAACACACACAAACACACTCCTACCCTGCCTCTCCAGATTCACCCTGGCTTACATTCATATTTACTTAAACGTTTTTACTGACGTCAATTCATTCTTCCAATAAAATAGCATTTAAGTCTCTTATTAATGCAAATGCTTTTCTGTCAACACTTGACCTCATTATTAATTTGCAACATGAAATTTAAAAAGCTGTCATGTCAGAGTCTCTTCTGACCTGCACCACCATTTATTTGATCTTTCTCTATTTCGTCTTCATTCACCTTTGACTTATTTTGTTCCCTGTCAGATATGTTGTTCCTGCAGGGGTCAGAAGTCATCTTCAAGGTAGCCTTGAGCCTGCTGGGGAGCCACAAGCCTCTGATCCTGCAGCACGACAGCCTAGAGTCCATTGTGGATTTCATCAAGACAACGTTGCCAAATCTGGGCCTCGTGCAGATGGAGAAAACCATCAACCAGGTTAGAAAAGAGACACAGTTGCTTAGCAATGTGTAACTAGTGTACATTTGACTGACCTATTTGTTTTATGATGAAACACATACTTTAAAATGGCTGGAAGAAATTTACTTTCTTGTCTTAAAGCATGTCTAAATAATGACAAAACACACCAGAGCACGGTAGATTTAGACAAAGGTTACTCAGGTGTGTATAGTCCAAGTTTTAAGAAGCAACATAGTAAAAATATCTTACCCTTAAATCTATAATATGGCTGCAACTAGTTATTTTGATTTTTGATAAATCTGCTGAACTGATATTAACCCTCATGTGTTGTTCGGGACATTTTTGTCCTCTGAGAGAAATTTTTCTGTTTATTTTGGCCATAACTTTGTCAATATGTGGACAAATTGAATCATTTTTCCTCAATAAGCTTAATTTTACATAAATTTTGTTAATATGACTTTAAAATTTTTCATAGGTCAACGGTACACTGTGGGCAAATTTTACCCCCTAATGTGTTGTTCGGGGACAAAAACGTCCCCTAACTTTAACGGTTTTAAAAATATATTAGATAAATATTTTTTTGAAATTTTTTTGCATAGACCTTTTAATTAACTTCAGTTCTAATCAACAGTAGTGAAAAAAACATTTTCCCCCAAGATTTTAACCCTTTAATCACCAATTTTATAAGGGGTGGTGCTGAAAATTGAAAAAAAAAAAAAAACAAAATGGCTCATTTTTAATAGAAAAGGTGAATGTGGACTGGATTCTTTTGAACCTTTATTACAGTCTTGGTCATGTCAAACATCAGTAAAAAAATTGACTTTATTGCATTATTAGTTTTTGCACAGCACTGGATTTTCTTTTTTTCTCCCATTTTGTCCCATAGACTTACATTATAAACACACTTTTTTTGACTGCACAGCCATGGCACTAAATAATCATGCATTCTTGATTGTTGGTGGTTTACCCTGTTGGTAGGAGGTAACATTTGTGATTTTTACAGTTAACAACTTAATTACCATATTAACCCTTTACCTGCAGGCCTGTGCTCATGTAGTGTAGTTTCTGGCTTGTATATGGAGTTATAGGGAGTATTTTAGCACATAACTGTGTGTCTACACACTGTGTGTGTATGTTAGAGAGGAAGAGAGCCATTTGCACACTGTCAGGGAAGGAAAGTCAGGAAAATAAAGTTACTAAGTAAGTGAAGTGTACCTAATTCAGACGTACAACGGCGATGCATAAGCATGTAAAATGAAAACATCCAGGAGTTCTGGCGTCTGAAGTTGTGGATGGGTAAAATAGCTGTTTTTTTTTTTTTTTAGCTTTCGGAAAACACGTCCTCCAGTAGAGTGACTTTACTTTTAGGTTAGTGTCTCAGTTGAGATCACTGAATTAGTCTAAGTGAAGTCTAAGTGCCCCTTTTCCATGGTGTGTTGCGCTCCACACGACCATACGTACATGTGCATGTTACTAAATAGACACCATAGATAGATAACTTGATAACATAATAAATAATCATTGACTAACCAAATATAATCTACAGTTTAGTCCCCTACTAAAATTAGTATTAAAAGTAGTTTAGTAAAGTAAAGTAAAGTAAATTTGTTGCAGCCCTAAAAGTAAGTGCCGGGCCCTTTGATGCTGAGAGGTTCAGACTAAACAAAACAAAAACACTAGTGGACTTGCATGCATCCTCCTGGTCATTTAATGGTGACAAGAGCAGCAAGCAGCATGAAGAGAGGATTCACCTGTGCATGAGTGAAGGATTCACTTGTGAACGACTGAAGGATTCGCTTGTGAACAAGTGACGGATCTACTTGTGCAGCCTTCACAGCTTCACAGCCTGGCCCTTCATAGAGCCAGGCTGCACAATCATTTCCAGAGATTGTGCACAAGTGAATCCTCTCTTCATGTTGCTTTCTGCTCTTCTCACCATCAAATGACCACAAGGTCACATGTAAGACCACTTGCCTTTTTGTTTTGTTTCGTCTGCACTTGTAGACATCAAAGGGCCACACGTGCATAGCAACACTTTCTTTGTTTTTGTTTACTATGAAGACTCTGTGGTTGTGTGTACTCACAGACAACAAGATCAGTGTGCAAATGGCTCTCTTCCTCTCTAACATACACACACAGTGTGTAGACACACAATTATGTGCTAAAATACTCCCTATAACTCCATATACAAGCCAGAAACTACACTACATGAGCACAGGCCTGCAGGTAAAGGGTTAATATGGTAATTAAGTTGTTAACTGTAAAAATCACAAATTTTACCTCCTACCAACAGGGTAAACCACCAACAATCAAGAATGCATGATTATTTAGTGCCATGGCTGTGCAGTCAAAAAAAGTGTGTTTATAATGTAAGTCTATGGGACAAAATGGGAGAAAAAAAGAAAATCCAGTGCTGTGCAAAAACTAATAATGCAATAAAGTCAATTTTTTTACTGATGTTTGACATGACCAAGACTGTAATAAAGGTTCAAAAGAATCCAGTCCACATTCACCTTTTCTATTAAAATGAGCCATTTTGTGTTTTTTTTTTTCAATTTTCAGCACCACCCCTTATAAAATTGGTGATTAAAGGGTTAAAATCCTGGGGGAAAATGATTTTTTCACTACTGTTGATTAGAACTTAATCAATTAACTTAACGAAAGTTAATTAAAAGTTCTATGCAAAAAAAGTTCAAAAAAATATTTATCTAATATATTTTTAAAACCGTTAAAGTTAGAGGACGTTTTTGTCCCCGAACAACACATTAGGGTAGTGTTTGCGAACAATGCATGAGGGTTAAAATAAATAAATATACAAAATCAAGTGTTTTTTCTGCACATCCAGGACAAGAAGCACCAATTAAACAAAAACCAAACTATACCGTTTTTGTACCATTGTGTTGTCTACGGAGTCTTTAGCAAGTTACAGCTAAATGAGGTGAATATCAGTCACAGTTTATTCAAACATAGGGCAGTCAGCATGTCCACATGGTCTCTGTGTGGCTTGCTCTCTCTGAGAGCAGATATTCCTGCTGCAGAGGCTGCTGTGATGGGGTGGATGTTGCATGATAGCTGGATAGCTAGGTAGCCAGCTTACCATCTCACCAAGACCAGCCCACAGATCAGATATAGAAGATAGATGAGGCCAAGCCTGGATCTGTACTGTTGACTTGAGTTAGTCCAGATACTTCATCTTAACAGACATGCTCCCATGACAAGAAAGCTCCACCTTTCTTCCCTTTTCCTTGTGACTTTATATTACAGGCACAAGTGTCCCAGCTCAGGTTAATTATCAAATATTGTTAGATCTGATTTGGGCTACTTTGTATTTTATCCTCGTTTTATTCCATTTATTTAGTATATATTTATTCTGCAACAAAACAAAGTATTTTACCCAACCTAAATGTCTGACATGAACCAGTGCTTCCTTTAGTTGAATGTTTTGTGTAAAGCAGATAAGTGAAGCAGTGGGCAGTTTGCGTTTTTTTTTTGCTGCTTTGTTCATTTAACAGATGTGTTGTCATACCATCTGAAGCAAGAAATCAGCAGTTGAAAAGACACATTGTAATTGCTTTAGCACAGAGAATGATATGCCGCAGTATGAGCCACACCCAAACCATTCAACAGTGATGAAACCTGATGGGTGGAGTGTGGTCATTTCACCTTTCATGCGTCACTATTTGGGTATCTGCTGTAAGTCAATAACAGCAGTGTCACAGACTGAAGGCATGACACTCAAGTGATGATTGCACTTCCTTATATAACATGTTTTATAAGTCTAATTTATATTAAGGTTAAAGATGTTCAGGTGTACAGAAGAAAAATAGCACAAATGTACAGTACAGTATAGACAGTACAACTATGTACAGTTGGAGTCAAAATTATTAGTGTATAAAATAAATACAGTGTTCTGTACAGTGTTGTTTTAAGTCAAGCATGTAAGAGGATCATAGTACATGTCAGCTGTGTATCTCTTTTTTTTGGTTTGGTTTGAATATTGTTACACCCCCACTGAACAAGTGACCAGGAAACATTTAAGAGAAATTCCAGTTTCATGCAGCTTTTTGTTCCTATTGTTATTATCTTATCAGTAATGATGAGATAACAATGTAGGTTTGCAAGCACATGATCAGTAGTGATGATGTAATGCTCATGTCATGTTTTTTTTCAGTCAAGTCAAAAAAGAAAAGAATTTAAGGCACTCAGATCTAAACTGGGTGGCCTGCTCTCGGTGGCTAGACATATGGCTGGAACAAACTTACAGGGATGATCTTTTCTCTGTGTTATTTAGGTTTGTGAGATGGATGTATCCAAGCAGCTCCAGGCCTACGAGGTGGAGTACCATGTGCTGCAGGATGAGCTACTCGACACACCTCCAACCCTTAACCAGCATCAGCGAGCTGCACAGCTGGAGAGGACCAATCAGAGCCTCAGGCAGCAGAACCTTGACCTGCTTGAGGAGCTGCAGGTACACATGTAGATATGTACACATACATTAAGATAAGTTACTTTTTTTTCCAAATAAAGCCTTCGACCTGAGGGGAGCCATTCAAATGCTGGGAACAAAGCGTGTGATCCTGCAAGAGCCTGTGTGCTGTCCTCGGATTTACACCAGAAGCATTACAGAAGGCCCGCAAAGCGGCATGTTTTTGTCACGTCTCCCCCGCCAAGCGTGTTTCATAGCATATCCACGTGTATGTTGCAAGCTCCTGCATAGTAATCTGCCTGGTTAGCTGATGGTTAATGTCCTCTCTATATGTATCAGGCTGGGCTACACAAAATGTTACTGAAAACTCAGTTTACCCAGTCAAAACACGTTTCGTCTCTCAGCCTTTCTGCCTTCTCCATGTGGTTGGTCCAAATTGACGCCTCTTACACAGCCTGAAAATAGAACCAGCGCGTATCTCTCGCAGATTAGCGCACAGCTAGACTTCTGGGACGCTCGAGATACATGTCTGGTTTAAATATTTTCATTGAATTTCACAGCAGCTGCCGTGCTAAACTTCGTAGGGCTTCCGTAAAACTTCTGCTGTAAATCCGGGGTCAGTGTCTGCTGCTCACACACTGTTTTCAGTGATCTGAGTGGAAGTCCAATTATTGAACTACAATTCCCTCACTGCATCCACTCAGGTGTCCCATGCTCGAGTCTGCAGCCTGGAGAGTCGAGTGGAGACTTTGGTGCAATCAGAGGGCAGGCTGAAGGAGCAGGTTTCTACGCTAGAGGAGGAAAGGAAGCAGCTGGTGAGCACAGTTTCACTCCTCCAGGACCTCCTCACCAGCCTCGGCATACGCACCACCGCTGATGGACTCACACTCCCCCTACCTACTGAAGCACACGCAGTGACAGAGAGGAGGGTGGATAACAGGACTGGAGACTGTCTTTCTCAGCCGCTGGTTCTTCCAAAGGGTTCATAAATACTACTTTCTTACATTTTTTTTTTTAATGGTAAGGTAATTTAAAGGAGCCAGATCTCCAGGAGGAGAAAGGTTAAGAGGACTCCATGTAACGACCTTCTCTTCTCCAGAATGTTTGAATCAAAAGAAGAAGAAGAGTGAGGTGGGTTGATGTTAAACAGAGGGAAAAAATACACAACAGAACGGGTCGGGTTGAGATAAATAAAAACTAAAGATTTAATTACCCTCATCAGCTCACTCTCTAACAAATATAGCACTGTCCTGATGTACAGACAAAACATTGCACCTGTTTGCATCTGTGAAAGTATTTTGCCAGTTGGTTTGTTTAAATATGTCACCTGCAGTAAGGGTAAAATGGCCAAAGAATGTCAGAATTAATGTACAATAAGCACAAAGAACAAAAACTCCACTCTACAGTATTCTGATATGTGTCATCGATCTCTGTTACACAAACCCAAAATAGCCAAAAAAAGAAGTACAGGAAAAGTTGAGAGGAGTGTAACAAGGAAGTGAGATGAAGAAGGGACGGGTGAAGATCTGAACTTCACGACTAAGTGTTTTTTGTTTCTATAATAGTTGAATGTCAGTAGTTAAATGATGTTAGAAATGGTGGTTCTCATACTGAGGGCAGAGGTGAACTATTTCTGATTTTTCTTCTGGAATTGTCTTCCATGGTTTTATTTCTGGACCCTGCACACTTCAGACTTCATTTAAGCACAGTAGTTCACAGGAAGAGTAACACAATAAATCCAGTCCATTTCACATCCTGTTTTTTCACCTTTGAATTCACGCTGATTCATCTGAGTAGATGAGAGGCTTTGAAACCTCTGCTGTTGAGAAAATGTAAAACCTCTGCTGTTGAGACAATCTATCACCTGTTAATCATTTACTGTATTCAACACACTGAATTCCTTTGGCCCCGAGCTGCAGCTTGGTGTGTCTGTCTGAACGTTTTGATTGTTACTGTGCGTCTGTTTTCTCGTGCACTTCACTGATCGCAACAAACCTGTTGGTTTACACTGTAAAGTTATTTTTGCTTTTACCCGAGTCTCTTTGCACATGTTTTTCCTGTTTTTATTGATTATTGTTATTCTATACTTTATAATACATTTCATATTCTGTCAGCACATCTGAGGCCCACTGTCTTTGTGTGTGTGTGTTTGTGTGCATACAGTGGAAACCTGTGTGCCTGCAGTCAGGCTGATTGTACCACCTCTTGTCTAAACATGCTAGTCAGTGTCAGTGTTACAAGCTTGATATAGGGTTTCAAGCATCGGTGTAGGATGAAGACAATGTTTACCATACAGACATGCATGTGTTTTCCAGGACGTCCTTCTGATGTTGCAGAAACAGCATGTTTGGGCAAGTGTGATTGTGTGTTCACGTGGAAAAAAACTGCAGCGGTACACCTTAGTTGCTCCCTTTGTAGAGCAGGTAGATGAAGTGAAGCTGAGTCCTCACTGCAGCGCCCTGAGCCCCCCTGCTGTGCATGAGTCCTCTTCCCATTTCATCTGGTTTCTCACTACTGAACAATATCAAAGAGAAGAGAAGGAGGTAATGATGCAGGTATAAGAAAGACAAAATGGACCAATGTGATACAAGTTGATACTGTTTCTCTTTTCAGACGAAATTCACTCGATTCAGCAACTTCTCCGTGCCGTGTCAGACCTTAATGTTGATCAGTGCTGTCATACACCTCTTTGTCACTGGAACAAAATACAAGGCAAGTTTGAAAGTTGGGCACAGCCTCTGACACCCTGACCTCTGCCCTGCCCATAGAGACTTTCCCTCTGGGATAAACAGAAAAATAACACTGGTATTAACATAATACCATAATTAATACATCTCATTGAACTCGTATGGAGTTCTAAAGGTAGTTAAAGACTTAATCCAAAACAAACACAGAAGCTGAATGGAGATTTCCACGCATCAGCAACAAAGGGAGTCGAGTTCCATACACAACATGCAGAAGCTGGACACACCTTCTTCTGCTAATGTAACTGATTAGCACGAACGCTTCGCACGTGGCCGCACCCTGCAGACCACCGGCCTCACGGGCTCGATGTAGCTAATCTGTGATAATCTCCTGGTTATGGTTCTATGTAATCCTGGCATGTTGTAATAGCACGGCATGTTGTGTGTTGTTACAGGTTGAAAAAGGCACAGGCCCTCTCATCTGCTCAGGAGATACAGCTTCTCATGTGATACTGGTTAAATCTCTGTGGCCAGGTTTTCTTAATTTTGCAGTTGACTGAGCTGAGAGGGAGCAGATCACCCTCGGTCTGCAGTGTTGTCCACACACCGAGTGTGTAAACAGTGTGCTTATTGTGCGCTGTGTGTTTATGTGTCTTGCTGCCTGGATGAGCAGACTGCCAGAGGTTGTGCTGTTGCCCGGAGTTTTGCTTTAGTTGATCTGGCATCCGTTTATCCTTCCACACTCCACCTCAACTGTGCCCCACCCTGCTTCACATGCCTGTATCCTCCTAGAAACCCAACTTCCACACTGTCTGACAGACTGTCTTTTCTGGAGATTATAATTACTGTGTGTGTGTTTGTGTGTGTTATGTCAGAGGTTGTTAAACTCTGTCATTTGGTGAAATTGGGCAGGTAGTGTACACGTAAACATGGGTAAAAGTGCTACAATCATGAACGTCATGACAATAATTCCAGCTGGGCTGAATGACCCTATTGAGACACTCGCATGGTTTAATATCCAGCTGCTTATCTGCTCGCCTTTACACACCCAAAAGTATCAACTTAACACTTTTATGTGGTGTATAAAGTAATTAAGGCAGTTTATAATCATCGGTGATGCTCTGTTTAAAGTATATCAGGTACAGGGATGAAGGGCACTGGTCAGTACAAAAGGTCAAACTGCAGCGTTAACGGCCCATAAAGCACTGCCACGCAGCAATAAATTTTGATAAGCGCCTGCAGCGAATGTAATTTTAACTCCTGTTTAAACTGGAGCTGTGCAGTAAACTTTCAGTCTGTTATGAAGCTTAGTTGTTCAGGATTTATCTAATCGGGAGTACTAGCTACAAACAGCAGCAACTAGAAGCACAAGATAGCTCATCCTTAAATATGAGCCTCTTCTGTGATGGTCTGCTGCACAGGACAGTATGCATTTTATATGATCTAAGTTACAATATAAATAGGTTGAGGAAAAAGGAGAACCGAAGTGGCTTTTTTTGTAGTTTTTAAAAGAAAATAAGAATAATCACATTCTTAATTTTGGTTTACTTGTGTTGCTTTTTTCTGTAATTATGAAAAGGGGGAACTGTTACTATACAGCCCCTGAAAGGAGAACACATCTGCAGGTGCAGGTGAGTGAACACAGCTAGCAGCTTATTAATACTAATATGCAACATGGTAAGTAAATAATATAAATAATAGTAAATAATATACGCAGTACAGTGAAGTGCCAAAAACTGCAGTTCCTCAAACAGCCACTTGTAAGTTGCACATACATCCCGCCCTGCACATTTCAACATCACAGTCTGTGTGTTGGTGTGTGTTTCATCACACCACCCAGACATTGCAACTCCACATGTCTAAACTACTGCATGTCACTGTTGCTTAATGCAGTATGCAGTAAATGGTGTGCATAACTTAAACGATTAAAAAAAAAACCTCATGCTTATTTGGTTTGTTTTAAATCGTTTTGTTTTGGACTGTGTGACATAAGAACCCTGTTGTTGTGTCGATGTATAGTTTTCACTGGGTGATCTCATTTATGATTTGTCCTGCATGTCATTTCGTTTCAAAGTATCTGGCAGATGATAAGGGAGCAAATGTAAAGATAAGGGTTGAGGTTGCATCAGGCAGCATGTTGGAAGAACAATAGTTTATGACTTGATATCTAAACTGATTAACACTCACAGCATAATGACACGGGTCACCAGTCTGCAGGGAGAGACTTCTGCAGCCGGTAATGATGGATAGATGGCTGAAGTGTAACACTTACAACCAGATAACAAAACAACAGAAATGTCCAGAGGTTACACTCCAAAGACAAATCCGAGAAGGCTGAAGGCAAGGCGATGACCTCTGGTGTCAGACAGGCAAGGAAGGGAACCCTGCTGGTGGACTACCTGGAAAATTGTCACACTGATCCTCTGACAAGAGGAGTGCTCCAGCAGTCTACAAATCTACAGTGGTGATGGCTGCCATCTAGGTCTGAGGTTCTGAACTCGTGTTTACCGCATTTGTCAACCTTCAGACTGCTGTCTCTTCCCAAAGATGAAGAAGGAGTTCAGAGATCACCAGTGATGATGATGATCAAAGCTATCACACTCTTTGTTATGTGTAACTCTAATCCTGAACGGCTACTGCCTACAAATGATGCTGCTTAATATATTGGATTATTAGATTTATGCCATAAGCAGCACTGTGCTGGTTTCACAGCCTGTATGAGGTCTAATGTGGTCAAAATAGTGCTGGTACTTGAATGTAGAGAGCACAGTGTGCTGCTCGATGACCTCACAGTCAGAGAGAGAGAGAGAGGCCCAGATTATGAAAGAGGCAGATTGTAGTCGTCCTGCTGAGTCACACACTGCTAACATAGACCAGCAGGCTGAACAGAGAGAACACATCCTCACTGGAGAACTGGGAAGGATGATGTTACACGATCGGTGTGTGTGAGTGTGTGTGTGGGTGTTTCTGTTTGTTGTAGAAGGTCAGGCGCCACAGCTTGGGTGTGACCACCGCTGTCCTGTCAGCACATCAAGTGTCCACATGACCTCTCCCTTTACCCCCCCCCTGCCTACTCTCACCCTCTCTCTCTCTCTCTCTCTCTCTCTTCCCTTTTCTTCACCCTTCCTTAGAGCCAGGGTGTAACCAAGACTCAACTTGTCAGTTACTCAGATCTGTAAAAGGAGAGGGGGTCTTTGTGTGTGTGTGTGTGTGTGACACACAGAGACAGCAGGCAGGTTTTCTTGAACAATAAAGCTGTCTGTTGGTTATTTCTGAACCCTGGAGAGGAAGCACTACTCCCTGCAGGGTGGGGAGACGATTCATAGAGCCCCCACCCATAACAAACACACACTTACACATGCGCGCGCACACACTACTGTGGACACACAACTGACAGGCTGCACACACAGGCTGTCTTTCAGCACAAAGTCTCTCCTACTGTCTTGTAAAGAAGAATCAGTAACCGTACCGTGGAAGAAGTCGTCTAAAATAGAGGCCGACATTATTCTAGCTCAGCTATGAGTGGAGAGCTTCCCTCAGGCCTCCGGATCAAGGTGCACCGCAGGTTGAAAGAATTAGATGCCATCTGAGAAGTTTGAAGCTGATTTAAACAATATTATTACACCTCGTTTATCTGTCAGCGGAGGCAGAAGGAATATGTTGTGTTCACTTTGTACATGTGGATTGATGACAGATGAAATGTCTCAAAAAGTTGAAGATATTGAAGGAGGAGTTGACCGACTACTCCAGCAGCCATTAGAACATGTTGAGCCCATCTAGCTGTGCGGCTCACGTTTGTTCAGCAGCCGGTCGTCTGATAGAGGTGGATCACTCTCCAGGGAGCAGACATTGTAGAGCAGGATGGAAGGGAGAGTTTTCAGTTTTTTGTCTAAATGCACATAATGAGAAAATTACCTTTGTAATTATCAAATGACTCAGCATGTACCAAATCCCACAGCCATCCATACATTAGTTGTTGTAGTAGATATTACACTTACATCATCTAGTAACTCAAGCGTCTGCCAAATACTAATTTATACACACTTTCACTGTCATTTTGAAAAGTACAAAAACAACCAATAGGTGTTAAAATGCTGTATTACATACTGGACCAAGGCAGAGAACAAATATAATCGTAAATAAATAATCAATAAGTGTCTTAATTGACCAAGAATAGTCGTATCACAGGGATACCAGTGCCACCCTTTTGTGAATTTTTCTTTTCTTGTTTAAGCTAGCCCCCTTTGGAAGGCCGGCTGAGGTGATCATAGATGTTTGACTGTTGTTTGTATCTGTGTGCGCTGAGAGTTTGGTCTGAGTACCTCATGTTTATCTTGTACATGTGTAGTGTAGTTTGTTTAATCTCTGCAGTTTTCATGGTGCTTTCGATGCTAATGGCATTTGTGGTGCTTTCACGATGCTACGCCAATAAACTCCACACACCTGTCAAGGCTGCGTCTTGTTCATTGAATTCAAAGGGGCCTCTACAAAAATATATACATGAACACAAACCGGCTCATATCACAGTAACAGTTGTGCTGCTCCAGCTTGTCCTAAACTCAAATCGCACACACACTGTTCAGTTTCCAACCTGTCTGTGCATTTCTTTAGCTTACATAAGCCACAAACATATTTGTGGCCATGATATTGTTTCTGCAACATGATATGACAGCCCACATACTGACACACCCTCAAGCTGCTTCTATGCAAAGCAGGGGAATGGTACACCTCAGGGGTGGAGCCGGTGTTTGACTGATAATAGGTGTGTGTGTGTGTGTGTGTGTGTGTGTGTGTGTGTGTGTGTGTGTGTTCAGGAACCTTATTAACTCAGAGGGCTGGACAAGACAACAACATGAAGGAGGCAGCACACATGCATGTTGAGTGATCGGGTGACTGGGAGTGGTTTTTGGACACACACACACACACACACACACCTGACTGACAGCCACAGTAAATATTAAACACTTCCTTGATGCCTTTAAAACTGCTCATCATTGGCAGTCACTGCAACATCACAAACATTATGTACTTTCTTGTATTTCTATATAAAAATGTGCCTTTTTACTTTAACGTGGGGCTTTTACATAAATTATGAGTGCATTTTAACATCTGAGCAGCGTGTTAATGTTAACTCACACGTTTGTCAGTGATAACAATGGCACAGAAAGATGTGTTTGATCAGGGGATTACAGTCTAAAATAGGGACTGACAGCGAGGTCAAACGCTCTGGAAAGTACAAGGCTTGTGTTTGTATGTATAAATACACAGAAATGCACAAGACAATAACCTATAATTGCTACACAGCCAACTCCTAATATTTTACAAATACCAGCCTGTGTAAGAGCGGTAATCTAATATCAGTGTCCACACCCACTCACTTCTCCTCATTCAGTGCTCTACAATGAGACAAATATTTTATTTCTGTTGGTCGGTTAGCATTATTGTTTTACAAATTAATTAAATACAATAAAATAGGATATATATATATATATATATATATATATATATATATATATATATATATATATATATATATATATTTCATATTGTAAGAAAAAGAAATATATGAATCAAAACATTTAAAAATGGTGAATAATACAGAACTACTTTTTATTTTTCCTCACTTTTTACCTCTCAACATAATATTTTTAGTTTATTTAGTTAAAAAATAAATCTATATGTTGACCAAAATCTTAAAGATGACATAACGATATTGACATAAAAAGCACTCTGCAGTCACCTGGCTCCTTTATCAGATATCATTCTGTTCATGTAATGATAAGCAAACCAAAGGCAATCATGACTCATGAGTGAATTAAAAAGTTCATAATATTTTTGTGCTATAAGCACAGTAAAACTGTCATTGTTTCAATATATTACAGACTAATAAATCAAAACATCACTGAACCACCCTATTTTATTGGTTCTTTTAATGTATCAACATAAATCACCCTCATCGTCTGGCAACAACACACACACAAATATAATCTCGTTCCTGAGTGACTCAGTGTGAAGAAACACAATGCCTCTGTGTGTGTATGTATTTTTTATTAGGGCAGAGTAACTTCACTATGGGCTGACTGTGTGTTTCAGTTAAAGAAATCACGCAAAAAAAAATCGAACAACGTATGGAGCTTGGCACGATTTTGCAGGTCACACGTGAACAATATAAGTGTTCATTACTTTTACTGTGTGCGGTTACTCCATAATACCTGCTGCCTGCAGTCAGTTAAATAGAGACAGAGATGTGATTGTTCCCCACAGACACGTTATTATACCATAACATAACTTAGGAGGAGCGTCATTACACACACACACACACAGGATCTAATATGGAAAGTAGAGATGGTAATGATCATGATCACACATATATTTTATGGCAGATCTGTCAGAGATTATATTAATTTGCCCGAAAAAAATTCAACAACTCCTCGTTGCAGAAAGTGTTTGATAACATTAATGTCAAGAGAAACAGACACATGGTCTTTATATGAGCTTCGTGTCTGTCATTGCATATTTGTGATTCATTGTAAATCATCATAATAAATATATTTAGGCAAAGCAGCTTTATTTTATAGCACAGTTCATGCAATGGGCAAGGCTTATCAGTCTGGGATTAAATATAAATCAATGTCATTTACAGACAGGTGGAGCGCCTGGTGGAAGGTGTCTGCGGTTATCAGTCTGCAATCAAATCTAAATTAATAAATAACAGTCAGGGCGGTTGGAGCTCAAAGGGAAAGGTGTGTCACCTGAGACAGTGTGAACAGTGAGATTATAATCAGTGTGTATGTAGTGTGTATAATTATAAGTAAAGATGGGGGGCAAGAAACTTTCAGAAGCAGCGCTGTCATGTCATGCACATGTCTGTATGGACTTTACAAAATGATATAAATATAGGCTAACTGATCATTTGTTTTGTTTCCTGTTTTATTTTGAAATTCAGTTTGGGCTTCCTTCCTGCTCTTGTGTTTGTCTGGCTCTGTGGTTGCAGTCACCTGCAGACTCCCCTTTGTTTAAGTATCAGCAGCAGTGTGTGCTACATTTGAGTCCTATGTTTTTTTTAAAATCAACCACAGTGTGCCAAAACATTTGCTCCTTTAGTGTAGGAAAAGTCCCAGTTGTGTAAGTCCTTGCACCATTTTTGTTGATTCATAGCTTTCTACCACTGCTGTAATCAATGGGTTTTTATTGATAACTTTGAATAGGTCATTGTATTGCTTTCTAGCAAATTATTATTATACAATTATTGTTGTTGTTTCATTGTAATATTGGAGAGATTTACAGGTAGAGATAGACAGGATATGTACCTCATAGACACAAACAAATCCACACCAAATGTGATGCATTCACTGGAAGTCCCTGCCACAAATTAACCTTGAAGAAGTGTACAACTTTTTTGTTGTTGTACCTTTGAAAAGTCTAAACTATAACAATGTCTCATACACGCCTTGAAGAAATGTTCTGATGATTTAAAAATGTTTCTCACATGTTGGCAGCATCACAGTCCACGTAAACTATCAACACAGGCAAAGAGAAAGTGCAAGCAGAGCTAAGGTGGGCGGGCAGTCACAGAACCTGGAGGCATACACAAAAAGTCTCAATACATTTAAAACAAGTCAGTGTATCTTTATACAAAAAAAGAACCTGTCAATAGAGACCAAAGCTGTTTTTATTTCTGCTCTAGAGTTGTCCCTTCTCACATGGGAGTCTATGGGGGACTGACCTACTTTTGTGGTCAGCCCCTAGAGGCAGCAGGAGGAACTGCACTTTTTTTATGCAGCTTCATTTCTGAGCCTTGCAGTTAGTTTCTACTGAAAGACAAATATTTATTAAGAGCGCTTGTTCAAATGCTGACATAATGTTAAAACATACATATATATGAAGATTCCTTCATGTTGTCATTATGTTGTATGAGTCAGAACAGGTATGTGTGTTTACTCTAACTGACTGTATATTGAGGGCAAACAGTTGCAATGTGGCAATTCTGGTTATGGTGAAATAAAGTTCGCTCAGACGCCGCTGCTGCACTGATCCGTATCTTTGTTGAATCTGAGCTTCATCAACCATGAAAGGAAATGGCAGCTCAATTAATCAACCCATTGGAGGAGGCATGTGGCGACTGGCATGACTTCATCTGTCGTGTTTGTAGCCAAAGGATATGAAGGAGTTAACAGAAACCTTAGTTTGCTTGTTTTTACTGTGGCAGCAGCCAGAGCCGCTCTGACTGTCCAGAAGAATGAAGTCATGTTTTATCTCACCTTTTGTGAGAGACCTGTGCTTCCAGAGAAATCGTGCCCGTCATCTACCCTCTGCCAGTCTCCATGGCTTCCACAGAACTATGTTTCCGCATCACCTTTTTTTCTGCTGCCATTGGTTGCCTGTCAGCCCGTACCACCCTCATACCTGCACTGGTTTATGGTGATATTTCGCCTTGTTAGGTAGGAAAGGCTTGGATGAACTTGAAGAATGATAAAAATGTTGTTTTTTTTAAACAAAACAAAAAAGATGTCTTTCCAGCTGCATGTTTTTACTCATAAAATAAAGCTTTTTGTTTCCTTGACATTTCATTCCTGTGCAAATGTAATGCAAGAGCAATGAGCAAGCATTTGAAGTGTACATGTGATATGTTTTTATCACGTGTGACCTGCCCCGGGAGGGGTAGTTCAGCCCAGCCCTGTGTCGGTATGTGTGTCTCTTTGCACTCTACAGTAAAAGTCAGGGCAGCACCCATCATCTTTACATTAACAGTAGATGTTTGTGTGCATGGCAATGCAGTGTCATGATAGGAGAGGAGAGTTTCAGGCATCAGTGGACACATTAGGACCTGTGCAGACTATGAGGGTCTGAGAGGACAGGGTCATGGTCAAATGTATCAGAATCAGAAAAAACTTTATTAATCCCAGGGGGAAATTGCTTCACAGGTACTAAGATCTGATTTCTTTTTACAAACAGAACCTTTGTTTATATGTAGTTTCAATATTGCATCAAAAATATAAATTCTACAGCTACAACAACACTGATGTAGAAACAAGCCAACATTCTTTCTTTCTGGCTGTTTGTCAAAGAAAACCTGTAAGATTTGTGCACAGTAATGTTCATGCTCACACTTGAAGAAACATTTGACCGTGACATGATGACAGTGATAAAATGCTCACACTTGTTGTCTTAAGATGTGACCTTTCATTCCACCGCATGGCTGCTGAAGGTACAAATCATACAAAAATGTTTGTTTAGTGATTATTATTAGCTTCAAACTCTGATTTAAATGTTTCAGTATATAGTATCATCATTTACAAAACAGACATCAACACGCGGAGGACGTCCTTTTCTGATCTCTGTTATCGGAGCTGTGTCTGTCTTGATGTACCTGTGGAGGGAAAAACATGTATGGGGATGTGTGTCGTGTTATGAGACAAGGATGCAGCTAGTGTAAGTGTGTGTGTGTATGACTGTGCTGAGTCAGCAGAAAACAAGGGTGGGCGGCTATGTGAGTGATGACCACTGTGCAGGCGCTTGAGGAAAGGCCTTGAACACATGTCATGCCAGCCTGACCTACAAGTGACACCGTTGAGTGCATCTAGAAGTTGTAGCAGTGCATCTAACAGGTGGGCCCTGGCAAGATGGGTGTAATAAAAATGAATAATGAGATGATATCCATCCATCCATCATCTGAACCCTAGTTTGTCCTGTTCACAGTGTCCAGTGGGACACTGTGAACAGATTTAGAGGAATATTTGACTAATTTAGAGAGACACACACACACAGAAGAAAGATATGAAGCTCCCTTTGCTTTCTCTTTTCCTTCCTTGGAAGGAGACGCTGCTGTTAACACACAGTTTGGTAATAATCCAGAACATCAAGATAGACAACTATCTACACTGAAGCTGTGTTAAATACAATAGCAGTAACAGTAGCAGAACTTTATTATGCTGTCACATTGATTTTAAGTTGTATTCACATTTTACCTGTGAAACAAGGAGGTTTCTGCACTTTATTGTCTCGAAAACTTTTTTTTTATTAGGCCTTAATTATAAAGCTGTCATTAAGAACGCTGTTGTGCCGTTGGCTGGGATGTATTTCACGTCCCCTCATCATTGTTGCTCAGGATCAGGTATCTTGTAACAATGACCAGCTTTGTTTGTGCCGTTCCACAGAAAGAAATCCGGTCAACCCTTTCACCAGAAAACAATATGATACAGCCAGTCACATAACAGAACAAACACCTGCATGCCATAGCTGTCATACCCCCCCCCCAACACACACATTCTGTACATCTAATATCATACTTTTAGTTATTATTATTAATAATAACATATTATATATCTGTAAAATTACCAGTTGGGACAAATGCCAAAGCAGCAGAATGGAACGTGTTACAGCCAACAATCCCACACACACACACACACACAACAAAACCTGATGGACCAGCTGAACTCTGAGGAACACGCCCAGTGTATATAGTTTGCTGTCTTCTGTGCATTTGTGTGATGATTTCCTCATTCCAAACAAATAGCATGAAAAAAGGCTCATGTTCAGGTTATTAGGAAACCTCAGGACAATAAAATGATGACAGAAAATAAATAAATACAAGAGCTGATTCAGTTACATAAATAAATATGTGCAGTTTGTTGCCTAAAGTGAATCAGTGTAGGACTGTAGAAGTGTGCTTGTGCATCAGTTTTGTTGTTGCTCCCCTGGAGCCTCCATATGTTGGCCTTCAGGCAGCGGAAGCATCAGTCTATTGCTTGGGTGGCTGGACTCTGTGAAGATTTCCTTGGTCCTGGGTCTGCACCGCTGTTTGTAAATGTCCTACAGGTTGGGAGGGTGGTTTCTGAGCACCAGAAAATCCTGCTTGGTGCAGGCCCCCATCTAGGTTTTGTGTGTGTGTCTGACAGGATTCTCACTATGGTGCATGTGTAAAGGTTCCTGACAGGGAGCTTGAAGACGCTGGTGGTCTCTCCTTCACCAGGGAGTTGATGTGGGACGTCCATGTCTGAGCCTGAGAGTGTCTCCAAGGTGTCTGAAGCTGTCCACCCTCTCCACTTTAGTCAGAACCGTGCTGTAGGCAGTATCTTTGGAAATAAACAGCAAATAATAACAAACTTTCTGTGAACTGATGATGTGATTTTTGTATTTGCAGTTTCTTTGCCAAAGCATGTGTATTTTGTCTGCCTGATATGTATCTACTGACTTGATGTCTTGATCAAAAGGATTGTTAATCAGAAAATCTGCTCTGCTGTTATTTTGTGTGATGTACAGCTGCACTGTAAAAACCTATTGCAGCCAATTCAAAATAAAAGTGGCCCTTTCCAATGCAAACACCAACAACACTTCTTCATTTACTGGATTAGCATTGGATTCAGGCATGTCTGAGTCATTTTTGACACAGAAACACAGTTACAGTGACTTTACTCTCATCAACCAGCACTAACACACCACGCTCCACTTCTCACGCACCTCTCACAGAGCCGGCTAAGCCTCTGTGGATGTGTGTTCAGACTTGAAAGGCTTATACCTTTACTAATATAGAAACCATCCATGAAATAACAGCTGTCATGTCATCACTGCAACAACACGCGCCATGGCTTTGTTTCACTGCACAGGCCAAGTGAGCATGGAGGACAGCGCAGTGATGACAGACGACACAGTCACTGTGTGTGTGTGTGTGTGCCCCACCTTTTCTATTACAACAATAACAAAATGATGAACATGAGTTTATATATCTGTCTGTCTCTTTATATATTTGTATATAAATTGGTAAATCTCCAAAAATATGAAGTATTTTTGGGAAAAAGTGTGAAAAGTGACAAAAAATCCTGCCTCAAAAATACATGTTTGCATATTATGACCTGTTATTGAAGAAATGCAAAAAGAAGGCAGGGAATGAGTCCTCCGCTCTGCGTTTATCTAAATCGCCTACAGTAAAGTGCTTCGTTACACCTTCTAATGGCTCTTTGCCAAAGATAAAGGGTGGAAACTGTTCAGTGGAATTATGTTAGAGGTATTCTAATGAAAGGCACGTGGCAGGCGTTCATCCACCAACTATTTACTGTGGCTACAGCTTCCAACTCAAACAGTACGGCTGTGCAATGCAAGTGAAATGGAAAAGTAAGTGTCAGGGTGAGGAAGGTGTAAATAAAATGTAGAGGAGGAACTTTCTGCTGTGGCTGCTCATCATCATTATCCAGATTTACACTTTATTTGTAGTTAAAATCAAAAGGAGTTTTTTTTCTCAAAAGAGAAAATGGAAAATAATAAATCCAGACACAGAGACGAGCTTAGGTTTATCTGTAAAAGATTTTTTTACTGTATGGGTGTTTCATCTACACAGATCAAGAGTTTTGGGGCCCAAATACGCACAGGGGTGGAACAGGGTGGGTAGATATCAAAGTCAATGATGAAGCAGTCCCTCAGACTGCTGGTCCTGGCCCAGAGGCTTCGAGGTCTCTTTCCTGATGGCAGCAGATTTCAATGTTTCCGTGTTTACACCCTAAACACAACTTTTCTGAAACAATGACGCCTCAGCCCCACCTCTCCTTTAACCCGCACACACTCACTCCGACAGCAACAACAACAAAAACAACAACAACGACAATGGCGGCACGAGTTGTGTGCGCATGATACCAACACCATCAGTCAGTCTGGTTTTATCAGCCCGTCCTCACCAGGAGAACAATAAAAGGTATCTGATGGGTGTATCTGTGTCAAATATCTCACCATATAAGACAATTTGACCTGGTGAACTGGGGTTAATACTATGAACGTGCACAACCTTTGACCTAAGCCTGACAGAACAGAGTCTGAAAGCAAAGTCACAAAGTAATGTGGAGATGAAGTCTGCAGCCGGATCTACACCAGCATTTACCTTCTCTCCTCTACTCGCAGCTTTTTGTTTACCAATCATCCACAGTATGTGAGGAAATTATTACTTCAGCTGCATGTTTCTTGGAGTAACTCTGAATTACACGTAATTTGTCAGTAATTTTTTTAATTCAAATAAATAAAAAAAGTTGTTCAGTTTTAATGTTGAATTAGTCCCTGCCCTGGAAAACGTATAATTTAATATAGTACTACTGCATTGTAAATCTAAATTTTGTGATTTACTGGCTTCAGATTTTATTGTATGTGTACATTTAACACACAACACATCTGTTTACTTTGTTGATGTATGTAAAGGTGGATTGTAAAAAAAAAATGTTTTTAGAAAATTACAAATTCAAAATGACACACATACATTACTCATTATGGTAAAACATAGTTAAATATCTTGTTAATCATTGTTTAATGGTGAGTTGGATCTGGTTTTTAATTCTTGAAGATGATTTTTTTTATATATATAATTTTTTTGTTGTGTTATTTTCTTACACATTGCCCTGAATAGGTCACATGTTCAGTTTAATTTAACTTACATAAGAATGATCAGGCTCGTTCATGTATTAAGCAGCTGCAGTGACTCTAACAGTTCCTCTTGGCTGCCTGCTCCACACTTGAAATTAAAATTGCAACACACACACACACACACACACGCACACACACACACACACACACGCACACGCACACACACACACACACACACACCGGACCACCCCGCCCCGGTCCCGCCCAGCGGCCCGACCCCACGGAGAACAGACAGAGGATCATGTGACAGCAGCAGTTTCTCCAAACGACAAAAGTACAGACACACACAAACACACACACACACACACACGGAGAGACACACACACACATACAACTAAAGAGCGAGAGAGAGACGAGGGAATTTCGTAACTTCGGGAAGTTTTGTGGAGGCATCGATCATCGTGTTTTTTCCCTCATGTGTCAGTGACACGGCGGATCGTCGCCTGCGTCACTTTTTCAGCGGAGTTGTGTGATTGAGTTTGTGAAAGCAGCGTCTGTCAGCCTGAGGAACACACTGAAGACTGAGAAGTAGGTCTGAGCCCGGCATGCTGATCTTATTTCCTCTTGGATGTGTGTGTGTGTGCAGTAAAGCCTGTAATTGCAACGTGGTCTTTTAAAAGTTGTGATGTGGTGGATGTGTTGTGTTACAGCACGGTTTATTAGATGGAGGAGAAGAAGTCCATAAATTCAGAATTTAATGAGATGTATGTGTGTGTGTGTGTGTGATTAATGGCTGTATTTGGCTGTATCTCTGATTTATTGACCTGGTGATGGCTGCAGATCTGACTGATTACTTATGTAACCCGCTATAAGGACGCAGCTATTTTTAGCCTTTGGAGCTTTATAAAGAGCATGCTGCTGTTAATTAACACAGATGTTTTTTTATTTATGGGTATAAGGTGATAGTTATTGGTGTAATCACATGGACTTAGTGGTTTTTATATTGAAATGTTCACTTTGAGCTCAGTGTGAACTTGCTATGAAAATCTAAATAAATACAATTTGAATTGACCTTAAATACTCAAAAATGGTTGATTCATGCTGATTCATAGACTCATATATCAGCTTTCAGGTGGTGTGTGAGAGATGGCCCTGAGCGTAGCCGCATGGTTTTCACATGGAGAGGTGTGTGACAGGTGTGTGTGTGAATGAGACCTGGGTTTCTCTGTCTGCCCTCCTGTTTCACTGCATCCTTTACAATACACATGTCTTTCTGTCGTCCGTATGTGTGTGTTTCTCCGTCTCTGTCTCTCCCTGTTTCCTGTGCTTTGTTTCAAGGCTGAGGCTTGCGTCACACATTCCACTTGGCATATGAAGCCCTTATCCTGTTTAGAGCCTGAAGTGAGGGAGAAATAAGGGAGGAGAGAGGGATGTGGGGGGTGGTCGGGTGGAATGAGGGCGACATCTCCCTCTCCCTCTCTTTCTCTTTCTTTCTCTGCTTCTTTTGTCTTGAAGCTTTCTTCTATCAACACCTTAAGTAAAAGGTGCCTCTTTTATGTATTTATTTGTTTATTTATCTAATATTAGGTCAGCACACACACGGGCTCCCCCCAAATACCCCACCTATCCCTACGCCTTCTTTTCCTGAATCAACATGCTGATGTTATCTGGTGGAACAAAATGCGCAAGACTGTGTACACACACACACACACACACACACACACACACACACACACACACACACACTGAAAGTGCTCAAAGGGCATGTCCACATGAACATTAGGGCTAAACATTAAACTCCTGGATGCTGAATAGTTGGTGATTCTCCATGAGAACTTAAGGACACTACAGGCCACAGACAAGCCATAAACCTAAAAAGCTGTAACCAGTTACACAACTTCACATACATGCCAGCACACACACACACACACATACACACACTTGAGCTTCAAACCACTGGATTGAGCCACTGTGACTGTGTAGCCCTTTCTTTAGTGCACCCCCCTCCCTCCCCATGTTTGAGGTTCATTGGAGTTTTGTCATATTTTGGTTGAAACCCACTTGGTTTTCTTCTCTGCTTCTGTCTCTGCCTGTTCTTTCCACTTCCATTTTGACATAGTTTGGTCAGAGCGGCTGTTTTCTTTGCCCTTTTCTCTCCTTCCATTCCCCCCTTTTCTCCTCTCATTCTTGCAGTGTGTGTGTGGATGTGGTGTTGGAAGGGGGGTCAGACAGGAAACCGCAGGCCCCCTGCAGCAGCACCCCCCATTTGGCTTCACTCTCCTCTTCCTCCTCCTCCTCCTCCTTCTCTTCTTTACACCCCCCGACCCATCACGCAGTGTGGAAATAATAACAGTCAGACTAAACTCTCAGGGCTTCCGCTCGCTTGCTCTCTCTCTCTCTTTCTCTCCTCTTTGGCAGCACTGCTTGTTCTCCCCTTCCACCGCTGTCCTCTCCTGTTGTCTGGACAGACTCAAAGCACTGCTGTCTTTGACAACTTGAGGTACGCATGTGTCTTATGACAACTCCAGTGTGTTTAAAAGTGTGTATCTGTGTGTGTGTGTGTCTGTGTGACGATGGATCCTGTTTCCTCTCCCCTGCTGATGGCCCCCTCTGGCTTCCCCCTGAGGTCGGCAGGCCTGCAGCCTCACAGTCTGCTGGAGAGGAGTGTGCGCCTCTATGTGTGTGTGTGTGTGTGTGTGTGTGTGTGTTTGAGGGAGTTAAAGGACAGGAGAAGTGGGCTCAGAATGGGAAGCCAAAATAAGCGAATAGATGGCTTGAGTGTGAGAGGAGTAGTAAGTGAGGTAAAGGGGTGAAACTAGGGAGCAGGGTGAGTAAATTGGAAGAGTGCAGTAAGAGTCATGCAAATTGGATGTTAAATATCTGGGTAATTCCCCTGAGCAGTGTGAACAGGTAAAGGCTGATGTGAGCAGAGCAGGACTGACAAGAGATGATGAGAAAAAGGAGACGAAGGAGGGAGCAAACCGTGTGTGTGTGTGTGTGTGTGTTCTTGGACAAAGCTGTTGTCTGGAGGTTTCTGGTCTCTCTGGTGATCTCATCATCTCCAGCCTGTTGCCATTAGTGTGTGTGTGTGTGTGTGTGTGTGTGTGTGGGTGTGTGTGTGCTTGCATGCGTGCCTGTAATAATTTAGTCCTTTAGTGATTTAGTGTGTGTATTCTGTTGAGCTAGCAGAAACTTGGTGTGCGGCTCTGTGTGTGTGTGTGGTTGAGTCGGTAGCCAGGGACTCCAAGCCACAATATTTTCCCCTTCACTCATGTTGTTTTATATCATTCATAGAGAGTTAGGGGGAGAGTGGGCTGGTGTGTGTGGTTCAGATAAATACAGTAGTAGAGACGTGACTGATCGCTGAAGAAGAAGAGGTGCAGAAAACGAAGATCCAAAAGAGACAGAGAGAGAGAGAGAGAGACAGAGAGAGAGGTGCTGTAGGACGTGTTTGCTGAGAGGGCTGGGGTTGAGTACACAGTAGCTCTACTGACCTAGAAGGACAATATTTGTAGACATGCACAAACACACGCCCTGTAGCAGGGCGCAGGGGGAAAACACTCAGGACAGGATGGCTTATTGACATACGGATGCACCTCTTTCTTCACTTCGTCTTTGATTTTTTTTTTTTATTAACAGATCTACCTGAAAATAGCCTGGTGAAGCTGTCTGGTCTGAGGAGGCTGTAATATGGATGATGCTTCCAGGGATGTAGTAATTTAAATCCAGTGCTTTTATCCAACAGCCAGAATTCATTGAAATGGTTATACAACTCAACAGTAAAAAAAAAAAAACAATCACTGAGTGGTGGTCATGACTAAGAACATACTCTGTTATTACCTGCACTTATTTTAGCTGTATTGCTAACATTATTGACATTTTTAGCTTGTATCTGTTTACACCTGGGTAATGTTAACACGCTGCCGGCCTACAGCCGTGTCGATATTTACGCGCATCAAATCTTCGCGTGGTGGTTTTACCTGTCGCCATCATGGCAGCACCTGAGTCTGCAGAGGAGCTGAAGCAGACAGCTTGGGGTCTCCAATAGCAACCATGTGTCGTTAGCAGCGGTCAATTATACTTTAAGCTTTACATTAATTTAAGCAAGTGAGGCAGTAAACATGAGTATTTCTAGTAGCTGTTTTAACATTGAGGATCGTGGTGGTTAACTCACTTTTGGAGCCAGCATCTAGTGGTCATTTTTGGAACTGCAGCTTTGTTTTATTGAAGCTCTGAAATGAAGGCAACAAACAAGCTGCAGCTGCAGATTTGTGTTTATCTGTGCACTGAGTAGGATACATCTGCTAAATAAAATGTCTTTCCTGTAATTGTTTAAACTTTGTGTGACTCTTCTGTGGAGCAGTGTGTGCCCCTCACGTTCGTCCTCGTGCATCACCTTCACGTGAGCAGGTTTGTCAGAGATGGATATGACAGGTGAACTCTGAGAGGAATGGTATGTTCTAGTTAACGTATGTGTTCTTCAAAGGAATTGAACATGCTGCAGGGGTTTTGTGAGAAATGTACAGATAACTGAGGTTTTTAAAGCTTTTCTCTCAGTACCTGAACATGTTCAACCACACAGATATACACACATGGCATCCAGCTGTACAACTCTGTACTTAACTGGCTTGTAACACATACATATGTTTTTGTTTATCAGGCTACAGAGCTCCCAAATTACGGGAAATGATTTTCAGATCTCTTTTGCACCTCTGCCAGCCTGTGAAAGAAAAAAAAGACTTTAGTGGTTTCAGTATCACCTCCTACAGTCAAAGGAGTTACTATGTCAGTGTCAGAAACTCTTCCTGAAATCCTGGATCAGGATTGTTGAGTACTCTTGTGTATGCACAGATCCTGTGCCACGGTTTTACCGTGTAAAACAAATATTGCTAATTTTCTCTAAAATAAATAAAGCAAAGAATTAGTGAAATATCCACTGCATGTTTAGCAGTACACTTTAAGACCAAAGTTAAGAGTTGTCTGTTTTAGAGGTTTGGACTGTGGGTCAGACAAAACAAACAAGAGAAGTATGTAATCTGTGACTCGCACAGAGTCGAGAGATTAACTGATATTGTGAGTAGGAGGTGTGCACATGTGGGGCTGCAGTTAGATTTTAGTTTCTGGTGTTTCCATCATTATGGACTGATTGCTTTTTACATTTTTGTGTGAAGTGTTAAAGAGTCAGATATGTGTGTGTTATGTTTTTATCAGTTCACACAATCTGCATTACTGCTGGAACATTGTAGATCAGGTCTGTCTGTTTGTGTGCTATTGTCACCTACATGTGTGATTGTCAGCCACCAATAGAACAACTGCTTGACCTCCGGTTGAACCACAATACAATACTAACCCGGATTAGCAAACACACCGTTAAAGCACACACACATACACACCTGACTGCAGGCTCTTTTGTTTCTCTGGAGCCGGGCAAAGGGTGAGGCTGCAGTCGTCATGTTCACACCCTTCCTGACCCAGCTAGCAAGCATCCTGCCCACTTATTGGTCTGCTCTCCATCTGGACTGTGTGTGTGTTTGTGTGTGTATGTGTGTGTGTGCGTGTGCGCGTGCATTTCTGCTGATGGCTTGTGTTCTTGTGAATTTGTTAATAATTAAAGGCTAACTTGTCTCCAGACTGTGGACTTTAATCAGGTCACACACACACACACCCTCAGGCTGCATCCTTTGACAGTTCATGTTGCCTCCACTGAACACACATGATGGTTAAAAGCACACTAATTTAGGCACAAACACACAGTCATCCCAGCTGCACCTGGCCATTCAAAGCCAAGGTAACTGGAACCACCTTTGAAACCTCACACGCTTTTGATCCAAACTCTTGACACACCAAGATGGTGTGTGTGTGTGTTTGTGTGTATACACATGTGAATGTTTGAGAAGTGATGTGAGAAGTTGCACTGTCTTTGATACTGGGCAGTTTCTCGCCACCTGGAACTGGAGGTAAAACAACACACCCTTAAGTCATACAGAGCATTGTCTGAGAATCGGGATGGACCGACTGTCAGTGTGAGGCAGCCAGCGAGAGTAGAGAGGACAAAAAGATGTGTAAAATGTTTGTTTCAGGTTGTTGTTTGAAGTGATTTACTGCTGTGAGGTTGAATGAATCCACCTATATTTAACGGCAGACGTCTCATCCTTCCCTCTAGTTTATGTGGTTTCACTTTTCCATTTTTAGGAAATGAGATCATTTTATAATTTTAACAAGACAAATAAATAGGATTGTTGATGAATACACCTACGTGTGAAACCATACTAATTACAAAATGTGGTGGTGAATGACTTAACAAGGTCAGCTGATTTGTTGTTAATTGATTGTGTTTTATTTTGTAGGAGCCTGGCCTGTGCAGCCATGCTGATGTATGATTACCCTTTAAAGACAGACATGGAGACGGTAAGGCACATGTGTGTGTGTTTCATCATGCCTGAACATGTTTGTGATGCCATACAGCCACCTCACACCCACCCCTTCCCAAACATACACAGATACCTACACCTACACACACTCTCTTGCTACGTGTCTAGACAGACTGGTTCCCACATTCCAGCTCTTCCTGAACAAACAGGCTACTGTACAGTGGACATTTGCATACAATGGTTACACACACTGCCAGTCAGTGTTGTAATGAACACACATACACACACACACTGTATGCTGAGACATAACAGTTTCAAATTTTTTGGCTGGCTGTAGTTGTTTGTGTGGCAGAAACTGTTATTCAAAGTAGAACGGAAATTTTCAACTCTGTGCTCTTTTGTGTCCCCACACTGCTTCCCTCCTCTCCCCTTCCTCCCCACAGCCCTTCTACTTGAAAGAGCCTTACGGTGTGATCTTCCCTCATCCTGGACCCATCTACCCAGTGCACATGCCTACGTTTCCCCATTCTCACACCCCAAACAACCCACCGCACACCCAGCTGGAGCCCGTGGACCTGTCAGTCAGCAAGCGCTCCTCCTCCATCTCCTCTTCTTCCTCTCCTCGCTGCACCTCCTCCCCAGCCTCCCCTCATAGCTCCCCATGTTCCCCTCACAGCACAGCCAGCCGTGGATCCCCGCGCCGCTCCCCTCCGCTCTCCCAGCTCCGCTCATCGCCCTCTCACGTCCTCCCGCCACCCACTCCATCACTTTCTTACCCCACCATGGTGGCTCCCCTGATCAGCTCACACTCGGGGGTCGTGGTGTCCCCTGTCATGTTGCCTCTGTCCGTCTGGCCTCTTCACCTGCCTCCACCACTAATGGTGAGCCCACCCATTGCCTGTGACGACGACCATCATCAAAGCAGAGAGCACAAAACAGGTGAGTTTGAAATTATATTTTTCCTAAATTAGTTTCTTCTTAAATGTTTCAGATCTTTTACTGAAATTTGAGGAAGTACTTTTCATTTCCTCTCTTGTTAGAATAACACTGATTCTTGTTTCTAAAGGAAGCCATATTTTTAGTTCTGTTTTCTGTGGTTGGCCGGAGGTCACTGATATCCTCTGCAGGATTCATTGTATCTGAATCTTCCATCTGTGTGTCCATTATCTGTGTTTGTGTGCAGAGACCATCCCTAGGGAACAAATTAGGATTAAGAAATATTACCAAAATATTACTGTGGGGACTCTGGGGACTATAAATGTCTGATGTTAAATGTGTGTTCATGGCGGTCCTCTCATCACAGTTCACTCCACGAAGCACCTTGAACCACGCTGCGATGTCCACGACCTGCACAAGCCGATCAAACCGGAGACCCGCCCTGAACTCATTCACCACCATGACCCACACATCGGACATGACATGAAGTCATCGGTCATCAGGAGTGAGGAGTGAGTAACGCACAGACCAGCACTTTTAACTCACATGTTGTGAAACAAAGCGACAAACTGTTTCACAAGTCTCACCGTCTGCTGCTTTTACTTTATATGGAAGTGGAGGTCAGGGAGTTCATTTCAGATGAATCCACGTTCCTGCTGTGATCTTTGTAGTTACAGGACTCTGCATACTCTGGTGTGTTTCAACGTGTGAGCGGAAGTTTTTTTAGTTTGACAGAGATGAGTCCCTGATTTACAGTCATAACACAGGACCAGGTTAACATAATAAGTGTCACTGTGAACCACACATCAACACACACTGTATGCTGGGTGTGTCACATCCTGACATTCCTTTGTGGCGTCTTTTATTTCCAGTTCTGCCCATCAGCCATGCCCCTGATCAGCAGCTCCTTATAGTTTAAAAAAAGTGACACGCATTCATATCAACCATCTTGATCCTGCCACCTCCTCCAATTCCTCTTCCTCCTTGCTTTCTCCTTCTGCACTCTGAGGCTTCCTGTAATTTTTTATTTATTGCTCATTGTTCAACTTCTCCCGCTCCCTAACACTCCCCCCCTGTCCACCTCCTTCTCAACTTTTTCAGAAATAATTGCAGGTTGTATGAGCCCCTATAGTGAGGAGTAACCGGCAGTTAGTGTGTGTGTTTGTGTTGCAGTAGTTGGCAGGGCGGTTGCCGTCCTTGTCATTCTGCCAACTGTGAAATAATTGAATCCTCAAGAAAAAAAGGGTGTGCCTTTATCTGTCATCACTTCTCCTACACAACACACACACACACTAATGTAAACATACTGCTGCTACATTTAATACTGATTGTTTGGCCGTTGTGTTATTTGTGTGTGTGTGTGTGTGTGTGTGTGTGTGTGTTTCTCGCAGGGGAATTTCTTCACATTCCTTTATGTAGAATTGATCTGCGTGGGATTCATATTTCAACACTCGACACCTGCTTTCAACCGCCACTTACACACACACACACACGCACACACACACACACACACACACACACACACACACACACACACACACACACCCTTTAATTGTAAAGACGGGGAACTTCTGGTCTTGTATTCAACTCTGATATCATTTGTCAACTTTATATTTTGTACTGAACTTGAATGCACACACACGCACACACACACACACATACGATCTAATCTGACAGAAACCTAATCTGTTCTGAGTTTTGCAAAAGTCATCTATTATTTCTCAGCTTTCAGACTCTTGGAGGTTTTGTTTTCGCACAGATTTCCAGTGAATGTAAGTTTTGACTGGTGGATTTAAAAAAAAAACACATCAGTGATGACAGAGGTGACAGGACAAAGCAGAGGCGTGGTAGACTGGAAAAAGGCAGGAGGTGTTTTTATACTTCCTGACTAGCAGAAGCTGTTGTTGTATTGGAGAAAAGCTGCAGTCTAAAATTAAAACCTGCGTTTAGATTCAAGCATTGTGACAGAGGGCGATGGTGCCCTCTGCTGGTCAGATCTGTTGAGGACAGGTAAAAAAACGGAGGTTAATATCTCGTTTTTGTTTTGTTTTCTTGTCTTACAGGTGTAACAACCCATCAGTAATAGTTCACCCGGGCACAAAGCATCCTCTCCCCGCTGACTCCCCTGATTCTCTGAAAAAGAGACGAATCCACCGCTGTGACTTCACAGGCTGCAACAAAGTGTACACTAAGAGCTCACACCTCAAAGCACATCGCAGGACACACACCGGTGAGAAAGGAAACATGATCTTTGTCCATTTAAAAGACAATTTTGCCATTAATTGTTAAGATGATAAAGAAAAATATCAGTGAACTAAATCACTGGTCTTTCATGATATTATATTATTGAAAACATCTTGACACTTTTTCTAAATTTCAAAACAAAGAGAAAACAGTTTAAAGAAGCAGCTTTAAGCTGTGCAGTCTTTCTACTTCTGGAATTCATGGCACCATGTACACATGTGCATATGTGAAGTAAGGTCCTTTGTCTGAATGAACACCTTTTAAAAAATCTCTTTTTCTTTCACTGTACAGGGGAGAAACCGTACAAGTGCATGTGGGAAGGCTGCACGTGGAAGTTCGCCCGTTCAGACGAGCTGACGAGACACTTCCGCAAGCACACAGGAGTCAAACCATTCCAGTGTCCCGACTGTGAGCGCAGCTTCTCCCGCTCCGACCACCTGGCTTTGCACAAGAAACGCCACCTCCTGGTGTGAAAAAAACCTTCGCCAGGGGCAACTTGAAAGAAACTCTGTGCTGGGTTCAAATGTTGGACTGTACCACTTTGACTTGAGGGGAGCTTGGTTTCTTTTAATCGCTGGACTCTGACAGGGAGTAGGGAAACGTTCCTCAGGGTGCAAGTTTAAATCTTTTCACCTCATTAGCCTAAAAACTGAGCTGGTGTCAGCTTGCTTCTTTCTTCACATTGTTTTACAGTACCAGACCTCTGATCAGCTGTGAAAGGTCCAGACACGGTTTTTTTGTCTTAAAAGAGCAGCTGCTGCATCTCAGCTGGCCTGAGAGCAACGGCCTCTTGTGGCTGCAGATCCAAACTGCACCCCGTCCTGATGGCATGCTCAAGCTTATTTGTGCAGCACCGGCTCTCATTGCTTTGCAAACATTCAACTAAAAACCCTGGACACATACACACACACACACTTTTTGCAAGCTAAGCCAATAAAATGTGAATCCTTCCAGAATGTATTATATCACACCTACTGTGCTGTTGTATTTGTTGTTTATCATTAGCACCGCTACCTGTGACATAATGCTAATTCCTTCTTCATAGACCGCTACATGTAAAAAAAACATCATAACACCACACACCTCATCTGCCTCTACAAGCTTACATCATGAAGTGATGCCAGGTAACTAATGCTCGCTTTCTCTTGTACATACACGCACACACATACACGCACATGCACACACTCACACACAACACGATGCATGCACTTATTAAAAGCAGCTCATACTTGGTGTTCTGTGCTTTTGGGGTTTTTTAATGGGAACTGTCAGAGTGAAGTGTTTTGTAATGTTTTCATTCAGAAATGTGAAAGTTGCTGCATAGGGGCATTATTGTGATGAAAAGACACCACTTGGTTGGTTTAAGGGTAGAAGCAATGAAATGTCTTATATCATGTATCCATAAACTTATGTTTCAGTTTGTTATGTGACACCATGTTTTTTATTATTGTATGACACTTTTATATAGGAAAAATTACAAAGCGCAAAGCAGGGAAACATGCTCTTAAAGTGTTTTGTCTTTCAGGAGCAGATGATTTATATTCCAGCCCATCAGAGATTAAATGTAATCTAAAAGATTAAGATTAAGAAAACCTTTATTAGTCCCACAATGGGGAAAACTCCCCCCTGTTGTCCAAATCAAAGGTCATAAGTTACCAAATGCCATGATTTAGAGCACATTTGTTTGTTTGTTTTTTCCTTACATCTTCTGGAGAACAAAATAGTTAGCATCTTTGTACATCTCCAGTGTGCACTTTATATAGTATATAGTTATATATATACAGGTTATATTCTGTAACATTCCCCAATGCCAGATATTTTAGTTCATTTTCTACTCACAGATTTGCTGCTCTGTTTGATCAGAAACATTCAGCAGATGTCCGGTTTGTCATTTGCCAGAAGGTGTGAGCCTTTCATTTATTCACAAGCACACACACAAACACCTGCACCGAATGTAGCGCCTCAGCTGATCTGCATTTGCTCCTGCGGTTTTTGCTCGTATATGTTGTTTTTGTATCTCTGCAAATACAAGTTGTAATATATATATATATATATAAATATACAGTTTATAATTGATTACTAGACTGAAAGGGCAATTAAAGGTTTTTGTTAAGCATGATTTTGATACTCTATTACACATTTCTATAATATTGTGTAAACCCTATCTCTTTTTAATCTAATTGTTTGCAATTCAAAGGGAACGCGTTAAACTGTGAACATATAACTGTACAGGTCTATCTGCAATTTTTCATTTTTAAACAGAATATTCATATCTTTTAATAAACGTAATGATAATATTTTCAGCATGAATCATTGTGCCTTCAATTGATTGTTGTGTCTGGCTATAGTGTGGTCATTAATAAATATCAGATTTAATCATTTTATATTTAAGTGATTAAAAGACAAAATGTCACACCAAATCAGCATATGATTGACAATACATCCTATAGTATAAAATAATATATATTATGGACTAGGTGCAACAATATGCTACACCATTGTCATCTTTGAAAAAGATGAGCTTACCTTTGTGAAGATAAACATTCACTGCTATAAGGGTTTAGTATTAAGTGACTGATCAAACCAGTTATACTGTTGTTTTGAGTGTGAGTAATCTGCACAATTAAACAATTATTTGGATTATTTCAGAGGATCATAGGGTTTGTATTGACGGTCACGGTTGGATTTTATTTAATCAATGGTCTGATAAGCTGCGACACACATTTAATGATACAGTGTAAAAACAGAGGGCTCGTCCGGGATTTGAACCCGGGACCTCTCGCACCCTAAGCGAGAATCATACCCCTAGACCAACGAGCCGGTGCACTGTTTGCCTCAATACTACATCTAAGGATATCAAATCTACCTGTCTAGGTACGTCATTTTCTAATTTTCTTGCCTTTTTTGTAAATTACTTTTTTATAATAATAACATTTTAACAGTGATTTTATTTAATCAATGGTCTGATAAGCTGCGACACACATTTAATGTAACTGCCACTGATACGCAACTATCCAGATGAAGCAAGATGATTCACTCCTGCTGCCGTGAGATTTCGTCCCGACATCAAAACAGAGATTTAAACTTTTATATCATGTGGCCAAACTAGTCCAATAGTCGAAAACAGAAATATTGAAATTGCAAAAAAAAAAAAACAATTGGATAAAAATTTGGATAACTTGTGTAAACAACTGACGCCATTTAATTACAGACTAGAAAGCCCATAAAACTGTGAAACAGGAAGTACATATTCTGCTGATGGACAGATTGTCCTGTCGGCATGTTAAGAGTCATTCTGGTTCACAAACAGCACAGTGACAGTTCACATGTGAGTGTGTACTGTCCTTTCTTCCGGTGGGAGCGTCACTGTGGTTCCTCGGGCCGGAACCATCTTGCCGCTTGTTGCTCTTTGGCTCGGCCGCTGACCGGCCTGCCGACGTGGCGGGGCGGAAGAGGAGCCGCTGGCTGGCACAACACGGGTGAGCTGCACCGTCACTTTCACACAAACAAAACACTCTTTCTGCTTTATAAGTTTCCTTTATGGGTTTCAGCTGATGGAGTTAAATCTGCAACCAAGTTGACCATTTCTCCTTTTTGTTTAAGTAGCTGCAGGTCAGTTAATGTGTGTGTGTCTGTGTGTGAGACTCGTTTAGAAGCTGAATAAGATTCATTGTCATGTTGGCTTTGATATACAGTGTAACAGTGGTCGTTGTATCCATTTCTCTGTGCTGTCAAGCAGGAATCAGGCTTTAAATAGTGTTAGAGGAGCACAGGAGAATTTAACATGGTACAAAATTATTATTGTAACCAGTTAACACAGAGATTCTTTTTATGTATATTACTATATATTGTATTTATGTTGGAGGTTAAACATTTTATGTTTTAAACTTCTTTCTCTGTCACAGAATAGCTGTTTTGCAGCTTCTTGTTTCTACATTTCTTGTGAGTGTGCATAGGTTTATAGGCGGTTTATTTACCACGTCATATGTACAATAAATCAAAGATAAGGTGATTCTAAATGACATTTTGCTGCCTGGAAACAGCCTTAAACAAACTCAGTCCTGACTGAAAACATTGGATGACAGTCATATAAATGTATGTGCTACAACAAACCACAGGATGGCGATATTTATCCAGATGTATTTTTCCACAACATTAAAATTCATGAAAAGTGAGGAAAACAAATGGCAAAACTAATTTAAAGAAAGAAATTTAAAGGAGTTGCAGAATTACATGTTGAATTCAAAATTAAAATTCAGATTTATGTAACATGTATTTTAGTTGCAGGATAAAAAAAGCACAAAACTAAACCAGATCTACCCTTTTCCAGATCACCATGTCCCAGGCTGCCCCCACAGACGGAGACCCCACCCCTCCACTCGCACAGCTCTCCCCCGCTGATCCTGATGTCCCAGCAGAACCCGCTCCACCCTCAACCTCGCCGCATCCTCCATCCATCCCAGAGTGTTCTGACCTTACACAGCCTACAGAGGAGACAGTCGGAGAGGACACCGCTGCCACTGCCACCAAATCGGATTCATCAGATGGTCAGGCTGACCAACCAGAGCCTCTCACCGAGGGTCAGGTGATAGAATGTGACCAACCAGTGAGCTTAGAGCCTGATGCAGAGGCCGAAGAGGAGGATGTGAAGGTGTGTAAGTTTCTCTACTTCTTCTCTGTTTTCTAGCAACTGTGTAATCTAAATGTATGTGACTGTGTGTGCAGAGGTCACTCCAGGAAAAGGAAACAGGTTGGGGTGGTTGGAGTTCATGGGGGAAATCTTTCCTGAGCAGCGCCACCTCCACAGTCGGTAAGTCCCTTTTTCCATCCAAGCTCTGACTACCATCCCTCCTTCTGTTCAGTTTCTTCCATTCCCTAAACAGACTTTACACTCTCTGTCCACACACACCTTTGGATTACTGGCCATCTGTTTCATCTGTCAATGCCAATATTTACACACACGTTGTGTGAAAAAAGCCAGGTTTAACTTTTTAACACAACTTGTTTAAACACTATAATAAGTGGTCTTTCAGAGGCAAAATACAGCATTTTCTTTGGATTTCTGGCAGTATATTTTATGTAGGCTACTAGTTTTCATAATGTAATATACACCAGCCTTTAATGTATATTACACACACACAGACACCCTTTTTGTGTGTCTAAGATTTTGCGTTTCTGTGTACAGGTCAGAGCCTGACTTCAGTTAAGGTGAAGGCTGGAGAGGCTCTTCGTCTCCAGCGGACCTCAGTAGGAGAGGAGGCACGGGAGGAAGAGGAGGAGGAGAAAGAGGAGGGAGTGATGGAGAAGAGAGAGGGTGGAGATGAGACCGGAGAAGCCGACCTGCCGCCCTCTGTGAATGCTGCCTCGACTTCTAGCAGGGGTGTTTTCTCTACGATCACACACGCTGTGCAGAACACAGTCAGTTAAGATACACACATCAAGGAGTGTGTTCCTGTTGTTTTTTATTGGGGGGGGGGGGGGGGGTGCATTTATTATCTTTGCAGAGTCATTGTGTGTCTTTGTGTGTTCATCTCTCAGGGTAAGTCGGTGATCAGTGGAGGTCTGGATGCTCTAGAGTTCATTGGAAAGAAGACCATGACTGTTCTTGCTGAGAGTGACCCAGGCTTCAAAAAGACCAAGACCCTGATGCAGAAGACCGCTTCACTGAGTCAGGTATGCAAACCCACTGTCCCTCCATGACCTGGTGATTTTCGCAAAGTGACCGACAGCTGCACACTTCACTGATGTGATCTTTCAGATGTTAAAGGAAGCAAAGGAGAAAGAGCGAGCACGCCTCAGCAACCAGCCAATCAGTGCTCCCACAGCTCACTACGGCATTCTTTTCGATGACTACCAGGGCCTGTCGCACCTCGAGGCCCTGGAGATCCTGTCCAATGAGAGTGAAGCAAAGGTACACATGAGGGTCAGGAATGTTGAGCACTCATTAGAAAATCTGTTTAAAATAGTGCAGTCATATAATCTACTGTCGTAGGTCCAAGCCTTTCTGTCCTCCCTGGATGAAGAGGAGCAGGAAGAAATGAAGAAAGAGCTGATTTTTATCAAAGAGATTTTCATCAAGCACGAAGAAGAGGAGGAAGGAGAAGAAGGAGGACAGACGAAGGCTAATGGTGATCAAAGTTCCCAAATACACTGTTCTACCCCTTTATGTGAGTGAGCAGACCAGCCAGGTAGAGGTGAAGTCTGAGCACCGACCCTGGATCAGGTGGCATTTGGCAGACTTTTGGTATGGGGACATGGATAATACTCCCAGACAGCTGCACACATGCATAGAGATATGCCGGCAGCAGCTACATTTCTTTACACAGAGGGAGGACATATTTTGATTTTATCATCCTGGACAGAGATACTGCAAAAACATGAGGTTTTCCAGTAATGATTGTTGTCTTGTTGCTCAGGCTAATTACTTTTACTGCAGTTTTTTAACTGAAACCTTTAATCTATCTGGACTTAACAATTCTGTTTCAGTTGCAGCATTAATCATCGCAGATCAGTTACATCAAAATTATGAGTTGTAAATTGTTGTCAGTGTCCAACATTCTCAACATTTCCCTTATGTAAGAATTAGAAAAACGAATATGTGAAAAAAATATAATCATCAATAATGCATTTCTATATTTTAGGAAGTGTACAAAAGCCCACCAAACCTTTTATCCTTGCTAATGAAGTTAAATAAGTTCTACTGAAGTCAAGGCCGTATGTTTTTGATTTCATCATACCTCACCAGCCTCATGACACTTTCATATTTCAAAGGTTTTAGGTAGATTGTGACAGCACTGCACGGCTCAAAGCAGACAGGTGTCCCTTTACCTGCAGGGTTGAACACGCCGCCTGATCCTGTGCTGTTGTTCAGAGGTCACTGACACATGCACCCTACAGACTGAAGGAAAGCCAGCACAGCATGATCCATCAGATCAAGATGTTAAATCTGCATGTGAGCCACACAGTTAATTTGGCATGAAGGCAATTTTGCCGTTCACTGGAGACAATCGAGAATATTATCATTATAATGTCAGCATGGGGGAAATCAAACCATTACCAACATGTGGTACAAATATGCATGACTTCCACACATACTGTGTAAATTGAAGGATACTGTAGTGACAGGAGTGAATGTGTCTGTTTATCTTTGTCAGCTGCTGATGGAGAGGAGTTTGTGAGTGTTCTCACTGAGCTGCTGTTTGAACTTCATGTTGCTGCAACACCGGACAAGCTCAACAAGGTAAAGGACACACACACACACACACACACACCCCTCCAGTCCTGTAGGAAATATCAGTAAAAGTTGGCAACTTTGAACTCCTTCTGCATGATCGACTCCACATATAGAGAACCAACATTAGCATACATGCATCTGATTAGCATACATCAGGGTGGCGATCTCTCACCGTGCAGAGCTGATTGATGGTAATTGTGCATCTCCAGGCTCGAATGAGGGCCCATGATTGGGTGAACATGGTGGAAGAGCCTGTCACTACGGAGACAGTTGGCAGGGAAACACAGGACCAGACAGGAGGAGGAGAGGCCTCATCTGCTGAGATTGAGAGGGAGGAGAAGAAGAAAGATGAAGAGGAGCAAGGGGAGACAAAGGAGGAGGAGCTGAAGGACGAAGAAGAAGAGGAAATGAAGGCTAAAGAGAGCAACCCCAGATCTGTAGAGGCAAGTTCAGCTCTACTCTGCTTTTTGTTTCAGTGTTAAATTTATTCACCTTTACTCCTGCTGTCACCACCTGAATTGATTGAATATGGTTATTCTGTGTGTCTGTGTGTGTGTGCTCATCTCCTTCAGGCTGTCTACCTGTCATCAGTTGGGAGTCTGGCTGAAGTGACAGCTCGCAGTATTGAGCAGCTCCACAAGGTGGCAGAGCTCATCCTCCATGGTCAAGAGCTGGAGAAGCCTGCCAGAGACCAAGCACACGTACTCACCAGGTACATGTGTGCACTTAAAGTTGGGGGACATGGTGTTCACACACACATTCTAGGCACCAAACGTTTTGGGTACATCCCCACAACATAAATCATGAGACTTATGGAGAACATTAATTATTATTATAATATAAGGGATGTAACTGAAAATAAGTGAGTTAATGCAATGACCTGTGATACCTTGTTTTTCAGAGGAGTCCTAATCAGAAGAGTGATATCTATATCTGAAATCTATATATTTTTCCCAGGTTAACATGTGCCATGTGTAAGGAGGTGGAGTGTTTAGCCAAGAAGTTCTCTGACACACTGCTTCTTGTTGGGGTAGGTGATGGTGTTTGTTACTATTATGTATTGTGATATGGGATACATATATAATGTGTGACTAGATATAGGCATACATATATAATGACCAAAACCATCAATGCCTTAGTCTAACCTTGTCAGTGTGATCAAGGTTCAGGTTTGGATTGGGTAAACTTTTCTTTTTTTTAATCCCTGCTCTTTCTGAGAACGACCTCCTAGATATCTTGGCGGGTAAAGTGTGCTGCATGTAGGAACGTGAACATGTTAGACTCGTGTTATCCCCCATATATAATTTGTAAGACACTGGATGCTGTAAGATAATTGATTGATTCTACATTGATCTTATGATCTGTCTATCAGGGACAGAGGAAAGCAGAGGAGTTGAATCCAATGGTGGATAGTGTGCTGCAAGAGGTCAGTTATATTTGTGATTATTTATATACTGTGATTCACTGCTGACTAAATAAACTGTTTCTTAAACTAAACTAAATTATACAAGGATGATTATATATTGATGATGATGATGATGATGATGAATATATAGATAAAGATGAAGGATAAAGCATCTTCTGCCCACAGGGCTCCAACAGCACCAACTACATCCAGAATGCTTTTCAGCTGCTGCTGCCTGTCCTGCAGATCTCCCACATCCAGAGCCACCACCACTCCCGACCAACCACAGAGCCAGCACCACAGATACAACACTAACACACACACATTAATGCACACAAGCTACCTGCTCACCTGCTTATATCTATTGTTGTACAGTAAAGTGTAGAGAACAGAAAAATAAGTGCTTTAATCTAAAGTAAGTGCCGCCTCAAACAGAACACCTTGAGAATCTTGGAGGTAACGCTTTAAGTAACAGTTACATGTAGAAATGCTCCACATACTGACTGTATGTGAGGGTCTACCACTGTGTATCTATGAATGTTATTTGGTCTGTTTGGACGCTGATATTTTTTGCTTAAAGAACCAAATGGTGTCTAATCTCAGCGTGACTCTTTATAACACACAGTGGTGTTTTTACATTTTCTGAACCAACAGAAAAACAGATTTTTCGTTCTATTGAAGGGACTCCACAGCAGTGTTTATGATGCTTTCTTTGCACTCATTATGGTTTGTTGCTATAGCAACAGAAATAATACTAACACTAGTAAAATGCGTTTGATTTAACTGTTTTAATCTGGGGTGGACTAAATGCCAGTGTTTGAAATGATTTGTCTATATGTTAAATTATAAGAAGAAACACTACCTTATATTTTATTCTCATCCAGTGTAGGTTACAAACATCATGTCACTCATTTTTAACATTTTTCAGTTAAAAATGAGTGACATGAGTACCACTCCCTGTAGAGCTACAGCCTTTAGCTTAGTTTAGCTTAGCATAAGGACTGTAAACAGAATTTAAAAACAGAAATGTGTGTATTATGATGCTTGTTTTAATTCTGAGTCATGTTTTGGACCTCCTTTGTTTTGGCCTTTGCAGACTATTAAGAGATGTATATGTCTCCTGAGCTTCTCTCTTTAAGGGCTCACTTCCAGTTTAGCTAACTGCTAAACAATGAACTAAGACCCATCCATTTATCCTTTCTCTTAACTCATTTCAACCTACATATGGTCTCAGGGGAGACAGGACCATTAAGAGAGAAGATGGATGAGCCCCTCTATGAGGTCACCGTTAGCCTGAACTCAACAAGTGGCTCTGAGGCCCATGGTGACAGCAGCCATCTTGGTAACGCTGATTACACCAAACATTAGGCTAGTACAAAAAGGGCAAACAGCTTTAGTGGAGCTGATGCGAGTTGAGGATCCCTCTCCCTCTTTACAATCTTTATGCTAAGGTGTGCTCACAGGTTGCTGCTGCATGAACACCCTGACACACACACATCCACACATAGCTCTATATTGTAATATAGCTCTGTATTGTAAATGTTTAGACATGTTTTCAGACCTCTGAAAGATTATTCCTTCCTTTCTTTACTTCTGCTTACTTCTGCTTTACCCCATTTAGAGAATCTTTGATGCAAGCAGAGAAAATATTGTTCTGTCTTGTCCAAATGTTTTGGCTCCTTTCAGCCACAGCCAGATGGAGTAAGGCTGTTTATTAGCCACGCTTCTGCCTTAAGTTCACACAATGATTTGTATTGAAGATGTTTGGAGGCTGATCCATTTATTTAACAGTGGACAGTTTACAAATGTATAAAGACTCATTTCTAATAAAGTGCCCTTAGACTGTGTGAAGATTAAACATTGGAAATAAACATGTAAACTGTTGTTAAAAGGCTCAGATATTTCTCTGCAGTGGTCTATCTGTGCTCCTTCTGCTGCTCCTCTGTTACCAGGCCTGCTCCTCTCTAGTGGAGGAAGGGCAGCGATGATGTAGATTTTCTAAAGATATCACAAAAAAGAAGGTAATTAACACACTAGTGTTAAAAGACACTTACAAAGGGTTTAGATGGGGCGATCTGAACTATGGAGGTGTCATCTAATGTATAATTTTGACTTTCAACCTGCTCATTAAATACAAGATAAACATTAACTCTTTTAGCTTGTTTGATGCTTTAGTGACTTTACCTGTATAGCAGTGGTCAATATTTCCATCCAGCAGAGTATTTATGTCATCTGAAGAAATGTATGAAGAGTGTTAAACACCTTAAAACCAGTGTACACCTGTCATTGTGTGTGTAGGTGTGTGTGCATTCTCAGACCTTCAATTTCTTGAATAGGTGGGAGACCTGTGCAATGATAAACAGACAGATGTGCTCACTGACCACATTAAAATCATTGTGATTAATCATGTGTACTTCTGTAAACCGACCTGACCAAGGCTGCAGCCGATATGAGAGGAGGGTTGTTCCTGTTTGGCAGTAAATGTTAGTTAGAATTCCTGAACATTGCAGATTATAATTATGAAATCAGGGTTCTGTTTACCGTTGGGAGCACTGACTTCTGTTGGCTTCTGTCCAACTGGAAGAAATAGCAGAAACACAATATATTAGATCACAGCTGTGATTTGTGCAGAACAGATTATGACTCTGTTTCTGCATTAGTGTTTGTTTGTTTGTTTATTTTTGGGTCTGGTGCATGATTAATATAACTATTTTAGGATGATGCCCTCAGGACTGTCTGCTAGATTTCCAGTAAGTGGAACAAATAAAGGGATATTTGTTGTTCTGGGACAGCTGATCAACAGCTCTGGTACAAGAGATGGTCCGTTTAGCTTGACTGCAGACTGAAACGTTTAGTTTCTGTTCTTCCTTGTCTTGGGAAGGAGGTAGTAACAGCATTGAATCAGGTGAAAAGGACAGCTGTGGGTTAAAGTCTTCAGTCCTTTCTGACGGTTGTCTCCTCTGTGGACCTTTGTTGTCCTGGTGCCAGCTTCTTCTCTTCTTGACTGAGCCAGTTTTGTTGACCCCTGCAACAGTAACAGTGTGACCCTTTTCCAGATCCAGTCTGTCTGCAGCACTCCCCTGTAAACATCCTAGAAAACTGAGGCCATCATGTTGTCTGCAGGCCTCACTGATTTATGTTTCTCTGTCAGACCAGGGTTTTCTAACATTTTAATTGTTTATTATCTGGTTGGAAGTTTTAGCTGCATGTTTTGGTTACAATTCCTTGCCCCTTGACATGTTTTATTATCAGGCCGAAGGAGTTTTAGGACACTTGGGTTTGTTGTGTATAGCTTTATGGTCGTACTCTGATGCAATGTACTGCGGTGTGATGTCATGTTTGAATTTAACAGTCAATTTCTACAACAAAATGTTGTAAGTAGGAACCCACTTCCTATAGTGTTGTAATCATGTCTTCATGGACCACAATTGCACAAATGCACGCTTGTAAATTTCAATTACCCAGAACTAAAGGTTGCTCAAATTTTCTGAATTATCACTCAATTGACTGATTGACACGTGTAACAAAAACTTCAAAACTCATCTGCAAAGTAGAAAAATTCAGATTTTTGTGTTTACCATTCAAATGGTGACCAGTAAAGTTGTAGCTAACCGGGCACACCTTGGGTTTTCCTGCCAAACAAAAAGGGAAGCTTTTATTTTTTCTTATCAAACGGGCCAGATGAGCTTGAACTGTGCTGTGTGTTTTTGTGTGTCTTACTGCACAAGTATTTCCCTCTGCAGATTTCAGTGATCACAATTGTAACTATCATCAGCAACACCGAGCACACCAGAGCCAGCCAGAGAATCCTCATCCCACACTGCCACTCATCTGGAGGACAGAGAGGAACACAGAACAGGTCGAGGCTTTCATCTTCATATTTACATCTCAAAAGGATAAGATGACAAAAAGGTGTACTAGCACTAAATAGTCTGAATATAAAAAATATACAAGTGAGGAGGAAAAAGAGAAAAGAAAATCAGGAAGCAAAAAGTCAAAGGAATAAGAGCAGAAAGAGTTATAGACAGGCAGCAGAGTGTATGGGAAAGCCTGGTGGAAATGGGGCAGGAAAAGTGTGTGAGATGGATTTCCAGCTTTCATCATGCACACTGGAAAATATGACAGTTGTAGCTTTAAGCATGGTAGAGCCGAAAAGAAAGAAAGAAAGCCAAAATCAATACAGGCTTGGAGATACAAGGAGATTAAGATGTACTGTGGAGTCTTGGAAAGTATGACTGATCGTGCAGTACACAGAGAGAATGAAACTAAGCCACAAAGCTGAGATTGGAGTCAAGAGCAGAGGAATTGATGGAAATTTGTTCTATTGAAAAAAATGACTCCATTGTGGACTGAGAGAGGGCAGTCTTCATTGGAACGAAAACAGATTGGCCTCCTCTTATGTCCTCGCCCTCCTTACAGTCAAACCGCTCTGGCCACATGGGGAACAAAGAAGCTCTGCTCCCTCATCACTGACACCAACCTTTCTGTGTCCGTTTCCATGGCAGCTCTTCCTTCGCTGCTGCAGTCAAAACTGTTAGATTGGCGAGCCAAAGGAGACAGCGGCTTTGATTGGCTGGTTCAGAGGCAGGCATGCGAGGGAGACAGCAGTAGAATGCTTTCCTCTGTCCTTCACCCTTCTCTTTCTCTTTCTCCTCCTCCTCCTCCTCCTCCTCCTCAGGTGAGTGGAGGTGTAAGGAGCTGTGATTGCTGCGACCATACAAGGTGAGATTGAGGGTCTCTGCATCAGTGAGTTGAACCTCGACTGACACCTCAAGACTGAACGTCAGATCTGTGAAAAGACAGATGGATGTAATGATGGAAAACAAGGCCTAAACTTGGGGTCTAAAGCCTTGCTAATGCTAGCTAAATGCTAACACCTGCAACCTAATGGTGCTGATGTGCAGCAGGTGTGATGGTGTGGCATCAATTACAGCTTAAAGACATTCTGAAGTTAACAAGCTAGAGAAAATGCTACAAAAATGTTGGTGTAAGTAACACAACTTTTGTTTAATATTTAACTGTGCAATACCTGTAAATGAGGTGTTGTTGTCTAATTCTGCCATGTTTGTGTTGGCTTCACACATGAACAAGCTCATCGTTGAACTATCTCCGTCTGGTGCCGAGTTTGTCATGTTGCTTTGATTCTGCTGAGGAAAGTCACACATGTCCTTTCTTGTGACTGCAGAATCATCAGTCTTCCTATTTTCACCCTTCTTCACTGTATTTCCTTGTTCACAAGGTGGATAGGGAAGGCAGAAGAAGTTCACTTTTGATACTGCAAGAATAAAGAGAACGACAACAAAGGATTCAGTTCAATTCACAATTTCTCTGTGGCAGAAGGCACAAAGTGGAGAACAGCAAGTAAGAAATCAGAGCAGCATCTTAAAATGGAAGCTGTTGCCTCCAGTTTGTTTGTGACAGACAGGAGAGACAAGAAGAAAATCCACTCTAGACAAACACGTGCGCAAGTACACAGGTTAAAGGAAGCTGCTCTCAGAAAGGCACCATGCTTTCAAAGCAGCTGTCAGTCAGAGTACGAAGCTATATTTGGGTCTGATTTTTAACTGAGACATCGAATCAGAGCAGAGAGAAAAAAACAACACAAAGCACCCTAACGACATGAAAGTTAACTTCCTCTAAAGCTTAACTTTAAAGAGAATATACAGTATATAAACTACAGTTTTGCATGTGGACTCTCTCTGAAGCTCTTTGGATGACCCACCTCTGTATATTGTGAAGAACTCTGGTAGGCAGATGATGAAGGTGAGGATCCCAACGAAGAGAAGTTTAATCAGGGCCGTTCTTGACATAGTTGTACTGTAAGATTAAAAGCACACTCACACTGTGTCACAGTTCACACTGACACAGGCATGACTTTGTGGCTCGTGGTGTCTCCTTCCTTCTTGAGATTTGAAGTAACGCATTCATACCCCGTCTCTGTCCACGAGAGTAGCCTTTGGCAGTGTCTAAGAAGTCCTCACGACATGATTCATAGACGCAGACGACAGCAGCACAAGACACACGCACAGAATACAAAGCAACTTCACTTCCTATTACACTTCCTGTTGTTTTCTCAGAAAGAGTGAGAAATGGAGAGTGGCAGGGACAACAGAGAGTTTCTATCAGCCAAGTGTAAGTAGAAAGGTTGTGCTTATGTTTTGGTATGGATTATGTGGACGGTGAATGTGACTGCTAAAGAACAGAGGTTTAGATGTACAATGTGAGAGGGACTAATGGTGAGGCATGTCTGTGGTCCAACACAACAGGCTGATTGCTAATAACTCTCAAATCGACACGTATATTATCATAGCTGAGTATTGAACGAAAGGCAGTGGTCTGGACGGTGTTCATGGCATGGACCAGCAGTGTTAAAGAACACTAGATTCACCTTTGTTTTCTAATAATGATGGCTTAACTAAAAATAACTCCACTGCACACGGGGCAGTCATACTGGTAGTATTGTTTCACCCCAGCCCACCACACTACACCTCCATGCTTCCACAGTAAAACCAACACACTTGAAATAAAGGTATATTCTGTCCATGAGATTATTCACATATACTGTAAAGACATTTCTACATATGTTTTAAGTAGTTTCTTCAGTGTTTCTCATAATTATGAGAAAATACCCTTACAAACCGTCTTCTTCTTCTTGCTGCTTCCCATTGTTATGTTTCCATGTTCTTGTCTATATTCAAAGTAATATGTATTTTCCCTTTGTACTGTCTAACTTGATCTCTGTTGGGTGTTTAGTGTAGCACAGATTTTACGGTTGGGTTCCTGAGAACCACTTATCTTGGCAGTCCTGGGATGTGAACACACACGTATATACAGAGCCTCAGACAAACACACACAGTCAAATCCACAAACACAGTGATGAGTACAGCTGGCAGGTAGGGTCTTATCTCCACTCCACAGCAGCTTGCGTCTCTCAGGGCTCAGTCGGCAGCTTATAGAGGTGGATAGAAGCTGCCAAAACTAAAAAAAATCACTTTCTGTGCTTTTATACCCAATCAAAGCTGCTTGACATCTTGAGCATTTCTAAATATTTTTGAATAAATAGCTGAAATGCATTTACCACCAGGCAGCCTGTGATTGTTGATAGAATTAGGGGATTCGTGGCATGTCAGCAAGTGTCAGGACTTGTACCACAGTGGAGCCACTTTGACAGTATTGCAAGTGAAAAACACAGTATTACTATTTCATCTGTATGCATGTAATTCATTCATTCATTTAATTAATGAATTAATTTGACTCTACTTGTCAAAATGTGTACTTTTAGGACATTTTTATTTTATCCCTCTAATTACATTCCAGGAACAAGACAGCCAACACAGAGAAACCAACATTTACCTTCTACTACATATTTTTGTGCTTACACTGTGTTATCTCACAGCTGCACAACTCCAAGCAGATGGCACACAGGCTGAGAGCTAGACGATAACCTCCAGGGAGGAATGGCCTGATCAGAATGGTCTGTGCTGTGAATGAGTAAAACCGAATGCTCCTCATTTTTCAGGGGACCAGCTGGAGGCCCCTGAAGGATCCCAGAGTCTCCTTGAAACCTGGATAAGAAACAACAGGTGTGGCCTTCTTGTTGTCGTGTGTGTGTGTGTGTGTGTGTGTGTGTGTGGGGATAGAAAGCTTCTGGGTGATCACACTTGGTTTACAGCAGCATTAACAGTAAAGTAAACCTCCTTTTAGTCTTAACAGCATGACTCAGAGGTATGATGTGCTGCCAACAGTGCCAAACATCTAATAAATCATAACTGGAGCTGATTAGGTAGAAGCCCCAGCAGATGGACTTGCAGAGGCACAGCTAAAGGGGGGCCGGAATCGTTGGAGGAAAGCCAGGTGTTCAAATACTCTTTATTCAGGTAGCATTACTTAAAAACTGTTAACCTGGAGCATGGAGAGACGTTATTATTATTATTATTATTATTATTATTATTATTATTATTATTATTATTATTATTATTATTATTATTAATTTTATGGCCTAATTTTACTAACCTGAGCATGTAAAAAAATATGCAGTCCATGTCTTATTTTCCCATTAATGTACTGACTGATGTTTTGTTTCCTGTTTTATTTTGGAAGAATTCCTTCTGTGGTGTGTTGCTTCCTGTTGTCCCCCTAACTGCCTTCTCCACCTTCATTAGTCTCACCTGTGTGCCTCTCCACCTGCCTGTGAATCCTCCCAGTGTGTCTTCCTTTCAGGTTTGTTGGCACTTGGGTCCCACGTGGTAAAACATGAAAGTCACGACAGTCTAATTGAGTGTTTGCTGTGTGTTTAGCTACAGAGACCTTAGGCCAGAAGTCAATAAATTATTAGCTTAGCTCAGTTTACTTGGCTAAGCTAACACAGCTCTGCTAAGAGGTATCACAGTGATTGCATGTTACACAGTTCTGTGTAGTGGCTGAATGTTTTGGCATCCTGACAGAGTTTTTCGGGTATGGGTACTTTGTTGTGACACTGCCAACCACAGAGAGAGAGGTATGTTGTTGTCACATGTGTGTGTGTGTGTGTGTGTGCGTGCACCATCCATGCTCCATGTTATGCAGTCATAGTGCCATGCCTGTCAGTGTAAACACACTTATGAGACATGACACCAGGCTTAGGGACGCCTGCCAAGAACAACAAGCTGGAGCCCAACGCTTGACTTTGCAGGTATAGCTACAGGTACTCTGGGAGGATACAGCTCTCCTGAGTGATGCTTGGAACTGTTTCAGTTTTGTTGATATTTATGCAGCTGATGAATGTGTGTGTTTTGAAAGTAACCTGGCCTCCCTGCACCAACTGCATATTCTTTCCTCTGTGAACACAGAAGTTCTATTGGATTCCAAGAGACATTTTTTTCATTTGATGACCTTTGTTCTGGCACCAAGACTGGCACTTAAAAAATAGCAAATCATTATGTTTTTAGTTCGATCCAGAAGTTTTAGAGTTTGTAATGAAATCTGCAGCCTCCTGAGATCACAGGCAGAACTTTGAGACATTTAATCTTGTTTATGGTACACATCCACTTTGGAGTTTTGGCTCACCTTCAGACCATTTTAATTATGTATGCAGCCGCACAGGTGATGTGCTCCATAATCATCTGTCTTGTTGCGCCGTCTGGAGCGTCTGACATATGGTTAATAGTACACATCTATCACTTTTAACACTGCCGTAATGATGAACACAACAAATGCTGACGATGGGTGTCTTTAAATTTACCTCACGGCCTAGTGATTAGCTCAGTATCATGAACATTAATCAGACATTCTGTCAGACTCTTTGACAGTTTGCACTGTCATCTTGAACTAGAATCTCTGTATGCATTCTATTTTTGGAGTTATGTATTACTGCAGAGTCTGATGTAGAGAGTTCAGAGATTGAATGTAACATTCTGGTGAGATTAGGGATTTAGGTACAAGAGAAAGGATATTTAAGAACAAAGCTTAGTGCAGGTTATGGCTGTATTTCAGGCATTAGATGTAAGATATTTGATCTTCCCTGTCATGTCCTTGCTGTGGTGTTTGTACTTAATCCCTGGATCTGCTTTAAATGGACACAATCGTGTTTTTCTGTTGGGCTAAGACATCAGTAGCTACAGTGGTATGAAATTCTCTTTCATCTTCTACACCAGCAGGAGGGTTGAAATCATCAGCTGGAAGGTCGGACCCTGTTTGCAGTTAAAAGGTGTTGACAGGTCACTGATGTTTGGGATTTTTAATTGTCTGAGCTGGAAAAGTTGAGACTGATTGACATCCTCAGAGACAGAGGGTAACATTTTAACTGTTGTGTGTTGGTTTGTGTGCTGTGATATGAGTCGTTTGTCTTTTGTTATTTGTGTGTGGATAAACTGACTATTTCCCCCTGTGGGTAACAAAAGAGTTATCAAATCTAATATAAACTTGCTCAACATGGTAATGAGAAGAGAAAAACACCATTTTTGGCCCCCTTTTTGTCTCCATTATCATGTGACTGTCAAAATCTTGTTTCTCATCTACCGTCTCAGAAGGGAAAAGCACAATATCTCATCTCTGTCAGGTCGTTAGCTATACAAGTGATGCCTCATCAGTCCAGACTCAAACATTGGAGTTCTAGTTGACTGGCGGAAAATGTCATCTTTTTTTCAAAACCCTTAAGCAGGACATAAAAAAAGCAGCATATCTGGGAGAAATGGTGGGAAATGAGGTATGAGCAGTGAGCATGTTTTTCCATTAAAATGGAGCAGCAGGAGGAGGAGGAGGAGGAGGAGGAGGAAGGAGTGCATGGTGATTTAGTGCTGTGTCAGCAGAAAGGCGTCATCTGGCTCTCCTGAGACAAAGCCACTGTGAAGCTTTATGACTTTTTATGGAGAAATTACGATATTTCACAAAGAGATTATCATTATGAGCGAACCTTTAAAGGTGATGAAGGGTTCCAGGCTGATCCTCCCTGTGCTCCAATCTGTCCGTCTCACTGTCTTTCTGAATCACTGTACTTTACAAGCGTCTGTGCCCTGAATACAGGATGCTCTTAAATGTCTCTCTTCCCTTCCATGCTATTTAGTTCAATCAAAGAAATATAGAAAGGGTCCTTGCTTGCGCTCTCTTTTTGAATTCCAAGGCTTTTTAGCGTCACATCTTTCTGTGCATTTGGATGGTTTGCACTTTGAAAGGAAAAAAAGCAGACCTGCTAAAGTGGGTTAAAGTGGGGTGAATGTAAAGTAAGCTCTCAGCTATCATGGAGCTGCATCTCTTTGTTTCACATCCTCTCTCCCTCTCGGCTCTCCTCTGCTGTAACCTTTCTGGTGAGAAAATACCATGTCAATAAAAGCTTTTTAACATGAGGGAAAATCAATGTGCTCCGATTGCACCTTTTTTGAAGCGTGCATCTCGAACACACGAGCCGTTCTGCTGTAGCTCGCAGAGTGGTGTGTGTGCGTCAAGTTTTCTAAGCAAAATTGTAGTAATTTCATAGAATGTAGAATACACTGACATAAAAAAACCCAGGTTTAAATCCTCTTTATGTTGATGCGTCTTAACACGAACAATTCACACTTTAAGCTGTTTTATTGGACACAATTCACACCATTAACTTTTATTGTTCTGGGTGGGAAAACAGGCTTGCAGACAGTTACAATAAAAACACACACTAAAAATGTAGCATAAAAACAATACAAACACAATAAAACACGTTAAAATAAAGGCTCAATAAAAATCATGATAAATAGATCATACAGCACAGGGGTTCTCTATCTCCTTTGCTCCGGGTACTGTGATATTATATTCCTACACAGGCCTTCGTCCCCTGACCGACTGCAGACCAGCATCGCACGAGAGCTCCAGAAGTTTATCGTGCACCACAGCTGGCAGATCACTCGTATCTGGGTTGGTGAATAGAGTGTATCCATCACTTTTTCATGTGATTCGGTTGTTAGGGAAGTATGAATCAAACGCAGTGTTTCGATAAGGTGTTGGGCGATCTGGGCACCTGCCCCAAGTCCACACTCTCATCAGTGAAAGATGACGGGCAGATGAAACACCTCTATTAAGCAGCGCCAAACAGAATGTCTTTCCTACATGATCTGAATCTGATTTAAAACTAAAAATATTGGCTAGTCCAAAGGCAAAGGTCAGCAGACGGCCCGGTGGCAGACACAGTTTTACTGAAAGAACTTGAGTCAATCTTATTTGTCACCATTTTGTCATTTCAAAGCCCGTTAAAGCTAGTGTGCTGTCTCATTTCTTTCTCGCTTATAGTTTCTGTTACCTTTCTCCCATCCCTAAAAAAAATTAATTTTTCAATAGACGGCTTGTTTTCTAGCCTTGTTGATGTGATGTTCAAGTTTCTGATCCTGTCCAGGGAGTTCTGATGAGGGAAAAACAGAGCCAATATGTTAAGAAGACGTTGAATCGTTGGATTATGAACAGAAATCTGCCCGGTTTGTGTTTTCTGTTTGGAGCTTTAACAGTATTGACCAGCACTGACTAGCACTTTGCATCTGTCAACAAAATATCTTTAAGCAAAGCATTATAGCTTTAACTGCTAAATAGTTATAGACAATTCCACTGTTGCCGCTCAAATCTCTAGACAAATCTGATCAGCAGAAAAACAACAAACAAATCACATATGACCAACGTGGCTTGTGATGTGATCGTAGCCATGGTGGTGGACTCTGGCAATGGAACATGAGTGATGCTGAGGGTGGCTGTGGAAGCAGGACGCTCACAATCTGTCACTTTAAGTGGTCACTGCCTTAATTGGACTCTCTGAAGAGATGTTTGGTGTAAAATTTGTCTTTAAAAACAACGAAAACATCAAGTGGGCAGGAAGATTGGCAAAAAAAGAGTGAATTCAGGGAAGTCGGGAAAGACTTTTAAGTGTCATGATGAGGTGTTGCGAGCACCAAATCTCTAATAAGTGAGATTGTTGTATCACAGTGAGCCAATTTTCCTGGCAGATTAAAAGCCTTTTAGCAAACGTTTGCTGTCAAACAATGCCATTAGGGTGTTTTTGAAAAGTGCTTCAGTGCATCCTTTTAGAAAAGTGAAGCAATCCATACAGGCTGAAATGACTCATTGTTAGGCGGGTAAAGACGATGTTACTCTAAGCTGCCCTTCGGCTGGTTTTATAGAGGAATTTATAGATGTGTGTGTGTGTGTTATTTGTGCAGCCATGCTATTTACAGAGGCCTTTAAGTATTATTGACTGAAGTGCTTTTTAAAAGATGAAAACACTTCTGATTTGTAAATATGGAGCATTTCTGAAGTAAAATGAAACTTCTTTGTTATTTCACCATTACCGACTTCATAGGTCCTGAATTTGATGGAAAAAAGAGTGAGGAAATGTTTTGGAGAAAGTTGGCTGTTTCAGTGACGTCAGCTGTTTCCCGCATTTGCTTTGAGAATAAAAAAGATTTTCCTCATCAATCAGTGGAAGCAGGTTCTGTCTGTGTTAACTATAATCAATCCTGGCATAGCAGATTATAATCATACATTAGTGACTGCATGAAAAAGTCATGATTTGATTAACATTTTATCTCTCGTCACTACATCCTAAATGCTCTCCTGTCATCGGGTGATTTCATTCTGTGCAGCAGATGCATGCTAAAAGCTTCCATGTGCTGAAATATGAAGCACTGAAGGCCAGCCATGGGCTGATAAGCTGCAGTGTCAGCGTCCTCTAAATGCCCCCCCGCCCTGTAATTATCCCACATACCGCTGATTAATGCTTACTTACCCTATCCAACAAGACCTCCTGCCTGCTCCTCCTCTAGTTCTCATTGCTATCCACTCATTCTCATTCTAAATCTGTCCCGTCCTGCCATGTTCCTTTTACTCTGCAATTAAACAGGAACACACCTTTAGAATGCAGACGGTCCACCACCCAGTCTGACAGATGGTGCTTTTATACTTATTATTCCTATGCACACAGGAGGTCATTTCTTCCTGCGACAGTCAAACTGTACAACTCCCTATGCAACTTACCTTATTTTTATATTTTAGCCTGTTATTATTTCTTATCATGCATGGAGCACCTGGAATGTGAGTACCGGTAATTTCCCCCTGGGATTAATAACGTGTTTCTGATTCTGATTTAGCTGTGTCTCAGTTTAGGGGCTGTATTCTTCAAAAGGCACATCTACTATATAGGTTTCACCTAAGCATTACATGACAGAGTCAGGCCTTATGCATCCTTAGCTTTCACATAGAGCTTTGCCTGTGCCTACTCTAACAGCTGTGGTGTATACTTACATCCCATGCAGCCACTGTTCAGACCAATCAAACCATGGCCAATGAGTCTTAGCGACAGAAAAGAGCTGCATTTGTTTTGATGACTGAATATATAAGACATAGATCTCACTCTATGCTCTAGTCTTCTGGATGAAAGTCTGGAGTTGTGTTTCAGTAACAACAGTCCCACCTCCTTGAGGCCTCTGTGGTCACAACAAGCATATCACTAGTAATTGACCTACTAGGTCATTTGTATGTGAGGACATGTGATCTGCCTGGTTAGTCTCCACTCAGTGACCTCCTACATTTTAACCATACCGGTTGCTGAGCTCATCCACCTCTGTCTCTTTTCTCTTATGTTTTTATTATAAAAACTGATCACAGAGGCGACTTGACGAGGTGTCGAGTGGCTTGGCTGAGTAGTGAGCTCATGTTTGGTTTTGGGTTAGGTTAACATTCATGCTGCCAATTGTCAACCAGTATTATAAAATTCATTGATAATGTATAATTTCTTCCTTTTTCACATCTCCTGTTTACTTTCTCTCTCAGTCCATCCCTGTCCTCTCTTCCGTGTCTCTGCTGTCTCATAGATATATGAATCAATGATTGGTGGGGGGCAAGGTGACCTTCCTCTGACTGACCGATCCAAGAGCTCGCTGGATATTGCACAGTCTAATCCAAAGGCTAAACATGCTGCTGAGGCACTCTCTATTTCTTTCACAGTAGGGGCATTGAATACTTTAGGAGCTCCACAAGGGTGCATGTGGAGGTGTAAATTGTAACGATACATGAGCTGACTGTGAATAACCTGTCTAATTGCCCAAAATAAATCGTTTTCACTGCCAGATCTGTACTCAAGGTTGAATCCATTAAGGTTAAAGGGAAGTTTAAGCCTCACAAACCAACTTCCTATGTGTGACTGACAATGCTAAAGGATTATATGACAAGGGTCACTCATCATCTTAGACCAGTAGTCAGAAAATTAATATTAGTGTAAAGTGCTGAGGAAAATGACTAAAATTAAATGATATTGTAAATCCCCACAACTTGCTGGATTGCAATATGACCGTATTGGTCACTAAACACAGAAAATGATCACCCTTTGATAAGGATGGGCTGTCAATCACAACAAAACTCCCTTTTTAAAAAGTCCAAATTTACAGTTGAGATAAACATGTTTACAGCCACAGAATTACAAACATCTCCACATCTGTGACTGTGGAGGTAATTAAAGTGTATAATAAGGCTGCAAGAAGAAAGAGAAGGCATCATCTGTCCTATTAATATTTCACTTTATTCAGAATAACTTGCATGTAGTAAGGAAAAAAAATCAACGTCATGTTGAGGTGACATCTGGGTCTTCTTGACATTTTGATGTGTATGTTTCAAAGATTTTAGACCTGGTATCACCTAAAATAATTTATCACTGTATCGGGGGACTGTCAGTGTTGCAGCCTCCCAGCCTCCACTTTTTTTTTTTAACCCATCACTCTCTCACTGCTTGTGACACTTCCTATCATTTCAATGGGAGCAATAGTCTGTGATTGGCTTGTGGCTGCAGGGCAGAGTAAATTATTAAGGCCTGCTCTTTATTTGGCCATAAATGCTCTCTCTCTGCCTCTCTTTCCATCTCTCTCCATCGTGTTTTTCACTTCCTTTCCGCCCTCGACACTCTGCCCATTTAGGAAGAGAGTGAACAGGAAAGAAGGCACTGCTGCACAGAGAGAAAAAAAACAGAAAGGGGAAAATAACGGAGACAAAGGGGTTTGTTGTGATGGACAGAAATGGAAAAAAAATGTCAGTAGGGAAATTGGAAAAAGAGCTATGGAGCATTAGAGAGCGAGAGGGAGGAGTGGCAGTGGTATAGTGTTGATGAATTGCATGGCATGCACTTTGCTATGCTCTACACCTGCCACCTGCCCTGAGACCTGAGTGCATCATGTAAGTGCAAACCAACACATAAGAATAGAGACTGTTTGCTTGTCTGTGTGTGTGTGTGGTGTGTTTGTACAGTATCTGCATCTGCTTGCAAATGAAACCAAATAGGGACCATAAGAGAGTTGTTGTCATTAGAGTGCTGTTAAACCACCAGCGTGGAGAGAAAGGGAGAGAGCAGGGCGGACAGACGGTTAGCGATAGAAAATATAGAGTTGTTTTCATTTCCATCAATAATTCAGGATGTGTATTATCTCCTGTTGGGTGCAGCTACAAACTTCATAGTTCAGCAATTTTTTTAACAGCGGCTAACAATCACAACAAGCACAAACACATAGAGACAAAGAATATGGATCATTTGTGTCAATTTGTGCACAGATGTGTAATATATGTCAATATAGGAGTCTATAGGTCTGAGGCAGCACCTACTGCTCTGCTGATTCACTTCCTAATGCTCAGCACTGAATTGCATAAATACAGGCATGGTTACAAGTGTTTGCTATATGTGGATTAATGGTGTGGCCAATAATTGTATACTAAAATTCAGTGCTACAGTAGATTCATAGATGGAGTTTGGCCTCCATACTGTATGAATATTGTCAGATGGACATTAGTTTATTGTTTGACGTGATGGTCAGATAATCTCACATCAGCTCATGAACGTCTGTTTGTGCTACAGCAGCAGAATGTAGGGTTGAAGAGATGCCCATCAAGGCCAAACATCAGAGATCAAAACATCCCTGGCTGCCTCTGCAGGTTTACATGGCTGTATGTTAGCACAGGAGTTGACCTAACAAGCTGTTTGATTGGTTTGAATGAGAGCCAGAAACAATTGTTTTCTCAGCCACAGCTGTTTCCATCCTGCTCCCTCCTCATGCACTGGTGTTGCAAAACAGTGCTGCTCAAAATGTGTGGTTAAATTCTGCAGTTTGCATTTTCCCTTCCTGCTTCTCTGCTCTCTCCATCCTCACAGGCAATTAGAGGGACCAGAGCTGGCAAGCCAGACCGAAGCCATTATGTTACGTTAGTGTATGTGGTGTGTGTATGTGTGTGCGTGCGCATATCCAGGTGGTGCACTTTAGGGCGAAAACAGAGAAAGTATTTTCTCTTCCCTCGGCAACAGGCATGGATCAAAGTAATTGGCCAGTTTGGTTCACACTTGGGCAGTCCAAAGCCTTGTGTGCATACAAGAGTGCATGTGTGTAATATGTGTATATTCCGCCTCCCAGAGCTGGTAGGAAACACACACACATACACACACACTCTCACGTTTTCTCTGTCTCTACATTTGTGTTAATAAAACATGGCAGTAAAAGTGTGTCAAAGTCTTGCTCAGTGCAGAGGGAGCAGGATGGAAGGTTCTGCTTCAGCACATGATGAGTGTGTGTGTGTGTTTATGTGTGCATGTTGGTTTCTGTGTCAGTGCAAGGCATGGATGTAATTGTGGGTCATTGGGGTGTTTTGAGCCTTGCCTGCTGTGTTCCCATGTCTCAGATCAAACAGCTATTGGATTGCATTCTCTCTTTCTGCTGTCTTTTACTTCCACTCATTACAATCGACTGCATCTGCACTCAAAACCTTTTATTAGTCTGCAAATGAGACACACATAATTAATACCAGCCCTTGGCAAATAGATATTCCATCTTTTGTGGGGGAGACACTATAGAGAGAAAATTAGACAACAAGACTAATGGATCAGAGAAGCAGTGAAGGAGGACATCAGTAAATGGACGGAGGAAGCTATTAAAGGAAGCAATCAAAAGACATCGAGCAAAGGGGGCATTGATAAAATGGACAAGTCACTCAACTGAACTCTGGATGCAGAATCCCCTCAAAAACTTTGCAGAATGTATTTCATGTGAAAACACAGAGATATGAAAGAGGCTGTAGGGAAGGAGGGTCTAAATCTGAGGCTGCGTTTCATCTCTCTTATTAGTTACTTCTCAGGAAACTGGGACAACATAGCCTATCTGGAGCTAAAACACACACTTGCAGAATGCAGATGGAACCGAATACACAACCACACACACACACACACAAAGACCACAGAGAATGCTCGCCTTGATCTGTGTGGCTCTGTTATTGACTGATGTGATGGAGGATAAGAGAGAAATTACCAGCTGAAGGTGGTCTGCTGTGCTTTATTCAGATTAGACACACACACACACACACACTCAAAAAAATAATTTAAGCCCCTCTTAGAGGTGAAACATTATTAATTTGTTTGTCTCGTGAAAATATTATTAATTCCAACAATACCCAAATATGTTTAGCAGATGTAACATACATTCAAATAGCTTTGACTCCCGTGGCCCTCTCAAACTTAACCAGAATGAGTTCAAATGTGCACGAGATCAGCCTCTGTCCTACCTGTCATCCGCCTCCGCTTGAAACTACTGTTGGTAAGTTTTCAGTCTTCTATTCAATAAGTTTATTATCTTTGTGTGAAATAATGTGCACACCTTAAGATAAATGGACATTGAGTTTAAGAGGAAATGTCAGTCATTGTTTCACAAGCAGCTAAGATTAGTTAGCATTCGTTGTAGCTAACGTCTATGGTCGCGTCACATAGCTGTCAGAGGTAAGTGGTAAACAGTACTTGGAGTTTTCTACACAGGCACGTTGAATTCTGTCTGCTGGTGGGTGCCTGCTTCCCTGCATGTGTGTCTGTGCTGTGTAAAAAGAACTCATTGGATGAACTCAGTTAAATTGTGGGAGACTTTTCCATCCAGTAAATATGGGTAGCCCCAACTCAAAACAAGTACGTTTCTGCAATATAATGTATTTTTCAACCTAAAAATACCTATTAAATGATATTTGATTAAAACGAGTTTAGATTTCAGATTCAAGTTTTGGTGGACCTCAGAGGCTTTTCAGATTTGAAATTGGGCTGTTTCATTGTGAAATTGTGGCTGCTGCAGCATAACATCTTTAACATATTTATTATATGCATACCTCTAATATATAATCTCATTCTATGCTCTTAATGACTGTAGCTAATCATATCCTTGGTAATCAATTACAGCATCTTATTGTTATTTGGTCAATGTGATCTGACTCTTTTCTGACTTCTTTTATTTTACAGGATGCTGTATGTGGATGTGTGAAGAGTGCAGTTTGGAACCAGGTAGGCATCTGCAGCTTATCATACACCATACACAGACTGCCTGCATGCAGATGTACTTTCAATACATGGATTATGCTACTACTAAATCACATTTTTATTTCTCCATGGTAATTAATGAATGTAAAATGAAAACTCACATTTCTTTATAGCTATTCAAGTCTGTGTGAGAGTAACTACAACAAAGAAATACTGTTTTGTACTACTACTGTTTTCAAGGTGAATGATGACTTCTTGCGGATCATCACAAAGCCTTTGCATTGAAATTCATGGCCCGGCTGAACCACTTCTCAAAGAAGCTTCTGTAAGTTTGCCAGAACAAAGGAGGAACTTCAATATTGATGAAAGATTCACATGTTTATGTGATGCTCAGGATTGTATGTGACATGGGTGTTGTGTGTTTGTGTTTTTTAACCCTATAGGAGGGCAGCTTACACGTTCTGAAGACAGGAGCCCAGCGATGTGGTCGTTTCATCCAACTTAATTTGGTATATTGAAATGCAAAGGTTTATGTCCTGGAGGAATGTTATTCACCTTACTGTTTCTATTTCTGCTGCATTTAAATAAAAGGACCTCAACCAGGTATAGTGCCATGTTTTTCTTAAGGGGTTGGTTAATTTAAAGGTAATTTTATAATAATAATTTTTTTATATCTTTAGGTTGGAAAAACACAAATAACAATAACAATAACAACAATAACAATGAGTTGATTTAACTCTAACTTAAATTATATTTAATAGATATGTTTAGGTTATACATTATATTGTATAAACATACTTGTTTTGAGTTGGGGCTACCCATATTTATTGGATGGAAAAGTCTCCCACAATTTAATTAAGTTCATCCAATGAGTTATTTTTTTGAGTGCACACACACACACACACACACACACACACTAATATGCTGGTGAAGACACTGATTTGCAGAATGCATTTCTATTCTATTAACTTTAAAGGCCATTACCATCCATTACAATACAAGCGTGCTATTTTGCATATAATGAAGTTGTGTTTTTTGACGCAGAGTGGTGTAAAAATCTGATAAAATACCTCGAGCCACTCCTGCCTGAGGCTGTCAGCTTGAACCACGTTTGATGCACTAAGCACAACACACCTGAATCCAGGGCTAAATTGTGAGGTGGTCGAATGACACTGGGGTGATATGGACTGGAGTAGACGACTGCAGGATCTGCTACATTAGCTCTTTTAAACACCAGCAATGTTATGATTACACTACTCACTTACTAATCATCACATTTAAAGGTAGGCTCAAGTATAAGTCAGAGGAGCCTATTCTTTAAGAAATCATGGTTTGTTGCCTTTATAGTTTGAATTAAAATTTCACCCCTCAGGTTTCCTCACATCATTCAAGTCCTCTTGTCAGAGTGAAATTCATTTTCTGCACAGTAATAGTGACTATTGTGCCACCAGATCGATTAAATTGCAACACACAAACACACACACACACACACACTCTCTCTCTCACACACACACACACACACACACAGACTTCCTGGCTCGTTCATGTGTTGGGTGGGGCTGGTGTGAAGAGGTAATTATTTGCTTGGCCAGTCTGAACCTGCTTTGAGCCTGAAGGACGGACTTGCCTGCAGCTACAGTACCAGCCAACACTCCGATTACACATCTGAAGCAGGCAGTGGCTGTGTGTGTGTTTGTGCATGATGCAGGGCTGTGACTTGAATGAAAGTATGCCCTTGTGTTTTCGTGTGCATGCATGCAGAATGTATAGCGGGCATATGATTCATATTTGTCAGAGCCGTGCAGGCTTTGAACACCATGCGCATGTTAGGTGTTTGCCTGTGAGGCTGTACAGAATGAGGGCTTTTGCAGCATCGTTCAGGCAGGTCTACACCTCGGGGAATGAACACCAGAGTCCCTCAATTCCATGCACATGCACATGCATACACACATACACACTCACAGTCCCTTGTGTGGCACAGTATAACAGCAGAGATGGGGAATGGGAAATGGAGGTTGTAAGGGAAAATGGGGAGAAGAGTAGAGAAGGTGGGAAAAGGGCATCTTTTTAAAACTGAGCAATGCAATGAGAGGAAAAAAAGCAGACATATGAATATATGAGTATATGAGTATACAGAAAATATGAAGAAAAGGGACTGGAGGATGATCGTTGGAGGATGAACATCAGTCATGATAGATGAGCTGATCATCTCAGCCAGACCAGACAGATAATGTTTCACTTTCTGGCCCCATAAAACCTTTTTACGACATCCTTCTCTGGATGACAACTACCTGTTTTTATGTGTATTTATGTGAGAGTTAGTCTGTGCAGTCTTATGGACTGCAGAGTGTGCATGTGTTGTGTGTGACTGCATTCTTGCATAATGTGAATACACATAAACTGGATGCTTATTAAGTGAGTATGTGATTGCATGGTGTAATTTTCTTTAGTGTGTGTGTGTGTTGATATGTGTGTATAGAGCCGTAAAGTTGTGCTTGAGAGTTTTGAGTGATAGCCTTGGACTACCCCAGCCAGGAGACTAATAACCATAGGTGGATCAAGGAGGCTCCTGCCAAGTGACCAATGATTAGATCCAACTGAAGGAGACCGGGGCTGAATTGCCCACTATTCCTCAGCTTCATTTCCCCTCAGAGCCCAATTCCCAGCATCCCTTAGTAACAGGACGGTATTTCCATCGTGAGTGTTGTGGAAATGCAGTCGTTTCCTCCCTAAGTACTTTTTTTTTAGCAGTTGTGAGCCGAGGTGGAGCAGCTTTTCTGGCTAGAAACTTTAAAGATGGGGTCATAAAGTTATCCGCATAACCTGCTAACACAGGGGCTCTTAAAGTCAGCTGCACATAAATGAAATCTGAAATTCATTCCCCTTTCTCAGAACACATACTGACCATGTTCCCCACCAATAGGGAACATGGTCAGATTAACACTGATGCAGAATACACACTGTCATACAAAGACAGAAGTGAAGTGGACACTGCACTTATTGGTGCACCACAAACATTAATGGCATTAAAGAAATGCTATGTAACAAAGTTTCCATTCTATTCAATATTTGATAGAAAACTACTTTGAACTCTGTAATCCCTAAACATCGGTGCATTTGACTTGTTTAGTGGTCTTTGTGCCTGTATTCTGCACCAAGTTAGATTAAAATCCATGACATGATCTTGATAGATCAAAAAACACACAACAGTCCTTTTTAAAGAGCTGTGCACATCTCAGCATGTTGTCAAAACAGCTCTGAATGACCAAGGTGTTGGCTCACTGCGTCCTGAAATCCTCCCGGACTGCATAACTTTCTGGAAGTCTGAGACAGCCAGGCAACACCCTCTGGTTTATGGGGTGTGTTATGTAACATGTTAGTTACTTTTCATAATTTGGTGCTTAAAACAATAATCCATAACTCCTATTATTTCTTTGCCTTGCTGCTGCTGCCGCTGCTTGTTTTCATGTTCCCTCCCTGCCTTGGCCTGTGTGTGTGTCTGTGTGTGAACTGACGTTGTAATATTGATCAGATTAGAGCATGGTGGTTCTGCACTTAGTCACCAGCATGTCTTGATATTGTAGAAACGCCCTTTGTTTTGCAGAATCTGGCAAACAAAACCAAAAATAGCCAAACTGGCTGAATTCAGCTGCTTCTCTCATTTATTTATGGAAGAAAACAAGTCACCGGTCCTGGCTGTTAGTCTGCAGGGCCAATTCATGAGTAACACATCTCCCATCTGTGTAATTCACAAACTGACCTCGGCTGTTTGACTTATTGATTTTTGCTAGATTGGAGCTCCTAAAGCATCCCTCCCCTCCTGTTAGTGGGACTCCATCCAGAACACACTGTGTTACAGCTCCATAGCTCCGGCCTATCCTCCAGTCATCCTGGGGCTAGTGTGGAAGTGAGGAAGGTTCTGGCTGGCTGGTCTGCTGGGTGCCTTGGGTGTGTGGATGGGATGGCTCCCACAGGACCCTCTCCCACTGATGAGTATTGACTATGAATAGCTGCTCTGGAAGGGAGGAACAAGAAGAAAAACTGTGGAAAGGAAAGTGTACTAATAGATGGAGAAGAGTAATGGTTTGTGGAGAGACTGGAGGAAGATGTAAAAAGTGTGTGTGTGTGCGTGTGTGTTGTTGGTTGGGATTCGAGTAAAATGTAATTTTCACAGACACTTGGGTCCAGTTAAGCTTCCAAGTAAAGCTGGTTATACTGTTTTCATGATCTGCTCAAACAACAAGTCAGCTCATGGCAGCATGGCAAACAAAGTGTGATTTTTCAGAGGCAATAACACACAAAGACTCACAAAGAGGAAGAGTTACTGAGAGGAGTCTGTGAAAGCAGCCAGACAGGCTGAGAATGAGGATGATTAAGATGTGTCCATCGACTCATTACATTTTAGAGTCTTTGATGAATATGTAATGATGTAGGAAACACAGGTACGGAGGAGATATTTTTATTATGTTGTTCACCACAAAACTGAAATTGGACTATTATAGATGGGATGTTTTATGATTGAGTGTGTGATTGGTGATTTAATTATCTGATAATCAACTCAAACATCAAACCACACTTTCTCCCACACTGGCTGCTGATGGTGGATTATTATTGATTGATAATCGATGTTTGTGGCTTGAGTTATTTGGCAGAAATGTGACATTAATTTGTTCTTGTGGCAGATGTTTGTGGTTTTGGTACATGGAGGCACTGACGTTAAAGTCAGAGAGGAGAAGCCAGCACCTCCTCTCCCTCTCTCCCTCTCCCTCTCTCTGTCTGTATATACTCCGGTATGTTCAGCTCATTTCTTTTAGTCGCTGTTAACGGGCGTGCGGTTGCCAAGAGAGACGCGGTCCGGTGTACAGCTTTCACGGCAGAGCGGAGCGGCACGGGATCTCCCCCGCCATTTCCTCGTGTCGAGCCCTGGAATGTCGAGTAGCGGCTCGGGCTCTTCCTCGCGGAAGGAGTTCGATGTGAAGCAGATCCTCAGGATCCGATGGAGGTGGTTCGGTCACCCCGCGGTCCCGCCGCCTCACTCCCCGCCGCTGGAAGACTACTTCGCCGGGAGGAGAACGGGCGGCAGCTCCGGAGACGGACCTTCAGTTAGCGGTTGTAGCAACTCGAATTCAGCCAGCCTGAACCCCAGCGCGGGGAGTCACGGCGGTCTGGTGGCCAGCGGCAGCGCTGGGTCTAACCTTTGTAACGGCAGCAACAGAAACTTTGCTGAGCCGGCGGGGAGTCGGGGCGGTCCGGCAGGGTCGGCACTTGGAGCCACGGGGAGCTCCTGTCCCCGCTCCTTCAGCCAGCCAGAGTGTAGAAGCTCCGCCGCGGCGTTGTCGTGGGGCTCCCCACCGCCTCACCGTCGCTCTCGACCGTTGACCAGCATGGAGCCCCCTAGCGAGGCCCCACAGCCCCAGCTGGTACCCGAGCCCTGCGCTCATGTTGGGGATGAAGAGGAGGAAGCGGCGGCGGCAGCAGCAGCAGCAGCGGCGGCGGCGGGCTCAGAGGAGGGCAACCACCCGGAGACAGACTCCAGCTCATGCAGGTACGCTCGAAAGGAGGATGCTTGTGTAGTTTTAAGACTTTTCAACTGGAACTTAAAGAGAACGCAGTTTGATAAAACCACAACCACTTACCAGAACAAAAAGTTTTGACATGTTTTCAGTGAAGTAATAGAGGACTGTAATATGATGGATCACTGTCATTATCGAGGTGTTTAGCTCCTGTCAGTGTCACGGACACACTAAGGACAAGTGAGAAGTGTAAATAGATTTCTCTCCACAACCTTCTGAGGCTTCACCAACCAGACTCTATGCACAAAGATAAATAGCACACTTATATGAATATGGGATTCATATTTACTATATGACTCCAAAGCTGAGTTCTGTCTACTGCGGCTGACATTCACATGGTTTTGTTTTCTGATTGTTGGTAATCCTTTGTGTTTGTGTATGTCTGTGTGCACATGTATGATGGAGGGGGCTTCCAGCTGCATGGTGGTGTGAAAACACATTTAATTAACAGCGTTGAAAGGTACAGCAAGACAACCAATTAGAGGATGATAACTTAGCCTTTGTGCAATATGCATGTTTTTATCATAATGCAGCAGTAAATGTGAAATGTAAAGGAAGGAATACAGCAAGTGGGTTTGTTTACTATGATGGCAAAATGATGCATCAGAAAGCCTCCTATCATACTGCTCCCAAGACACACATCAGGAAATATAAATGATTCATAAACCACGCACACAAAGCAATTTTAAAAACAGCTTTCAGTAAGAGCAATGACAGATCCATTTTTTAAAAAACTGATCGGTGTTTTTATTCTGTCCCCATTTGTTTTTAGTGCTGATGTGTATATTTCTGTGTTTGTGAGGGGACAGGGAGAGAAATATGGTTTTAAAAATATCTATTGTTATGCAAGGCTTGATGTCATATCTTCTGTGATGATGGAAGTCTGGCAGCGCTTACACAGAAAATTACTTCCGCTTAATAGTAATGCATGCACACACACACACATCATTAGCATAGGCAAAAAGAGATGATAGGAGTTTAAATGGATGGATTTTGAGTACATGGATACAGGCATGCATATAATGGTTGCCATACCAACACAGAGATTAGTTGTTTTGTTTTTTTACTTACTGAATGTGCAGCTCTGAGCATTGTTTGTTCCGCAGTATGTACTGTATATGTATGTGTTTATGTCCTCTGGTATGCAATTCATCCTCTCCCTCAGAGAGCTCCTGTGAACACTATGATACTCCAAGAACACGGGTGGCAGAATCCCAAATGGGATCATGGGAAGGGACGCGTACAGAATCCCAGAGTGGCTGAAGGCTCTGCTCCACTCATCTCCTCCTCTCCCCTTTTACTTTCACACACCCCACCCCTGCTTTCCCCAATCATTTAATCCTGCTGTGTCTCTCTTACTTACCCCCTCCTCTCTCCTTCTGTCCTATGTTCAGCTCTGTCCACCCTCAGCCATTCATTTGCCCTCTGCTTTTTATCCTGGCTAGTGTGTGAAATGTGTGTGCAAATGTGCAAGAGAGAGAGAGAGAGATACAGCGAGTGACAGGGAGAAAGACTAAATGACACTTGGTTGAGTGTCCTTGCCTGGTGTAGGGGTTTAAAAAAATCTGGCTGCATGGTGTTGATTTGCCCTAGACACACTCTCTCTTTCTCCTCGTCCTCTCTGTCTCTCTATGTCCATGTTGAGTGCCTGCCAGGCTCAGTAAAGGGGACTGGAAGGCAGCATTCCCCCACTTCAAAGCCATCTCTTCTGGCAGTATTTAGCCACACCATTCATCTACATACACACTTGTGCAAACAGACACAAACACACACACACACTCACTCTCGAGGGCAGGAAAGCTAGCCAAAAAGCCTCCTTGGAGGTTTAGAACAGGATAGGCAAGAGAGAAAATGGAGGCAGAGATGGATGATGGGATGAGGTGGAATGAAGTGAGTGAATGGTTAGATTAGCTGGAGAAAAACGTGGGGACAGGAGACTGACAGATTGGGTAGAGAGACAGAGAGAAGATGACTGCTGCTAGCAGCACAAATACACAAGCCTAAAGTGAGTATATGTACTCATGAACATCAGTCTCATGTTATGGTTGCTTTTTTTATGAAAAAGCTGTCAAGACCTGGACAAAGACAAACTACACATAGGAATGACTTATGATTATCTTGCTTTTTATTTAATGCATTGTTTTGTCCACGAGTCACACTGACCTTCCCAGATTTTTGCTTTTCTGTGTTGTTGTGGAGCTCCCTCTCTGTTTATTCCTGAGAGAATATTCATGCAGAAAATTGCAATTTAGGACAGTTTGATTGCAACAGCTTGTGCTTTGCATTCACACACACCTCCACATTTCTAAAAGGGTGCGATTTCTCTTTTACTGGTGCAGTCGAAACGATGCTATCCTCGGAGTGGCAGTTTTTATCTCTTTGTTGCTGTAGGACCAGTCCTGCCACTTCTGCTGTTAAATTAAAAATGTAGTACAGCAGTGGCACTCATAAATTAAATGCTGGTTTGGGATCCATGATGGATGATGATTCACAGGGTAGCTATACTTTGGTGCTTATCTTTCACACTCACACATGTAAGTTTACATGTTAGACACACACTCATCAACCCTGACTAGAAAATAAGACATAACAGCCCTCAGCTTCAGTAATACACTAGTGGATAATGAATGTTGAAGCCAACCTCGCCCAAAACCTGCTTCATTTTCTGTCATTGGTGTAGCTACGAGGAAACTGGTTACCATCAGGGAGCCGAGTAAATTACGGTATATCCTATGGGCTCAGCTCCCAGAGCTATTTAATTGGCAGATTCTCTTTTAAGTGGGCTAAATTTATCTGGCGATTTTCTCCTAGTAATTGGACCGTTAAAGAGCTTTTGTCTGCTACTGGCGACATCCAGTAACTCTGTAGTAATGTGAAGGAGAACGAATGCACAAAAAAGATACTACATAGAAGACACAGAGCAGCTGGTGTCGCTCTCTTCACACATGCAATTCTTTGTCTTGAACAAAAGAGAGCCGGCATGGACACATGCGTTTAAAGCTGACATCTTCCGCTTTTTGTGTCTTTGTCTGCATGTCACTGTGTGGCTACAGGACCTCTAACAGCAGCGCCACGCTGTCGTCATGCGTGTCGATGGAGCCATGCGTGTGTCCAGAAGAGTGTATGTTCACCGCTCTGTCTCATGCTGATGTCACTTTCCGCAAGATGGAGGGCTACCTGAAGACCAGACAGCTCTGTGACGTCATACTGGTGGCAGGAGAGAGACGGATACCTGCTCACAGGTAGGAGCAAAGAAATGCTGTAATGTTGCAGATAGTTAAAACCTTTCTTGGTACATAATCCCTTAGTTGTGCTGGAATTACAAGGTGTTTTGGCCCAACAAAAATGTGAAACATAAGAGAAGTGATGCACATCATGGATGACATCATGATATCAGCAAGTATAAAAGATTGACAGGTATCTGTAGGTATCTCTGCAATCAACTATTATCTCTTGCACACGTCGCCAAATTGTTCAAGATGTTTAATTAATTTGCTTGTGTTTTGGCTATTAACATGCAATTAACCATGTCACATATGCAGACATATAGCATGATGACACATATTGCATGTGTGGAAAGTCTTTCAGCTGAACCACAGTCAGACTCATATGAAGTCCATTTTTATTTTAGAAGTATTTCTGTACCGTACATTGTAGTCAGCTGAGTCCCTGAATCATAGATTAGTCACTCTACATACACACATGTGCCGACCATTCACCTCATAGCCCCTTGCTACTGTCTGCTCTGTTGCTCTTACTCTCCGGGCATGTGGCCACACTGGTATAGCAGCAGGGTCCATCTGCACCGAGGATAAAACAGAAAAGTGGTCCTCCACCAGCAGAAAGACTCCTTTTCTCCCACTGCCTTCCTCTTCTGCCTCATTTGATTTAGTCCTCCAGGCACAGATGGTAGCAAACCAAAGACCCTGCTGTACAGAAATCTTAATAGCGCATGTGAACGAGTATGTTGGCGTCTGAAGTTAGTCGGTATGTGTATGTGTGTGGATTGTGTATTTGCCAGCAAGAGGGTAGGAGTAAGACATCTTTGTGTGAAAGCAGTTGTTTTGTTTGGGAATTGATTTATTGTATGTGTAGGATAAAGGTGCTTTTCATAGTACAAAAATATATGCACTTTCTCTCCCTCTCACAGTGTCTTGCATGTACATTCAAATATGTTGTACATGCTGAATAGACTACTTGTACTGTATATAGCTGCACATTTCTTGTGGAGTTTGTTGCAAGCAAAGCACTTTGAGCCAAACTCTGACTGGGTTTACATAAAACACAGCAGAACATTTTTTTACCTTTTCTCTCTAGGGTAGAATTGCATACAAGTAAATGTTCTTTTAAGTCTAATTTCTACCTCCATATAGGCACTGCTGCCTGGTTTCAGAAAGTATGCCATCACCTTTGTTTACTATAAGTGTAGATCAATAAGGATGCATGGCTCTCTTGTATTTACTACATCCATGTTAACCCAGTTCAGATCTCTGATCCACTGTGTGGGTGATGGCACAGGAAGGGCCTTTAGAAAAGCTCAGGGAATTAGCTATGGGCTGCTCTTTAACACAGGCTTTACAAGGTTGGTTTTACAAGTGATAAGACTTTGGGAAGAAGGACTAACTCTTTGGCTTCTAGTTAACCTCAGCACCTGTTAAATTGCAGCACACAGCCGTTAAAAGGCACACTGCCATACCATTAACTACACTAGGAGATATACTGTAGGTCCCTCTTCTATGCCTGTGCATAGTTGTATCTGTAGGGAACAGTTTTTTCTCATGACCTGCTGCTTGTTTTTGCCTGTTTTTCCACTACTGCAAACAGACACAGTGTTCAGTTTCCAGCTCTTGCCCTCTTTTCTTGAGTCCAACTCGTCTGTTTCCTGCTCTCCTCACTGGAATTTTTACCCTTTGCTCTTTCCATTACAGCGTGACACACTGGCTGTCATGTCTCTGTCTTCAACACAATTTCTTTTTTGTGTGTGTGTGTGTAAATAACCCGGTTCTGTATATAGCCAGTGTCGCTCATAGCAAGTTAGACAGAGACCCACATGAAAAATTAATTGTGTATGTGTGCTAGGAAGATAAGACAACAGAAAAAGATACCTGACTGGAATACTGGCAGAACAACTTCTGCTGACTATAGTGCATTTTGACATCTTTGTCTGCACAATGCACATGTTCACGAACCACACACACACAGCACTCCCTGCTCCAGGGTATCTGTCAAGGTCTCAGTGTTACACTTGGTAATGAGATTATATACACATATGCACAAGATATTCACATTCAGTGTATGCACATGTAGCACAAGTTTGTTGAGCATGAAGGCAATGCAACACACAAAGACACAGAACTGTGGAGGCAGAAAATAGTTTCATTAACACACACAGAGCCATGTCAAAATCTGTCTAATGTGGGGGGAAGGAGTGCAAGCACCAAGAAATATTGCTTATCAATTAGAAGATTGCTTTGCTTTGGATAGCCAAGATATATTTTTTAATGGTAACCAAGTCAATACTCCCAAACTCCAAGGGGTATTAAGATACAAATCTTCACAAGCCTACAGCAAAGTCATTGCAAACAAACATATTTTGAATTTTTAATCAAAATATTTACAAAAATATTATTTTTCTGTCAGACACTTAATTGAGTTGCCACTCTAACCAGGTTTAATCTTATTTTCTCTTGGTGTTTCATATAAACCAAGTATTTTTTCAATCGCCTGATGTTTGTGTGTGTGTGTTTAACTTAACAGTGACATGAAAGAGTAATGGAATGTTGCAGAAGGGAATTAATTAGCTGTCTATGTTCAAGTGACCTTAAGATAATGCCTCTCTGACCTTCATCTTCGGTGCTCTCCATTATACCATAGAACTTCTTTCTCTGACTCTCTGGCATGAAATTTCACTTTGACCTTATATTAAGCATATTATTCTCTCTCTCCTCTTCTCCTTCTGTACTGTCCCTGCACCCTGCTGTTGTGGACACGCTTCTAGAAGTGACTGACAGCAAGCCTGCTGTCAGTCACTTCTAGAAGCTTTCCAGTGAGGGGAAAACCATTCCAGGGCTAACCCATGTTAGCGTTTACTAGCGTAATAGAGTTGTTTAAAAATGAATAAATAAATAAATAATAGCAAAGCAGACCCGACGACTTGTTTCTCTCAGTTAGTCACTGCAGTAAGCGAGGAGGCAGACATTTTGCACTATAGCTTTAAACGGGGAAATCGGACTGTATAAATCTTGTTAGTGGAATTAGTATGTTAAGTCCAGAGCTACATTAAAACATTAATCTGGAGCTATATATTAATCTGTCAACTGTTGATGAGTCATTATTAAACCAGAAATGTGGAACATTCTCTGGCTGCAGCAGGGAGCAGCAAGAAGTTTCAGAAGAATTTTAGTTAATTGATGACCCCTGATGTTGATGACACCTTGATGCATCTGAATACACTACCCTAATAATAATAAATTATAATTATTTGGCAGATTAATCAATAATAAAGATGAATCAGTAAGTGAGCAGTCTTTAGTCCAATATTGTTTAAGTGTGTCAGTGAAAAAAGGCTCTGGCCTCTGGAAACATCTTTCCAAATATCAGCTTAATTTTATAGAAATTATCTTCTAGATATCTGGTGACACCCTGGTTTCAAAGACTTTTTTTTTAGAGATTTATTAGATTATTTATTAGATTATAATAACCTGCTGTTGAGAGTTAACTTGATCCAACTCAGCAATATCTGAAGATCTTTATACTCATCTGGAAATGGCTTTTTTGTTGCATAGTTCCTTTTACATTTAATAACATTTTTAAAAATCAATTCCCTTCAGATGTATGTTTTTGTTTAGGAGAAGCAATTCTAATAGCATGGTAACTACCATAGTTATTACTTTGGTAGTAGGGCATGCACCTGAGGCAATGAAAGTCCTTATATATACTAATTATTCGACACTTTGACAAGTTATTTATTTGATGAATCCTGATGTCTACATACAAAATGTGCCTTCCTAAGTCGTGTCTGCTTGTTTTCCCTTTCAGTCCACACTTATCCTGTCAGCAAGGTCAAAGTAGTCTGTTCCTCCATTACAGCTGTCCTTCCTCTCTGACTGATGCCTGACACTCCTCTCCTCTCACAGACTGGTCCTCTCATCTGTGTCAGACTACTTTGCGGCCATGTTCACTAGTGATGTGCGGGAGGCCAAGCAGGATGAGGTGAAGATGGAAGGAGTGGATCCTGATGCACTGTGGGTCCTAGTACAGTATGCATACACAGGTATTTGTTTTTACTAGTGATGGATGAGCAGATATTGTCTGGTTGATTTTTGCTCAAAAGAGAGAAATATAAATACCACCTCCTTTCTCCTCCTTCTGACATATCGTCCAGGCCGCTTGGAGTTGAGAGAGGACACCATTGAGTCTCTGTTGTCTGCCTCCTGCCTGCTGCAGTTGTCATCTGTGGCTCAGGCCTGCTGTTCCTTCCTCATGAAGCAGCTCCACCCCTCCAACTGTCTCGGCATCCGCTCCTATGCCGACGCTCAGGGCTGCCATGACCTTCAGCGGGCTGCGCACGCCTACACCATGGTGGGTACACATTAGAAAATAATGATGCGAATTCAGTTAGACTATTATCAATGTTTAAATTAAAAGTAAGAATATATTTTCTATCACCTCTCTCTTTCACGTTTTATCCCCCACCTCTATACGGTTACTCTCACAGTAAGACTTAGGCCACAGTCAGGCCTTGATGTTGTATTTGATAATAAATTGGCTCCTCGTTTACACAGCAGAAGACCATTATCGTCACAATGGCTGTTTTTCAGTAGAGTTGCTATGGTGACGATGAAATAGTTCCTTTATCGACTTGATTATTCTTTTTCTTTCTGTGTCCTCTCCTGTCTTTACATGCCACATTTTTCACTCAGTGTCTGCCACTTCTTTCTTTCTCTCTGTTCCTCTCTAAGTGGATTACTAGAAAGGTTTAATTTGGGGTAATTATGTCACAACGGTTGCCTTTATTAGGTGTGACTGTATTTGTCATTTACTCACACACATTTACACAGCTTACAGGATTATTACAGCCCTTCTGTAAGAGCTATACTGTGCAATCAGATGACAACATTGTTTATATAGCTGTGGTACGAAAAGACTAATTTAAAGATGTGAACAGTTTTGGGACTGATTATTTTTTGGGTACATTGATAGACTAAACAACTGTTATCAGATTAATTCATAATGAAGGATTATTAGTTATCTTCACTCTCCATCTTCTGAATGAATCATTCTAGTGTTTTCTCATCAAGATGCTTTCCGTCTTTTTAAAGCCTTAATTTCCTTTCTTTTCTTTGCCTTAATCCATTTCCTCTTTCCTTTCAAGTCCGCCTTGTTGTTTTTCCCCTTTCTTAACCCCGTCTTTCTCTTGCAAAACATTATTTATCCTTTCTTCTGTTTTAAAGCGAATCAGTTTCTTTTCTTCCGAACTGTTTCATCTCTTACTTGTACTACTGTATTTTTTACTCTGAAGTGATCCTGTATATGCATTTTTAAAGCAGGAGGAAAACCCCACTTAAATCTAATCGTTTCCTTCCCAAGCCCTGTACCCATAGAACTTTGGGTTACTGCACTATAGTGCTATTCTGACTGTGCATGTCTAGTGGCATGTTTATATTGCTGCTAATTGTTTATGGAGGCAATTACTACCTGTAACTACTGCAGACATTTGACTTGGGACCGAAAGCTGACTCTTTCCCCAATTTATTTTCTTTGGCCCAGCATGAAAAAGCTTGAGCTCTAGCCTCTTTTCTTTCCACCAGGAACACTTTATGGAGGTGGTTGGAGGCCAGGAGTTCCTGTTACTCCCAGTGGAGGAGATGGAAAGACTGCTCACATCTGATGACATCAATGTGCCAGACGAGGAAACCGTAGTAACCTCTTTGCTTACCTGGGTCCGTCATGATGCCTCCACTAGGCAACGCCACCTTCCATTACTGCTCGCTCATATCCGACTCCCACTGCTGCAGCCACAGGTAAGACAAACAACTCTGTACTACAGTAACAATTTGAGATGCTTTAGTTCAACATTTATTTTCTTTTAGACTGTTTTAAACTCCTTGAAACTATTTTTATGTAGGTAACAAGAAGACAAGATATATTGACTTACTAAAAATTGAGTTGGCTGGTCGCCATGACTGAATGGACAGCGGAAATGCTAAATTTTAATATTCATTGAATGAGCAGCAGTATTGATGTGATTTAAGCCTGCCATGGTTGATTCACAGTCCACCCATATTGTTAGTATTTATGTTTATGCAGATCTGGTGTATTACTGTGATGCATATCAATAGTCGCAATAACAGCCACCCTATTTTCACTCACTTAAATTTAATTAGTCTGCCTATTGCCAAGATTAATTACATGCACTAATATTTAGAAAGTGCCCATGTCCCTCTGTGGCTGACATTAGTCTATATTTTTAAAGCTTATTGTAGGAGGCGCCGCTATCCTCACAGCTCACTTTTCCTCAGGATGATCAGTCAAAGCTTTCTCCCTCTCTCTCCTCTAATTCGTTCTACCTCTCAGTTATTTACAGTATCCTCTTCAGACAATTAGGGGGACTATAACCATTATGCAGTAAAAGTAAAAGTATGCTTACAACAGATCACAACCATTACTCTGTCAGGTGTAGGTGTTGGTTTGTCTCCCATCTGTGTGGTTATGTGTGTCTTGCTTGTTGTAGTTTGCGTAGTAGGGCATCTGCCTTGTAGTATGATGCTGAGAAGATTATATGCTAGGCAGAACATCACTTACTGCCAGGCGTATTTGGTGCACGCACAGATACAAACTATAATTAAGTGTGATATCTCTTTTAACTGCAGCTAAATTATCTGTTCTCTCTGTTGCCTTCATCGGTGATTTCCCCTTGCTATATATAAAGAAACTGTAGCAATAAAACTCTTCTTCCCTCCCTTGGCCTTTTATCGTCTCTGCCTGCATCTATACATCTCCTTGTGTGTGCTCTTGTGCAGTAGACAGTATGAACACCTCAGATATATGGCTTTGCCCTGGTCAGCTGAAATCACAAGTAGCTGTAAGATGTAATCAGGGGAGAAGATGGATGGCAGAGAGGTAAGCGGCAGAATGGCAACAGAGCAGAGAGACCGAAAGTAACGCTGTATTGTGTATGACAGCCCCTCCCCCACCACCACCACACCGCATGTGACAGATGAAACGTTCAGCACCTCGTGAGCTGTGAAATGCCAATAGGCTCAGATATAAACCTTACACAAACCACTGATCAATATTCATCATCCAATTAGTCAGCTCTCTATCTAGGGTGCTGTGCGATTGTTCTTCAAGAGGATGTCAATTCACTAGATTAATACCTTTTAATCTCCTCTCCCCATTAACACTTGTCTTACACACATACACAGACACATGCACACACACTCACACACTGTTTAAACTTCTCGATTAAGCATCTGTGGCCTGACAAACTGCAACAAACAGCTATACAACTACATGTAAGCCCAATGACAATTTATTGTTTTTAAGCATTTCTAAATGCACACAAGATTAAAAACCCAGCTGGCACTGGCACCATGAGTGTTAGTACCAAGATTCATGGCCTAAGGTTCAAATACGTATGTTGTCAGGACTGACAAACATTGACTCCAACCATTTTCTGAACCTGCTTGTCCTGTACAGGGACACGGTGGTGCTGGAGCCTATCCCTGGAGGGCAGGGTACACCAGTCCATCACAGGGTTTGAACATTAAATCATATTACTAAAAAAAAACAACATTTAATTGTTTTGTTGTTTTTTGTCAATGAAATAATCCATTGACCTGTTGTTTTAGCTCTTGTGTGCTGTGTATGTTTTGTGCAGAGAGTACAGAGAGGACTGCACTGCTAGCAGAACAGGAGCTTGTCTTGCAAGGGAAATGAGAGTTGCATACAGCATAAAAAATGTACATAGCTGGAAGCGGTGTTCTGTGTGTATGGGAGTGTATGTGTGTCTGTTATCAGTGGGTAGAGAGCATGTACTGTCTCTTTCCAAGTGTGAACAGAAACAGAGAAGATAACACAACTTTCTCAGTGCCCACTGTGAGGTAAAGAGAGGACAGAGGAGTTGCTAGGACGCCTGCAGGATTCAGTCTTATCTCGGCCTTCACATTCAAACCTACACAGCAGAATGGATAAATACCACAGGAGAGGGCAAACTCGTTCTCTCTATCTATCCTTCTTCAGCACATGCGCACATGCACGTGCATACACAAATGAATGAACAACTAGTCTTCGCAGTAATTTGTTGCAGTGATTGAATGCAATAGAAATGTGGGTTCGCCCTGGTGTGTAAGCTGCTTATCCATTTAGCATGCTTGCTTTACACTCTACATGTCTGGCTGGGAAAATTGATTTTATATTCAGTGACCAAGTTGACGTATTTAGGCCTAGTCTTTCTTTGTAGTAGTCTGAATTATAGAAGAAAACGAGAGTGTAAAAATAATTAACTATCCTTTTATCAGTTTGTGTTATATCCTAATCTTAGTAGCCAGCTTTGAATGTCTGCTGATTTTGCTTAAGCCAGAAAATACACACTGAAAATGAATTATGGAACTATTCCCCCCCACACACACACAAACACACACAAACACACACAAACACACACCTATCTAAATGTAAATCATTCTTGCCTTCAGAGAAAAGTTGCTTCTCACCACCCTACCTCTCACAGGTGCTGATTTCCTCTGGAAGTATTTTAAGGCACAGACAGGTGAATTAAAGGGCTTCATACAGCAGCCCCAGGCTGTTGATGTGTGTGTGTGTGATTGTAGATGAGGTTAGAGGGTATGGACTAGAAAGCTGATGGGATGCTGAGGACAGATTAGTTTTCTAGTGTGTCAGATGGTCTGCTTTGGCATGCCCCTGTGTGTGTATATGCCTGTGTTTGAGATCACTAATGGTGGGTCTGATCTGATCTAATCTCTCAATCAATGAGAGAGCAGCTTTCTTTCGACTCTAAAGCGTCCTCAATCAGTGGTAACATCGTAAGCAACATGGGCCTACACCCGCAACAGACGCCTTTCTCATTATATGTTTCACAGCTGCAGCTGTGACATGATTGCTGTTATGTGTGTAGTTCTTGGCAGATTTGGAGTCAAATCCTCTCCTCCGGGACAGTGTAGAGTGCCAACGCTTCCTGATGGAGGGGATGAAGTATCACCTTTTGCCCCAACGCCGGCCTTTGCTTCAGAGTCCCCGTACCAGACCCCGCAAGGCCACAGTAGGGGCCATGTTTGCTGTGGGGGGCATGGATGCCACAAAAGGTAGAACACAAAAACCCACACACAGCCAGACACATGTGATGCAACTGCAAAAAAACATTACAGCCTCCACAGTGAGCTGCAAAAGACATCACTTCTAGAAAACATTAAAAACATTTTTTTTTTTGCTTTATCCAGGTGCTACAAGTATTGAGCAGTACTGTCTGCGTCGGGACACCTGGCGCCAGGTCGCCACCATGAGTGGACGGAGACTACAGTTTGGTGTAGCTGTCCTCGATGGCCGTCTCTATGTGGTTGGAGGACGAGATGGACTCAAGACCCTCAACACTGTGGAGTGTTACAACCCACACAGCAAAACTTGGAGCGTCATGCCTCCCATGTCCACACACAGACATGGTTTAGGTGAGCACCTGATATACATTTGGAACAAGCTGGGTGTGGTGTGAATTTGTTGTGCTTTACTTGACCTCTGACACTTAAACTGGGTGCATTGAACCCACATTTCTTTTTTGAAGGGCAGTCTCTCTGCTCATGGCACTGGCTTGCTATTACTATGACAACATTTGGTGAGGCATGCTGTGCTGTTTCATTGTGTTTTATAAATGTGTGCATATGTGTGTAAAGTAGGGTGGGGATTGAGACACACATCTGGCAGCACAGATGTTCTGACAGATAAATCCCTCGAGTTTGGAGGTGTCAACATGCTGCTAATGCTGCACGAGTAATGCCCTGGGTGTGGTTGCAGACAGGCCATAAAAACTCACACCTCTTGTCCTAAATGTGTGCAGGCTTTACTGAGCTGTTGTTCAGAACCATGATCCAATCACGCACATGTGTTTGTGTTTTCTAGGTGTTGCTGTCCTGGAAGGGCCCATGTATGCAGTAGGAGGACATGATGGCTGGAGCTACCTCAGTACAGTGGAAAGGTGAGAGGATACTTCTGTATTTTGATCCATTTAAAGGGTCATTTCACTCTTAATTACTATATTTACTTTTTGCTTCATTTTGAGATACTCGCATCATGTCTCTGTCTTCTTTGCATTACAATGACATGTCCATAACAGTACATTGAAACCACTCCATTAAAACTGCGTACACTTTCTCTCTTTGACAAGGACAGAGCTATGCTATGGGTCCAGTCTCAATCCTAAAGCCTTGAATATAAGATGACCTGGATAAATGAGAGTTTTCATTTTCCTCCCTATCTTTCAGGTGGGATCCTCAAGGCCGCCAATGGAGCTTTGTCGCAAGCATGGCTACACCCAGAAGTACAGTAGGAGTAGCTGTGCTAAATGGCAAGTAAGTGAACTTGCATTGCCTATGACTGGTTGTAAGGTCCTTCCTGTACAGACTCGCTGTTGTTTTTCCATAAAAAAGGAATGAAAACCTCATTCACTGTGAACACACATGAACAAACACATTGTAATAGCAGGCTTTGATGAGTTCAGACCTCGAGTCTATCTAAATATTGCATCACAGTTTTTATTATTCAGAGCTTCAGACCTGCAGTGAAAAGCCTTATAGATGCTAATTAATACAGAAACAACAGATTTGTATTAACCATGCCCAGCAGTTGTGTGTGTGTGTGTGTCTGTGTGAGGGAGTGAGACACTGAGTGTAGCATGTATGTGTGTATTCTCTGGGCTCTTTGCCTGATGGAGCTCATTACTTGCTTGACTGGTTCTGTTTCCTTCACCGTCCCAACCTCTCATCCACAGACACACACACACACACACACACACACACACACTGAGTGACTGCTTGGGGTTGTGTTGCCCCAAGAGTGTTGTCTGATTGATTTTTCTCACCTCATTTTGCCCCAAAAAACCTCTCTCACACACACACACACTGTCCTTGCACCATCTGTTTCACTGTCACTACATTGAAATGGGGCTTCTAGAGTCCAGAAATGTGGTCATTGTTTTATGAGTGCATGTGTAACGGGATAACGGCATCTTCTGTCTTCCTCAGGTTGTATGCAGTAGGAGGTCGTGATGGCTCATCCTGCCTGCGTTCAGTGGAGTGTTTTGACCCCCACACCAACAGGTCAGACACAGCAGACTTCATTTGCCAAGAATTAATTGCTATCTCCTGTGTTATTTCCTGCCTACCATTTTCTCCTGTGAAGCATCTCTGCTTTTAAGATTATTTACCCACGGATCAAAGGAGACTACTAACCGTCCCAGAACATTAGGATAGACCTCATTGAAATTCTGTTTTAAAGTATGTTCATTAAGGTATCTTAGAGGTGCTGAAAGGAGGATCTGGTCCACTGCATTTAAAAAAAAAAAAAAGAAAAACTTCTCTTCATTCGCATATTTGCAATCTCCATTGACAGGTGGAATGCTTGTGCTCCTATGGCTAAAAGGAGAGGAGGCGTGGGTGTGGCCACATGGCACGGCTTCCTGTACGCTATTGGAGGTCACGACGCTCCGGCTTCATCCCTGGCATCTCGGTTAAGTGACTGCGTGGAAAGGTGAGTTTACATTTTAAGCATGTGAGGTTTTTTGTTTGTTTAAGGAGATGTGATAGAATACTTTTTAATGCAGCAATTTGATATCTGAACATTTACAATGCATGACTTTGCACACAATAAAAAAGTAATTGTGTGCATACACAGGTATGACCCTCAGACTGACGCGTGGACAGCTGTAGCCCCGATGAGCATCAGCAGAGATGCTGTTGGCGTCTGTCTCCTTGGCGACCGTCTCTATGCTGTGGGTGGTTACGATGGGCAGGTGTATCTCAATACTGTGGAAGCCTACGACCCTCAGACAAATGAGTGGACACAGGTATTGTATACACACACAAGAAAAGTTCTGTTGTTGAACATTACGCAAATGCACAGCAGATTAGCATGTATGTGTCTAGTTGTAGGTACACAGAGAAATTAAAGTAAAAACAAGGATAAATCACTATTTACACCAATAAAGTTGTTATATAAATACACAGACACAGTTTGACCTTCCTCCAGCTCCTCTCCAGTGTCTCTTGGCATGTTTCCATTGTTATTTAAATGTGTGTTTCTTCATGCTAATATTGTCCTTGCCGCTGCAGCAGCAGGGAGCAAAGGGGACACGTTTCAAACTAAGAACATCCTCATTCAGCAGCTTTTAGGAGTCTCTATTACGCTTCGGTTCATACCACATATCCTGCAAAGCCTCACAGGATTTCCAACCAAAGTTGATGGAAATCTTCCATTTTCGAGACATGCACCATGCTGAGAACAAGAGAGGTGTAAGTGGGTGGATACAGAATACAGGGAACTGTTCAGACTGTCACAGAAGGATGAGGACATACTGAGTTGAGAGGGAACATGTTAAATGTGTCCTGTATGCGTTGTCAGAAACTGAAACAAACAAACCAGTGGGTGTATAGTCTGTCCTGTCCCAGTAGCATCACTTCTCTGCTGGCTTCTGCACAAATCTGTCCGTCTTGGTACCTCGAAAACTGAAATAATGGGTGCAAAGTTTATGTCGCACAGCCTGGACTGTCTGTGGCTATGGACAGAAAATAGAACAGAAGACGACGTCAACTTTAGATATGTTGGTACTATATGCTATGTTTAGAGAAGATTGAAGCAAGGCGTCTGGACTTGTAGAGTTTTCTAGAAGACGTTTCGCTGCTCATCCAAGCAGCTTCATCAGTTCTGAATGTATGATGAATGTATGATGACCTGGATGACTGAGAATCTTCATCAACATATATGCTATGTTGAAAATGCAACAAGACTACACATAATCAACAGGTCATTGGATATCGGATGCAGATGGTGCTGCTACATTCACATTTAACTCAAGTCTTCTCACAAGTTTAATTGGAACTCCAAGACCTCATTTTTACAACAGCAGAGTGCTGAAGCTGTCAGTGTTTCTCTGCACTGCTCAGTTTACCACTATGCTGTCACTTCCCCCTGCTGCTATTCATAAACTGTTTTAGTGGTAGTAATATTGCCTGTATCCTCTGACCAGATGATGTGATCTTTACTGACAGGGTACAAATGATTTTTCATATACAATCCATTGCTTTTACTGTCAAGTGCTAACTGTGATGCTTGTGTTTCTCTGTTGTGTTTGCAGGTGGCACCTCTTTGTTTGGGCAGGGCAGGTGCGTGCGTTGTGGCTGTCAGACTGTGAAAACATAAAGGTGCAGACAGTGCATGATGTGGCTCAGAGACGTTCCCCCTGTGAATCCACAGACACAGAAGGATTCTGCCTGCATCCAAAGAAACTCTTCAGGTTTTACTCTCCTTAATGCCTGCTAATCAGAGAGATTACGCTTTAGGTATGTGTCAGGTGTGTGATGTTTTCATGTTCTCACGGCAGAAGTGAACTGCCACCAGTACCCTTGACGAAGAAGAATCTGCTGTGTTTATCTGATCAGCTGTCAGGCAGGTTTTTTTTTTCTTGCCCATTATTTTATTCCTGTAGAGCAGGTGAAACACACACACACACACAAATATATATATAAACCGACATGTCTGCTTTCAAGTTCTATTTCTGCTGACAACATGGTGAGACAGAAAATTCTCCAGATTGCCTCATCATTTTATGCCCTCAGTTTTCCAAACAATATCTGATAGTGTGTATTGATGCTATTTTAATATATTCCCCATTAGGTGCCGCTGGCATGAGCTCTTCTCTGCTTTCCCACTGTTGCTCGCTGACAGATGAAAGAAAGACTTTCGACATAATCAGCACAAACTCATGAACAGCCATTCTGTGTGGAAGCACTGTATGAGGTGCTTTATTATTTTCAGTGAAAAACATATCATGCTTCATCTGATCTTTCAGTGTGTATGTCTTCCATGTTGCATCAGCTCACATCTGAAACCTCTCCAGACTGTGAAATGCACTTCATTGAAGCCTTTTTTTTAACAGGATGCCATTTTAATTTTTTTTCCTATAGTTGAGGTCAGTTAAGCAGTGTTATTAGGTTTAGCAATCATAACAATAATGATCCCACTGTGACCCTTTGTTGATCCCTGCAGGGAAATTCTGTTTTCAATTTCCTCCAGAGCACAGGGTCAGCTATTTAGAGGCTTGGTTTTACACAGGGTCAATAGAGCTTTTCTGTCTGCAAGACACCCTATTTTTCCTCACTGTACGTGTTTCTTCGTTGTCTGTGTTTGTGTGTGCGCGTGTGCGTGCATGTGTGGAAAGATTGCAAGGAGTATATTTTTATCTCAAATGAGAATCTTCCCCCCCTTCCTTCCACTCTCCACATCCTCAACTCCCTGCTGCTTTCTCTTCATCCCCGTTTTCCCATTTCATCACCGCAGACACACACACACTCATACACTCACACACACAGATGCATGCATCACTTCACAGCAGAATTGAAAACCCAGACCAAAATGAACAACGGGCAATGTAATGAGAGCAGGAATTTAATAACGTTCATTCTGCCGGTGCCGGCGTTTTGTTTGATGTTGAGTTCATGGCGTTATTAGATTTCATGTTGTTGTAGACAAAGGATCAGGCATGAGGGAAATATGAGCCCAGTGACAAAAAAAAACCTAGGTGTTTATGTTTGTGTAGGCTTGTTTAACCAAACTTACAGGGTAAGAAACCTCCATAGTATTGACATAATACCATGCACCTTTGTAAGGAGACCAACAAAGAACTGTTGGAGGCTTAAAGCAACCCTGCATAACATGTCTGCCCTCTCTTGCTCTGTCGAGAATGGCAGGACATGAATGTCACCACAGAAACTAGATTTAAAACTCTATGATGCCGTGAACTATAGAGAAATTAACTTGGTACAGCAACAGTACTGCGTGACAAAGTTGTCTGCTGTAAATATTAGATAAAGTGGTAATGCATTCTGAGTGAATGTCCTCACAAAGATAGCCATGCAGCTGTGTGTGTTTGTGTGTGGCATAAAGAAAAAAAACTCCTGACAGTTAGAAGCAGGCATCCTGTCTGAACTGACAGATCTAGAGCTAATATAGCCCACAGGATGCACTTTACAAACACATCACATATAAGTACACATATACACCCGTTTATACAAAGACACACTCAAACACACAGCTGAAAGCCGAGTGCCCCAGGAGCCAGGAAAGATTGAAAAGCTGCCCATATTTGCCAGCATGACATCTAAAAAGAAGACATGGGAAGGTCTGTGAATTCCCCACACCTGAGCTGATGTTTATTCGAGCATAATGCGCTGCTGCATCGTTCTGTTTTCATCCCCTTCAGACCTGCGCACTGATTACTTACCATGATTCTCTACAGCAGAGCAAAGGTGTCACCTTCACCGTGTCATGTGATTTCAGTCAGAGGTTTAAACAGACAGACATTCCAAGTCAAGCTATTTTTTAGTGTATATTATGTACATATAAATCAGTATATGTAGTCTTATTGCATCATGTTGTATATTACACTAATATGCCATGTGTTACCTTGTGTACTATGAATACAGATGATGAAGAGGTGTAATAAAGCCGGTCGGGGAGAAATGGCACAGCTGCTCATCTCCTCTTTTTATACACCTCCTCTTGTACAAAATAAATTATGTATGTACAATATATGCCACTGCAAAATGTCTTTTATACAATAAAGTCAATATGTGATTTAATGGTTGTTTCTGTGTTTTTCCTGTTAGCATGGATCGATTGTAGATCATGTTAATGGCACAGATGTTTTTTTGGAGGCAGTTTGCATTCATTACAATCACCATAAATGTCATTATGGTGTGAAAACCTTTTATGCGTTGGCTCTTATCCTGAACCATCAACGCAGCTCCAGCAATGGACTTTACAGTTCAAAGGTTTCTCTACAGGTTCTAACTGCTGTTATGCATTTTTGAATTAATTTCCCACGCCTGGGGGTTAATATCCCTCCGTTTAAAAAGGCTGCAGCCTGAGCCAGAGGCGCAGCAGCACATTTTAGCGTTCCTCAAAAGTGCGAGCAAGAGAAACACTCGCAATTTACAGACATTTTAACCCCCAGGACGTCGACCAGTAGCCAACTGATTCACTCTGTTATTTATTGCAGGGGAAGCTTTAAATCATCGGCAGTTCTGACAAACGGCTCCCAGTGTGGCGCTGAGAGATGATGCCAGTGACCTTGTCTGGCTGCCTTAACACACCTGAGTCTATTAGGTCTGACAGGAACAAGAGGAAAACAGAAGATGCAGACAGAGCATCTGACTCCACTGCATGTTCGACAGCCAGATGTAGAAACAACCCACAAAACAGGTCAGGTGCACAGTTGTTGTGTTTTCAATCCTAGTGGAGAACTTTACCTCAAATTTCAATGAAGAGCTAAAAAAGTCAAACATTGCTTACTGTGGAGGGAAAAGGTTTGATTTCCTCTATTGGTGTAGAAATTATGTAACACAGTGATGCTCACAGTGTTTAGTAGAAACTTTTGGGACATAAAACTCCAAACAGGAAAATCACAGGCAAGTCTCAGCCAATTAATTTGAACCTAGGAGTGTAAAATGTTCTTCATAATTAAAGTTCTGGAGTGTCACTTCGCAGCTCTCAGACAGGCTGAGGCTATTACTGCTCTCAATGAAGAAATTTTTGGCATTTGTAGAGTGCGACATAATAACTGTGGAGCCTCTTGACAATCAGGACTGCCACTATCTAAATAATTTAAACCTTCTTTTTTTGTCTGATTTCTCTGCGCTGTACATTACACACGCTGATTCGCTGCTTCCTGCATAATGAGACTGTCCTGCAGGGATGGCCCAGAGTCCAGTATGAATTAACCATATTTAAGGAGATGTGATGTTCTGCAGGATCCTGCCCTGCAGTATATATATAGGCAGATCCATGCAGAATAAGTATGAGAGTGTGAAGATGCACTGTACAGAATGAGATCTTCAGTTTGTCTCAATTCTCAGAAGAATTCATATGAAAGAGGAAATTCATAACCTAATTTCTTCTGCAGCTGCCAAAGCAGGAAGCCTTGGCGCAGTCTAATGAGTGCAGCTGAATTTAAGGCAAGGAAGTAAGTCACTGTCCATGTTTTACTGCTATATAATTATATAACAGAGATTTGTTTCTTTCTAACTTTGTTTTTGTCATTGGACTGTTTTTATTTCTGTTCTTGTTTGAAACTAATACAGCAGCTCCTTTTAGTGCAGCTTAATGAGATCTGAGTCAGCAGGGTGTATTCTGCTTCAGCATGCACAATGAGGAACATTTGTGTCACACAGCTGGCACATCCCAGAGTTTGAATGGAAAAACAAACTTTCCATCTGTAAACAAGATGGCACTGCATCATCATCATCATCATCATCATCACAGTTGTTCACCTGCCTCAATGATAAAACAAAACTATACAACAACAGACTGTCCTCTCATGTTTCAACACTTTCAGGACAACAGAAACGGTGGAACAGCAGTTCTTTAGGAGGTTTTAGGACTGTGACAAATGGTGCAAAGCTGCCTCCTACTGGATCCACGGTGAAGTTACTTTCTTCTATCTGTCAACTGAAACAACTTAGCCTCTATAGGGTTAAAAATAGTTCAATGATCATTCTCGCTCTGCTGGTGAATACATTCTGAAGCAGATGACATTTCTTCTGCTGCCACCCTTCCTGTATCTTTTCTGGATCTATCCACAAATACACTAATAAACAGCTCTCAGACGTGTAATAAAACAGAGCAGCTGATGCATTCAAATCAGACAGTTGGAGGTTATACAGGATTTCTGTTCATCCTCTGTCTGTGAACCGCAGCCTGCAGGGTGCTGGGTGAACAGATGGGATCATTTATCCAGTGAGCTGACTGATGCTGCACAAGAAGCTGCTTTGACAGTGGAAAATATCAGTTCCATTACTCGCTGAGCTGGTCTCCATAAAGCATCTCATGAATGTCGGTGTTGTTATTGACAATCTTTCTGCTTATTGCAGTTGTGTGCAGAGGCACTGGGGCAGCTGCTGCACTCGTGTTTGGGCATCTGTTACAGCAATGTACAAACTTCATTAGTATTACTGAGTCAAAGGACGTGGAATTTGTCATAATCCATGGTCTTATTATATTCTCGGTTTACTGTTTTGAAAGTTTTCAGGTTTATTTAGGTTTTTGCCTTTTGATAGCTGTTTTCCTATTTTTTTTAAAGTGTCGTATTTTAGTGTGTCTGTGTTTGTTTTACTTCCTCTTGTATTTCCCTCCTTGGTGATTGAGGATGAATTGTTCTCACCTCTCTTAACCCTCGTGTATTTATTTCTTGTGCTCCTCTTTGTCTTAACTTCATCCTGCTGCTTTTTTTCTACTTTTGTAATTGGTTTTTAGTTATGCTGTTTTGACCTAATTTCTTGAAGTTTGGGTTTTTACTTTTTGTACTTCTTTTCACCTCTCCACCCTGAGTCTCCTGCTCCTCATCACCTTCTGCCTCTGACTATACAATACACCACATTAAGGTGCCCACTACTGAGCAACAAACAACAAACACGTCTTACTGATGTTGCTGAATTTTATCTTACATACTGTAGACCTAAAGCAAAGCTATTGCTTTTTCACATTCTTGTTTACCATTTAAAAATGTGATGATGGACTATTCATAAATCCATGTAACACTTCACACTTTTTTGTGGCTCCTCAGACTTCTCACCCAACCAATACCTCAGAAAGTGCATTTTTAATCGTTTTTTTTAAATAAAGTTTTTCAGTGTTGATATTTTAGTTGTTAGTGTAGCTGCAAAATCCCCCAGACACCACAATGCCTGATGCGGCTGGTGCTACATCAGCTGTTTGAGGTGGAGCTGGACTCATCATCACTGGAGCCATTGCTGCCACTGTGGTGGTGGTGTGTGGTAAATTTTAAAGTGACAAAAGACAACTCATTTCTTTCATAAGAAAATTCTACAACATACAGAAAAAAAGAAAGAGTTTAAGAACATATTTTTACGTCACTTTAGAGACGCCTTATTGGCTGCTGACTGTTGCTATGACATCGCCGCAACATCAGTAGACGCTTCGGAGTGAAGCATTGTGGGAAATTTACAAACACAACGCTAATGTCGAAGATGTCATAAACAGATCTGATAATATCCAAGTCGCATTGATTAAATACCGTCAAGATGAAGGTTGGTGTCAGAGGAAAGCACGTGTCAACAAGCCTTACTTTTGTTTCATTTTACGAGGTCGATGTTTAGTGTTATCTTAGGAATGGACTTAAACTGCTAGCTAACAGGCTAATGCTAACTACAGCAACTTACTTAGGCAGCTCCTGGAAGCTATCATGTAGCACGCCAGTGGTACAAAGCAGCTATTCTGTCGGATGTAACGTTATGAAAGACACCTGCTTACCTGCTGTATTTCCAAGTATAATGTCTAAGGCGTGTCTTTTTTTAATAGACAGTCAAACTTTTGCACATAGACCTTGCAAAGACAAGAGTACCAATGTTCGGCTAACTGGTAAATAGCTAAAATTGTCGTAACAGTCTGTCACACCTGTTGCAGAATCTTTTAATAATAATAATGTTACCACTTCTTAATGCCCACATTTTTCATGCTCTACACTATCTGGTTATTTAGTTTATGACATTTCTCAGAATCCACAGAAGATGACATGAAACTGCCAATAGCCTGTTGTGGATAAAATGACTTTTTTTTTATGTCCACAGAGTGTTTTCGTCCTCGCTGAAAAAGCCTGGGCGGGTTCTAGCCTTCTGTATAGGTGGCAGAAAAGCCTTGGCAATTATATCGCTGTTGCAGGGTCAGTAACGTGTGTGTGGTGGAGAAATCTGCTTCATCTTCATCAGGCAATGAAACTGCATTTTCTAATTATACAGACAGGACAACTCAGTGAAAATATATGATCGACATGGACACAAGTGGACAGAACTCAACCTGCCGGGGTAAGTCTTAAAATAAATCACTGCGGTTTCCATCTGCCAAAGAAGGCTTACTGTTCAAAAGTTTTTTTAGTAAGCTCTGGTCCTGTTCTGTCCTGTAGGCGCTGTGTGGGAATGGACTGGGATAAGGATGGGGACATTCTGGCAGTAATAGCTGCAAAGTCCAGTTCTATCCACCTGTGGGATGCCAGTGTCAATAAAACATCTCACATTGACAGTGGTATGAGGTATGACTATAATCCATCATGTTTTCAAAGAGGTAGACAATAGCACAGAGCCTATTACTTAATTTTTGACTTGTTAAATGCCCAAGCATCGCTTCTTCTTTCTAACATTCTGGGTTTGTTTCTTCGTTGATTTCTCCAGAGATCAGATGTCCTTCATCTTGTGGTCAAAGACAGGTCCACTGTTGGCTGTCGGGACCGTCAAAGGAAACCTGTTGATCTACAATCGTCAGACTTCTCGCAAGATCCCTGTGCTGGGTAATACATGCACACCACACCTACATATATGCTTTTTTTGTGTCCTGTAATGTTGAGTGTCTGCCCCTCTACCTCCACATTTGCTAGGCAAACACACCAAGAAGATAACCTGCGGCTGCTGGAGTGCTCAGAATCTACTGGCTCTGGGGAGCGATGACAATACACTGAGCATCAGCAATCATGAGGGGGACACAATCAGACAGGTATGTCAGTACTGATGTGTTTTTAACTTCTTGGTCATACCTGTTGCAAAGAGCTTGAATACAGAAAATAGAACAATACCTAGAAGCAATGAGTGATATTAAAAATTGTCTGTGCTAAACTACAATACTGCAGCCATCATGAAAAATTATAAGAGAGTAAGGGGGGTCACTACAAACCCACATGTAATGAAGGACAAATACAAACTGATGGAAATAACACAAACTGATGTTTTTGATACATAACAGAATTCACAGTATTCCCAAATATGGAAGAATGAACTAGACATACTTTAATTACTTTTCCAGACATCTCTTCGTGGAGAACCTGCAGAAGTCTACTTTTCAGTGATGAAGACAGATGAAAGGTCTTCTCGAGGAGAGAGTACTGTAAGTGTGTCCTCTGCAAGATTAAACCATTTTTGTATACAGGAGAGGAGTCCTTATTGAGCATTTGTTGGTGAAATGTTAAAGATTCTATTGACATTCAGAGCCGGACAGTCATGGGAGTGTATAATACAAATTCCTATTTCAGATCTTTGAAATGTAATTTGGCTCATCTTGTTGCATTTATGGACCCTTCAGGTGAGTGTGTCTATGGACAAGAAGATACTGATGCTTTTTAATATCAACGACCCTGAAAACCCAATAGAGCTGGCCTTTGATTCCCGCTATGGAAAAATTGTGTCCTACCGCTGGTACTGCGCACACACACACACACACACACAGCTAATTAATCTTGTATTAAATCTTGTCTATAATGCTCTTTTGCTCTCTCTTTACCTAGGTATGGTGATGGATATATACTCATAGGCTTCTCCAATGGATACTTTGTGGTGATTTCCACTCACATCAGGGAGATCGGACATGAGCTCTATCAGGCTCACAACCACAAAGATAGTCTCAACAGTGTGGCCATCTCACAAGCATTAAACAAGGCTGCTTCCTGTGGCGACAACTGGTACACACACTCTCTTATGAAAACAGCACCACCTTTTAGATGATTTATTAGGTCCAAATTGAAGGTTCAGTGTGTTTGTTGCAGCATAAAGATCCACGAGCTGTCTGATCTCAAGGATATAAGCAGTATAGTTCAACTGGATGATGAAACTAAAGGTGAGACAGCCCTCTTTTTTTAGCCATACAGTCACAGTTGGCTGAATACATCGCCCACTTCTCCATCTCTCCTCTTGCAGGACTGGATCAGCTGAGCTGGACGGATGATGGCCAGCTGCTGGCTGTGTCCACACAAAAAGGGACGCTCCATGTCTTTCTGACCAAGCTGCCCATCCTTGGTGACAGTTTAGGTACCCGGCTGGCCTACCTCACCTCGTTACTGGAGGTGACGGTGTCCAACCACGTAGAGGGGGTGAGATCTCACACACACACATGTGCACGCACAGGAATATAACCATGTATAATCAGTGTCGGCAATCAGTCACTGCGTGTTTTCAGGAGAATCCTGTGACCATAGAAGTGGAGGTGGAGCCCACCTTTATTGCAGTGGGGCCGTACCATGTGGCTGTGGGGATGAACAACAGAGCCTGGTTTTATGCTCTGGTAGACCAAAAACCCGGTGTGTGTGAAACAAATACTACATGGTGTTTCTGAGCCATTTAGTCACCTCAAAGTTAGTGATTGGTTTTTGTCCCTGGAATGTTTTTGTGTGTTGCTCAGGTTTTAACAAGCTGAAGGACATCGAGTATTTGGGGACAATAGCCAGCATGTGCCTTAATGCGGACTATGCAGCAGCACTGTTTGAGGGAAAAGTGCAGCTCCACATGGTGGGTCGTCTGTTCTCCGTGTTTTGTTTCTCTTTTTATTGACCCATAACCAGTTATTGAACAGGCTTTACTGTTCATTATTATAGGCATAAATAAAATACTAGTCTGTTTTGGTTAAGATTGAAGGCAGACATCAGGAGGAGAGGAAGCAGATGAAGCTTTTTCCAGAGGACGACAGAAAAGGTCGGATCCTTTGCCACGCACTCACTGCTGACTTCCTGTACTACGGCACCGATGTAAGGCTCAGCACACATTGTCATTTGCAGCCTGTTTTTTTTTCCGTCTACTAACGGAAGTTGTACTCTTCTTTCTTCTCAGTCAGGCAATGTGGTGTGTGTCTTGGTGGAGGACTGGGAGACTGTGAGCTGCTACAGTCACTCCGTTGGTGTCAGGAAAGTGTTTCCTGACCTCAATGGCACGCGGCTGGTGTTCATTGATGATAAGAATGGCGGCTTTTTGTACTCCCCTGCAAATGTCAGTACATCCACAAATATCTGCACACTACTGTATGTTAAACAAATGTGTCACGTTACCCTTAAAGAGTAGAGTCACAGAGGTAGTTTGGATTCCAAAGAGTTTGAAGAGTATATGTGTCTATGTGTGTGTTTGTGTGTGTCCAATCCAGGCAACAACCTCCTGCTTTGAGCTCCCCAACTTCTCTCCCACCATCACAGGAGTGCTATGGGACAACTGGCATGCAGACAGAGGGGTGTTTGTAGCTTATGATGACGACAAGGTCTACACCTATGCCTTGCACAAAACTACTATATATGGTATGATGCCTAATACTGTTAAAAAAAATAACCAAACACCACAAATATACCGATGTTAACAGACAATAGCTGCCTTTTTAAAATTAAGATCCACCCTTCTCAGGCCCACAGGTGGTTTTGGTGGGGTTCACTCCACTCCTCTACTCCCAGAAGCCCTTGCTCCTGTACAACGGTGAGCTGACTTGTCAGACGGCAAGCGGTAAGACCAGTGAAGTGGCTCTGAGCACACACTCCTTCCTCAAGCACTCAACTCGCACATCAGCTACAGAATCATCACCGGACTTTAGCCAGCAGCTCTCTCAGGCTCTCATGCTCAAAAGGTCAGCCATGCTGTCAATACACACATCACACATCTGTGTGTGTGCTTTTGTTTGAAAAGACCTTTAGAGGTATGCAGTAATTTATATGAGAATCTAAAGCAGACCACCTGGGGATGACTATATCTCCTCTCCAGTTTTCACGAGGCATGGGAACTGTGCAAGTCTGCTGGCAGTGACACGGACTGGGCGGAGTTAGGCAAAGCCTGTCTCATCCACATGGAGATTGAATTGGGCATCCAGGTCTACCGCATGAGTGGCAACGTGGGCATGGTCCTGTCACTGCAGGCTATTCAGGTACACATTAGTGATCATGACACTCCACTGTATGCTTGGATAAAAATAACACACTCCTATTTTTACCTCCTTTACCTCCTAATCTCTCCATTCCTCTGTGTCTTTCTTGCTGTTTTTCCAGGGTATAGAAGACAGGAATTTGCTGGCAGGACATTTGGCCATGTTTCTGGGTGACTACAACCTGGCCCAAGACCTTTATCTCTCCTCAAGCTGCCCAATTGCTGCTCTGGAGGTGTGTTTGAATATCTGTGTAAAAGAACAGTTTCCTGTATTTGTTTTTACCACTTCCAATTCCATTAGTTGTGTTATAGTCAGTAACACATTATATACATTTTGTGTATATTAGATGAGAAGAGAACTGCTGCATTGGGACAGTGCTCTGATGTTAGCCAAGAGGCTAGCAGAAGACCAGATTCCCTTTATATCCAAAGAATATGCGGTCCATCTGGAGTTTATGTAAGTGATCACACACATCACTCCTATGTATGTGGGTCTGACGACACATCACTAAACCTCTTTCTGTCTCTTTTGTAGCGGCGACTATGTTAATGCATTGGCACACTATGAAAAAGGAATGACCCACAACAACAAAGTAAGTCTGATTAAAAACCTTTTTTATAGAAGTTTGTAAATGGTGGAATGGTGAGTTCTTTTCAGTTTTCTTTCCCACTTGATTTTATTGTTTTATTTAAAAAAAAAAAAAAGCGAAATAATCTTGAATCTGCCAGTGTCTGTTCTCCTCTTCCTCATTTTTTTCTCTCGCTGCGCAGTTTCAAGACCATGATGAGGCGTGCCAGGCAGGTGTAGCCAGGATGTCCATTAGGATGGGTGACATCAGGAGAGGAGCTGCTCAGGCTGTTCAGCATCCAAGCAGAATCCTTAAGAAGGAATGTGGAGCCATACTGGAGAGCATGAAGGTAGAGCTCAGATATTTACCTATTTAACCTGTAACACTGTAACAGATTATGGATATCTGATGTATCATCTGTTTTCCTTCATCGCAGCAATTTTCTGAAGCTGCTCAGCTCTATGAAAAAGGCCAGTATTATGACAAAGCTGCATCGGTCTACATTCGCTGCAAGAACTGGTGAGACAAATATCAACACACAACAACTTTCAGACCTTCACGTTTGTCTTCCTTTTAACTGATAGTTAATTTATTTTACTACAGGGCAAAGGTAGGAGAGTTGCTCCCAAATGTCTCCTCTCCCAAGATTCACCTGCAGTATGCAAAGGCCAAGGAAGCAGATGGGAAGTACGTACTTAGTCTCTGTGTCTGCCTCTTTTTGCAAAAGATAAAAAAATCACTGAAAAGGAACTTATGTAAAGTGTACTGTGTGCACCAGGTATAAAGATGCAGCACAGGCATATGAGAGCGCCAAAGACTGGGACAACGTGATTCGTGTGCTGCTGGATCACCTTAACAATCCTGAGGACGCTGTGCGCATCGTCAGGGAAACGCAGAGCATCGATGGAGCAAAGATGGTTGCCAGGTAAGATTGTTATCTTACCTGGCAAATATCTGTCTGGTTTTCTTGATAGTCATTACATTTTAATATCATTTTGCCAAGTTTTAGCAGTGCTTTATATAACGAAAGCATTGGCAGTATACATTTTTTTTTATTTATAAGTACCTTAATTACTAATGTATAACAGTCATCAGACTGGTTTCTGTCAACTAATTGTGTTTTTTAGGTTTTTGCTAGTTTTGTAAAATGTGTCTTTAATGTTGTGTGTGTGTGTCAAGGTTCTTCCTGCGACTGAATGACTATGGCTCAGCCATTCACTTCCTGGTTCTGTCTCAGTGCAACGATGAAGCCTTCCAGCTGGCTCAGCAGCATGGACAGATGGAGGTCTATGCAGACATCATCGGTCAGTCTGTGTGTATGTGTGTGTGTAGTGTACATGTGGATATATCAGTGTAATTCTTTATTAAATGGACTTTAATATTCATTACCTGTAATTTCATTTGTGTTCATCAGGTCTCGAGGCCACGCAGGAGGACTATCAGAGCATTGCTTTGTACTTTGAAGAAGAGAAGAAACACCTGCAGGCTGGAAAGTTTTTTCAGAAGTGTGGGCAGTACAGCAGAGTAAGAACCATGACTTCATTTATTTCCTCATCTGTCATTTTTTAGGAGATTATCTAATGCAGATATTTCTTTCCACCTCTAAGGCACTGAAGCATTTTCTCAAGTGTTCCAACAAAGATGACAACCTGGCCATAGAGATGGCTATTGAGACGGTGAGAGCTCTCTCTCTCTCTCTCTCTCTCTCTGTGTGCATCTAGACATTGAGCTGAATGTGTGTATCTCTTTGATGTGTGTTTTTCAGGTGGGTCAGGCCAAGGACATCCCGTTAACCAATCAGCTCATAGATTACCTGATGGGAGAAAGTGATGGCATGCCCAAGGTAATCAATACACTGAAATGATGTGAGATGATCATCATTCTGTAGTCTGTAGTGTACAATCACACATTTTTCATCTGACAGATTTTTTCACTCAATAGGTTTTGTGTTTATTTGCTGCTACTGAATTTACCCTGTGTGTTCATACACTGGAAGTATATGATGGCTGATTAATCCCTGTGTTCCTTCCCAGGATGCAAAGTACCTGTTTCGTCTGTACATGGCACTGCAGCAGCACAGAGAAGCCGCTCGCACCGCAATCATCATTGCTAGAGAAGAGCAGTGCACAGGTACAATTGTATTCAAACAAAGGAATAACTGTGTGACTGTTACAGCACTGTGGAATGTTTTATCACTGTATAAACTGTTGTCTTGTTACCATCACAGGGAACTACCGCAATGCACATGACGTGCTGTTCAGCATGTACACGGAGCTGCAGGCTCAGAAGATCAAGATTCCTGCTGAGATGGCCACTAATCTGATGATCCTCCACTCCTACCTGCTGGTCAAGGTTAGTACAGTTTAAATCATACAATGCAGCTCCTCTAGATTAGATCACAGCATTCTGCAGTCTGCTTTCTCTAAACAATGGGCAGTTGCTATGGAAACAGCTCTGATCAGTAACAACTTTCCATCCACTAGAAGTCAAATACATTTAATTTTTGCAAAATTGATTTTTTTTTTATTATTAAGTAGTTATATAGAGTTCTTCAAGATTTATGGGACAATGTGCAGCAATCTGATCAGAGTGATATGATCGACAATGAGTGTGATGTGACATTGTGTAAGTGTAGTGTTTGTGTTTTTATGTAGATCCATGTAAAGAGAGGAGACCACCTGAAAGGGGCACGCATGCTCATTCGTGTCAGCAACAACATCAGCAAGTTTCCTGCACGTAAGTCATACAGTCCAGATCACAGAACACATAAGTAAACCTAAATCTGTTGAAGGAATTTTTATGTGTCTGACATGAGTCTCATCCCTGTGTGTGTGTGTGTGTAGATGTGGTCCCCATTCTGACATCAGCAGTAATTGAATGTCACCGTGCTGGCCTAAAGAACTCGGCTTTCAGCTTTGCCGCCATGTTGATGAGACCAGAGTACCGAAACCAGATCGATGCAAAGTACAGGAAAAAGATTGAAGCTATGGTTCGGTAAGTTCAGACATCCACACCTCCTGTACACTTCCTTGTCTTTCTATACACACATGATGTGTTTAATCTCTCTGATTTTTTAATTTGTCCCTCTCCCTTTGTCTCTGAATCTCCGTTTTCACATTCTACCTGCACCACAGACGTCCTGATACATCAGAGGTTGAAGAGGAAACTACTCCATGTCCTTTCTGTGGCTTCCAGCTGGCACAAACCGAACTGCTGTGTATTTCCTGCAAGAACAACCTGCCTTACTGCATTGCCACGGTACACCACAGCTTATACAGTACACATCTACCGAACCAGATTGTTTCCACTAACTTTTCGTTTGGTATTTGTACCATTTTGTTTTCCTCAGGGTCGTCATATGTTGAAAGAGGACTGGTCCATCTGTCCTCATTGTGAATTTCCTGCTCTTTACTCACAGTTTACCCTGTAAGTGACACACAAACTATATATAATAGTTTAGGCAAAGTTAGATTTTGTTTTGTTTTTTGAAAAGGCACATCCTTGTGGTGAGCTATGCTAACAGTCTCTTGGCCATATCAAAGACTAGAGCAGTCGCTCTAAATTAAATTTGTGTCCTAAACTGCACCACTGTCACTACTTTCATGTCCACACTGCTCTTTGTTCCAGGTTGCTGGAGACTGAGACGATGTGTCCAATGTGCTCTGTGGGTCTGAGCGTCAAACAGGTTAAAAAGATCTCTGATTGTTCCAAATACCTGCAGACTGATGAAGTAGATCAATGACAGAAAAGTTGTTGGACATATAACATATATTTTTTATGCACCCTATGGGTCACAGTAGGTTTTTTCTTGGATATTTGTGCACTCTTCTTTTACAATATTCTGTACTTGTTTCTATAAAAATGTTTTTTTTTAGCTATTTGAGTTTAACACTTAATTTAAGAGGCTCAAGGCAAATTGGGTATACCTATACCATAGTAGTTATCTATATTGTGACAAATGTAGAAAAATCCAATAAAAAAATCTGATGCCTGTCAGACAAATTATATCATTATAATCTCCAGTTATTAGCTGTCCTGCAAGACTTTTCTTTCTTTTTTAGGGTTATATTTATTGCATAATGTTAGATTACATTTTGTTATTTCTGTGACATTCTTACTACACAAAACACTTGGTAGCTTCTCTGAAACTTGGAAGAATTTTACCTATTTAAATATTTGATTTTATTTCCTGAAAAATAACAAACCATTCTATAAAACTGTTCATCAACATGACTTTTTCTTTTGTATATATATAAAAAACTAACAACCACTCATGAGAAACATACTGTATTTCTCTCTTAATCCTCATGAATACTTTTTACAAAATGCAATTTACAGAAAAATGTAATTAGTGCTAACCATAGAGCAAAAGCAAAGGGATCTCTGAGTTGTATTTGTAGCAAAAAGTAACAGTCTACACCACTCATTTACATCCTCACACCTGCACCACAAGGTGATGACAGAAGAAACGCTCGCTACTCCCAATGAGACATGTAACTACAGAGGTGTATATACATGATAAAGGGCAGGTAATAAGCATCATTTGTGCTGTATGGTGACAATGGGAGTTAAAAGAAAGGATGATGTGTCAGTCACTGTTTTAAAGACAGATAAACTGATGAAATTTCACTACTTTCTGACATTTGATAATGGATTAATATTAGTGCAGTGTGGCACACCAGTTTATTCTCCTCCTCTGGATAGTAGTCATTTCTTAGCCTTGCCTTTGCCCTTGCCTTTTCCCTTCCCAGAATCTTCTTTTTTCTCCTTATTGGACTCCTTAGTGGCTTTTGCCTTCTTCTGCTGCATAGAGAAATAAGAACTGTGAGGGAAAGAATACAGAGGATATGGATGAGATAAAATGCATCACAGATTATATGACTGCCCTTACTTTGATCATAGCATCTGCTTTCAGAGTGTCCGTTTCCTCCTCAGACTCCTGACCCCCCTGGCTCATTTCCTCTCCTCCCAGTTCTAACTCTCCGCCACCTCCGCGGCGGCCCTTCTTTACAGCTTGCAGGGAGTATGGTGTCAGGTGAACCTCTTTGTTATATGTCCGTGTGAAAGCTGCCTTCACCTAAGAGCAAAGAGCACAAGTCGTAAAACGTAATGTTCCACATACAGGTTGCATGTTTTGACATTTGTTACAACAGCTTTTTAGCATTTTTGCAGATTATTGTCTAGAAAGATGACACAAATAATTGCTGATTTGGCAACTAACACGTTCACCCTATCAACAACAACAAAAAAACTGCTAATTTTCCCCAGTACATTTAAAGCATGTAAAGCATGGGGTTGCTAAACAGACTGCAATTGTTTCCTGTCCAATTCACTATCCAAACCATCCTGCTGACCTTTGAGTCCAGTTTAGAGTAGGGATCAGGCTGTCCACCCCAGATGCTGATCTCCATGATGTTGTCCACGTCCTCCTTGATGAGCTGGTAGTCATCCAGCAGCTGTACAGCTTGACTGGCACCCTCTGCTCCGTATTTCTGAAGTGGATTCAACAGCGCCTGTCTCAGGTAATGCAGGTAGTCCAGGTTCACTGCCTGTTTACTGCTCATTGTCCTGCAGGGGAAAGAAAATCACACATTACACTCAAACACTTTAGGGTGTTAGAGAGTGTGTCTGTAAGAAGGAAAAGAGAAAAAAAAATTACTTTAAGCTCATGTGTGAGGCCAGCTCCTGAACAGTACGGGAATGTTTGCCTGTGGAAGAGTTCTTTCCGAGCCAGCTGGGGAAGACGGGGAACTGAGACATGTAGCCTCTCATGAGTTCACCAGGTAACACGCTGGCATAGATGGCCTACAAACACACAGAAACAAGGTATGTTTTTAAGTTTGATGTAGGGAAAGTTTTTTTTTTTTTTTTTTTTAAATGGAATCATGTGAGGCAGCTCAGAGTATTTTACTTGCAGTAGATAATGCACACTTCATTATCACCCCTCTAACTCACTATCAGACAACTATTAAAACAAACTAAACTAACATTAAACAACTAAAGCCACCGAGCTCCACTGACAAGGATGACCCTCATCTACAAACAATTAGGCATATAATCCCACTTCAATGAAACCACACCTCTCTGAGGAAAACTATGTGATAGAGTCTGGGCTTGTTAGGCTGTGTCACTGACACTAAGCTAAAATGCTGTTTGCACCACAGTGCTACCCTGCCTGTGTTAGTTATCCTCTCCTTAGAGAGACAAACATGTAGCATAGAAACACAACATCAATGAAAACAGTTAAGCTGTTTACTAATGTTGGTCAGACTTATGTTTTAGGTGTGTGTGCAATACCTGGGTGGGCAGCAATGACCAGTTTTGACCTGAGCGAATTCTTCTGTCGACCAGATCGCCATCACTGATGGAATCTGCCGTCTTACTAAGCAACACCAGATGGGACTTCATATCACCACTGTGAGAAAAGACCAGTCAGTACAGGAATACTGAAAGAAATGTCAAACTTTTCAGGAAAGTCTCAAAAGTCTCACCTGGCAGCAGATGGACGAACATGCAGGTAGTTCTCCTGGACAAACAGCGGAGCCAGCGAGTAGTCATGGAAGAACAGGTCAGACTTGTCAATGAGGGTCATGTGGGCAGTCTCTTCCCCTAAAGTAAACACCTTCCTGCAAACATCAAATGGCCCCAGGTGCATGTCCTTGCGAGCTCTGGTCGCATCTGACTTGCACTGGTCGTATGTCATCACCTTGTCTTTGGCTGACCACATGCTCAGATTATGGATCACCTGGAGAGAAACCAGCACTGGTAAGCAGCAAAACTGGCAAGCAAAGCCATAAGAGAACATTCTTAAACTCTTGTTTACCTGTCGGACATCCTGATTAGAGGCTAAAATTATTTCATTAAGAGCTGGGGGTGGAATCTTGATTCCCTCTTTAAAGGCAATGGACATCATGGCTCCCTAAAAAAATTAGAGAAAAAAAGTACATTTAACAGCCAGCAACAGGCATACAACAGCACAGCATAGCATGCAGGATATAGTACCTTGATCTGTTCCACTCGCGGCCTCTGGAAGCGCAGGTCGAAGCAGTAGTTGGCCAATGATCTGATCTTGGGGTGGTTACGATCATTGCACATGCAGATGATTGGAATCTTTGAATTTTTGATTAGGCCAATCATCTCCTACAGGAGGCAAAAGATCAGACATTAGTATCAAAGAAAGAACCATGTCAGAGGAACCAGTAAGTGAATTTAAAAGTTATCTGATTCTGAGTTTATGTTTGGAAAAAGGCCCTTTGATCCCTTAATGATCTTTTTTTTTTTTTTTTCTAAAAAAGGAAGGCGTGTATATACCTGGATTCCTCCACGATCTTCATTACCAGCCATGCCATCGACCTCATCCATGATCAGGACGTGTTTACTGCTCACTGTCTGAGACGTGCCTACAAAGCAGTCAGTTTTGTATGAGAAAAAAATGGATGCCCACAATTATTTTGATGAGAAACAAGCAGAAAAACACAAACTATATGTTTTGCTTGTGTCTATAAATGTATACTGGTGTTTGTGCAAACAGATGGAGCGATGCGTCACCTTTGTAGAAGTTCTCAATGCTGGTGTTGTTGAGTGACTCAGCAACGACTTCCTTCAGGCTGTTTTTGCTGCGAGTGCAGCTGGCATTCATTTCCACATAGCTAAAGCCCAACTCCTAAAGGGTGACAACCAAACACAGTCAGAAGGAGTGATACAACACTAAAATGCAAACCATTCACCTGTGTGTGTGTTTTCAGACTGACCTCACAGACTAGGGCTGCTGTCGTAGTCTTCCCCACCCCCGGTGGTCCAGAGAGCAGAGCGGCTTTAAATCCTGATCCATCATCTTTCCCTCCAAATTTACCAAACCTCGCAACTGTACAGCAGAAAGCGCCACAAAAAATGTCATGCTCGGCAATCCCAACAATTAAAAAGTTAAAATTCTCTGAAACATACTGAGTGTTCTGTTACCTGCTGGCTTGCCAGCTCCCCCGCTGTTGCGTGTGTACCAGTGCTGCAGCCAGCGCAGCAACTTGTTGGCACAGCTCTGCTCTCCTTGCTGGCCAATCACAGTCTTCAGGGAGCGTGGACGGTACTTGTCCACCCACAGCAGACTGGCACCCTCCCCTGCTGTTGAGGATGATGGTCCTGGAGTTAAGGAAGAAGAGGAAGAGGAGGAAAGGCCCAGCTCCCTCCGGACTGTGTGACTTGACCCTCTCCCAGGCGGGGTGCCAGTGTCTCTGGTCCTGGCTCCATGGCCTTGTGCCAGGCTGGTCTTTGATGGGCTCGGAGTGTGAGGGGACCTGGAGTTTCCCTTGGAGGGAGAGATCTTCTGGGCTTTGGGGGTGCTTTTTGAAGTCCGGCTGGGGGGAGTTCTGGTCTTGGAGGCTTTGCTCTGACAGAGGGGGAAACGCATTGAAAGTACATTTTTACAAAAAACAGATGTTTGATTGATGAACAGGAATATTAATTTAATTATTGAGTAATTGCTCAATAATTCAGCTTCTTAGGCTGCAAGTCCACACAGATTATTTTTTGTCAAGACCCATTTTTTTCAGAGGTTTTTTCACATTACAGATTAGACAGCCATAGCCATAGATCAGACTTTTTAGAGATAAAAAAAACGGCAGGTAAACATAAATATCAGTCAATTCTTGTACCATTGTGAATGTAAAGTTTTAACATGACAGTACAGTCCAGGACATACACTGACCTCGGCTTCTGCAGCAATCTCATACTTCGACTTCTTTCCTGGTTTGGTTCTGATCAACTCCAAAAGACCGTCTTCATCCAGGATCGTGGTGCCCAAACTCTCAGCCTGAGCAGTGCAAGAAATAAAAGTATAAAGGTAATTCTTAAAGCATTGTATGTTTGCAGGTATACACATCATTAATTCATAGACTGTTTTCTTTTTTTACCATTTTGTCTTAATTATGTTCAGTATGCCTCCCTTCTATCACTAGTAAGTGAGAAGTCTAGTAAGGATCCCAGTCCAAAGAGTTTTGTCACCTTTTCAAGCTTCGAGGCTCCGCTGTCTCTGCCCTGCACCAGGTAGGTTGTCTTCTTGCTGACGTTGCCCGTCACCTTGCCTCCATAACGTTCAATGAGAGTTTTGGTGTCATCTCTCTCCATTGACTCCAGGACACCTGTCAGCACAAACACGCAGCCCTCCAAACAGTTCTCTGCTCCCTAGAAAACAGGTGAAACACAGTCAATCAGCTAAACTTCGCTCATCACGATGACAGATTGATTTACAGTATACCTTACCACTGGGATCTCCTTGGAGCCAAGAGCTCGTGGTCCATCTCTGTTGAGGTAGTTTCTGTAAGCTGAGGCATTGGCCTTCTTCTTCTCTGCATCTTCAGGACTGGTACTTGTGCTCTGATTGGGACAAAGGAGCGCATTTAGTGTGTTTTGATTGTATCCATTATGACCAGAATAAGGCTGCTGCATGGCTCACCTCTGGTTTCTTGGGAGAAGTTTTAAGTGCAGAGGGTGTGGTTCCTGTTTTTGGTGTAAACCTCTTTTCCGAAATAGATAAGGTAACAGGCTCCTTTTTTGGTGAGATTTTAATTTTTGTTGGTGAAGTTTTGCTCTTGGGTACTTCATCCTTCACCTCGTCCCTTTTCTTCATCATGGCCAGTTTAGAGCTGGCTTTGACAGGGCTCTTCTTAGGAGATGGACCAACCACATCCTCCGGCATGCTTTTAATTCTCTTTAATGGGCTGGTTGTGCTGCCTCCAGCACCGCTCTTTTGGGGAGTCAGGCTGTGTTTTTGATCTGAGTCTTTACGAGCCTAGATGAGATGTTTAAACAGATATTTAACACTGCTAGCATTTAAAAAAAATACATTTTTTTTTAAATCACTATATTCATTACCTTCTTCGCCACTGGTGGCTCATCCAGCATTGAAATTGTTCTGGCAAACTCCTCGTCCTCATGAACCTGCTTTTCCAGCTGAGTGAAAAAGTAAAAAAATCATATATCATAACATTAGAATAGCAAAGAGAAAGAGCTTTAATGAATGCATCATCGATCTACCTCCATGTCCTCTTCCATCTGCAGCTGTCTGGCAATTTCCTCATCACTGATCAGGTCATCCATGTCTTGAGTTGGCTGAGAAGTAGAGAAGTTTTTAAAAAGTCGGTTTGTTGTTAAGGTGTAATCCCATGATAAAAAGAGTGAGAGAAGACCCATCAGCACTCACAGCTTTTCGTTTGGTGCTGGCCACCAGCTTCTTCTCTGAGCGCTGAATAGACGCACTGCCAAAGTAGTCGAGAACGGAGGTGGGGGTTTGTTTTGGCTGAGGAGGCGGGGCGGACTTAGGAGTGGCAGGTGAAACTGTTTTCCCCTGTGTGGAGGAGGGCTTGGCAGGAGACTTCTTACCCCCCTCTTTGACTCGTGACTGAGGACTATCTGCCTCTGATTTCCGTTTCAAAGTGCCGTTCTGCTTGGGTTTGGAGGCCTTCTTCAAGGTCTGAAAGCTGTCACTGTCTGAATCTACAAGCAGAGCAGATACGGACTCATTGTACTCAAAAAGCTACAGTACATGAACACATTTTGTTAACTTATAACACGTGTGAGTAATGTGAAGATAAATCGTCACCTGTTTCAGAGACATACTGAACAGGATCTTTTTTAGGATATGTCTCTGTCTTGCTTGTCTTAGGTTTTTTTGGGGGGGATTTCTTCGACTTCCCATGCTCCTCTGAGTCCGAGTCTGAGCAGAAAGAAAGATGTGTGTGTGTTGAAGAAAAGACATTTGTATCAGTTTATTTCTAAAGAACAGAGTTCTGTCCTAATGAGTAATGCTTTTATTTACTTTTTTTTAGCTCTGAACAGTTTGAAAAATTGTAATAAACTCTTCAATGTGAACCTCATAACACATCAAAAACACTGATGGATCAAATTAATTATTATCCTTCATACCTGATGCTATGACTGCATGTTTCTTTCGTTTTTTCTCACTATCCTTGTGCTGCTCCTCTGTTTTGGAGCTTTTTACCTTAAAAAAAAAAACATAACTTAATATAAAAACAGATCGACCCTTGCAAAATGACAGGAGATCGAATTATTGTTCTTACCTTGGAGGTCTCTTTCTTTTTCTTTTTCACCTCCTCGTCTGAAGAGAGAGGATTTTTCTTCTTCTTCTTCTCGTCAGGTTTGATGTTTCCATTTGGGGCTGGTTTCTGCACCGCAGGCTTAGCTGTTGTCGGCGCAAAGAACCGCCTGATATCCTGCACACACACACACATATAGAAGAGTGCCTACATCCAAACTGGTACTGATACAGACTAAATTTCACTTTCTCACGTGTAAGATGCCAGAAAACGTGCACAATTTGAACGGATACGTTGAAACGGTTACACGGGAACTAAACAAAAGGTGATCTCACTGTGCAGCAGGCCGAATTTTGCCTCACTAACATTTAATAACAAGTTGTCAATTTTATCCTCTTTAGCTGCAGCTAACACTGCGCATTCACACTTCAACAGCGGGGAGCAGTTTTAACAAGACTATGCGATGAATTTATTTTTATTCGTGTTTACATATACGGTCTCTATGGGGGGATAAATGACAGAAATGTGTAACATACCATTATGAACACGTCTTGCAGTGTTGAAAAATGTTTGTTATCAAAAACAAGTAGGCAACTCCTTCAACTGCTTGGCGCGCGAAGCTAGGTTCTGTCGTCGCCCGGAAATGACGCAACGTCAAGCAGCAACCACCCGGGCTGAAAAATGAGGCCAATGCGGAAGTGGAAGTGAACAGAGCAACTACTTATTCTGTGATGATGAAATTGAATCTATAGAACATTTATTTTATGATTGCAAACTTATTAATGCCTTCTGGGAAGATTTACAAGACTAACTGGCTATTCCCCAAGTTTATCAATTTAGTTAAAGAGAATATTTTATATGGTGTGTATATAAAAGATCCAGTGCATGATATGGGAATTAATACAATCATCATCCTTGCAAATTTTGTTTTATACAAAGAACAAACTTATGAAAACCAAACCCCAATTCTATGCTTTTCATGGAGAGTTGTGTCATTACTTTTCATCTTTAAAAGACATGGAGAGAAAAACTGCAATGAAGCCTTATGATTTAGTAGAGTTTAATCTCACTTCCCCTAGCCCTCTCCCCTAGTTTATTTATTTGTATGTATGTAAATGAGAGGGGGGGGGGTGGACTTTTATTTATCATTTCATTTTTACTCTCATTATTTGGGTTAATTATTGTTTTTTATTTATTTTTTTACTGTAATATTTTCACTTTATGTACTGTTGAAACATAGTACTATGCCAAATTGTTGTGTACATTTTTCCAATAATAAAAATTAAAAAACAATACAAAATCGACATTTTCTTTAATAAAATACTACATAATTTTTGCGTTTTCGGTGATCTGGTGGTCTATCATAAATAATTTGTTGAATAAAAAGATAAAATTAAATGATAAAGATCGATAAATGAGGGGCATGGTTGGCGTGATTGATTGGTCTCTTCTCAAATCACGGACGGGCTGTGGAAGGCTCATACAGGCTGCATGGAGCAGCTTACTGTTGTTAAGATAATGATATTTTTAATTTTAAATGTAGAAGTCTTTTTCTACACTTCCTTCACTTGTTTTTCTGAGTTTGGGGTTCATCACAACAAACACTTGGCAGATTCTAATTCAATAAGTAAAACGTTTATTTTAACAATGCTTTTGTCAGGGTTTCAGCCTGAACCAGGGCTTTTATTTTGTAGTTTTGTTGTGTTTGCTTTTGTTCTAGTTCTCTGGTTTTGTATGGATTCCTGTATTTTGAAGTCACTGATCTCGCTCTCGTTTCGTGTACTCCCTCCTCCTGGTGATTACCTGCTCCCCCCCTAATATTTCTCACCTGTATCTCATTGTCTCTCCCTTCCTCCTGTATATCATGTGCGACTTCCCTGCAGCCGGTATCAGTTCATCTTGTGTCATTCCCAAAATACACCAGCCAACACACAACTTGTTCCAGAGGCCAATATCCAGTACAACCCTGGCTCTGCATTAGGGTTAGGGTTACAGCTAGGGTTAGGGTTAGGCTTAGGGTTACAGCTAGGGTTAGGGTTAAAGTTAGGAAGGTCACAGAGTTGTGGTTCAAAGTTACCTCCATTTGGCTTACAGAGACCATTACAGAAATGTCTCACTTGAGGCTCTAAGCCTCACGACAGAACCTAACCCTAGCTCTGCAGGAAAATGTGATTAAAAGTTTGAAGAGCTCCAGTGTCCTCTGTATGATACCAAATTTAATATTATAAATTATTGAAATAAGTCCGCAACAAGGGCCAATACCAAGATATGCACCAGTGTCTACCAGCTGATAACAATACTTCAGCTGTGACTTCAATGGGGTTATCATACCAAAATGCTGACTACAGACATGTAGCTTTTCAAAAAGTACAAGCAACCTGTGGTGGTCGCCATAGAACAGCCCTGAAACAGTTGCATTTTATCCAGTTTACATATGAACATAAAGTCTTGGAAACACAACGTGATTCCTTCACCAAGAACAACAGATGCAAATTCTCTGAATCTGAGTTTTTTTCTGGCAAATATGTGACATCTTTTCTAGCATTTTTTTTTTTAGCAAATTCGTGACATTTTTCCTTAGGAGTTTTTTTTCTGGAAAATTTGTGAGATTTTTCAGGCAACTTTGAGATATTTTCACACAAATTTGTGTTTTTTTGGCAAAGTTGTCTGATATTTTCACGCACATTTGTCAAACATTTGTAAGACACGTGCCTTATAGCTCACACTGTCGACTTATATACACTGCTCAAAAAAATAAAGGGAACACAGTGTAGCTCCAAGTCAGTCACTCTTCTGTGAAATCAGCCTGTCCAGTTAGGAAGCAACACTGATTGAGAATCAGTTTCAGCTGCTGTTGTTCAAATGGAACAGACAACAGGTGGGAATGAGAGGAAATTATCAAGACAGCCCCTATAAAGGAGAGGTTCTGCAGGTGCTGACCACAGACCATTTCTCTGCTCTCATCCTTTCTGCCTGATGTTTTGCTCACTTTTGCATTTTGTCAGTGCTCTCACCCCTAGAGGTAGCATGAGGCAGTGTCTACAACCCACACAGGTGCTCAGGTAGTGCAGCTCAGCCAGGATGGCACATGAATACAAGCTGTGGCAAGGTTTGCTGTGTCAGCAGTGTCCAGAGCATGGAGCACATATTTGAGAATTGCACATAAAAGTCACCACATGCCATTGAAGATCATAATCTAACTTGCCCAGCTCAAGTCAATGCCATCTTCTAAGTTATTCAGGACAATAGAAACAAGAACCCTGCATGTATTTATTTTGGACAATATGACTTTACTATTAAGATGACCAGAATTAAGACACCTGATACTTACCTTGGCACATCTATACCTTCAGGCAAGTATAAATGTTAACATTGCTGATGCATTAGTCATGTACTACATCCAGTGTGAGGGTTTTATTGTAATTACAAACTAGTTATAAACTTCACTATATGTTTACAGGTTTAACTTAAACCCGTTCTGATCAGGTGACTTGGTTTAAGTTTTAGCCACAAAACAAACCAGCAGGCATTGGAAAACATGGTTTTATTGGTCTTAACAGAACAGTGTGAGGAATTATTCAGCAGCTGACTCCACCACAGTGGTCTTCTCACTGATGTAGATGCCATCCAGGAACTTCCTGATGTCCTTCTTTCTGACTGTGGTGGCCTGTTGGATCAAGGCCGCTAGAGACAAATAGAAGAGTAGAGTATTAAGGCAGAGGAAGGACCAAACATGCCAACTAATGCCATATTTGGAAGGCAAATATTCAAAGTTGAGAATGAACACCAGAGGGAAAACATTCACGGAAATGTTGACAAAAACATGCAGTCACCTTAAAAAAGAAAATTAAAAAAAAATGGATCCACTTTTGGCAATAACCTTTGCATCCATCTTATGCTAAAATATGTTTCAATAATTTAAATAAGCATACATTGTGTGCAATTTGAAATGCAGAAATCTCATTTAAAAAAAACAAACAAGAAGCATGCAAAGAAAGAAGAGTTCTCTCCCCTTTAGGACATAAGGGAACTTTGACGGCAGTATCTAACCTCTAACAGGTGCAACCTTTACTGATCCGGCTCCACTACTGTTCCCTTCTCAGAGACATAAATGCCATCCAAGAATTTTCTGATATCCTTATTTTTGACTGTGGTGGCCTGCTGGATCAGAGCAGCTGGAACAGAGAAGTTGGGATGGTAAGCAGCACATCACATCACATGGGAGTCACAGTAAATACAGACAAGGTAGGAGTACAGTGCAGGAAGTACCACATGACATGTTTATTTTTGGCTCTGCATCATTTCAATTTGTGTTTGAGCTGGAGACAGACTGAGCTGCACGTCTGCCTACGTCACATTAAAGACATTTCCAGCTAAGCTTCGTTAGCCCTGTGCAGCAGCCGTAACCAATTCCTGATGGACCTAGACGTCCATCTGGTCTGCAGCAAATTGAATACAAGAAAATGCTTCTATGGAAGCGCAGAGCCAAAAGACACCAATGTCATGGCACTACTTAACACTACTTTATGGCAAAGGGGAAAAATACACTTAAAAGAAGTAAGGTGCATTATCATCTTAACAAGAAAACCACTTAAATATTAAGTGTTTCTTAATAAACATTACAAACAAAATAATAAAAACTGGAGATAAGAGATGGGTCGGATCAATGAAGTTCTGATGCATTTCCTGTGTCACAGCAAAAAGTACAACTCTCAATGAAAAATTAAGTCCCATTTAACACAAATCTCCCTTTGCACCTCACAGTAGCACTGCATACGAGAGAGAAGCCCTCTTGCCATTGAACAGTAGAAATTGTCAGCAAATTTATTGTTTAGAGGATAATGGTCCATTCTGAAGTAAAAGGAAGGGGGAGGCTACACATTAAAACGGAATTTCACAGGATTAACTGCTACACCACACAGCTCGGATGGAACTGGCTGTTCAGAGTAGGAAAACACTACACAAAAGTCTACAGGTTTTATAGGAGATACCAGCCTTCTGCCAAACAAGTCACAGAGCCGTTGTATTTTTTAGTAAAATTTAAGGCAGCATCATGTATGACTATCAAGGTTCCGCATAATCTGCTGTCTAAACTGCAGGGGATCCTGGAGAACAGCTTCCATCCTCTACACCACGTGCTGCTGAAGTGCAGGAGTACGTTCAGTGCCAGACTGATCCCTCCTAAATGCACCACTGAGCGCCACAGGAGGTCCTTCCTTCCTGTGGCCATCAAACTGTACAACACCTCCCTCTGAGATCAGAACACACTGTCTTGTAATCATATCCATATTGGATTTATTCAGACAAGATTTTACTGCACACGGTACAAGTTGTATTATATATGACTTTAGTCTTCACTTGCCAGGATTTGACTTGAATGTACATTAATGTTTAGAATTTATTAGGTTTTTATCTTATATTTTTTATTTTTTACGCTCACTACTTTACCTTATTTGTATTTCTGTCTTTTTTGAGTATACATGGAGCACCTGGAACGAAAACAATTTCCCCCCGGGGATCAATAAAGTATTTCTGATTCTGATTCTGATTAATAAAATGAGCCAGTAGCAACACCTTAAATGTTTCAACTTTGCTTGAGCAACAGGATATGGATCTCAGCAGTACAGTACACCATGTGGCAGGAGAAACACCCAAGTCAGTTTGAAAAAAATGCAGACATACCTGAGTTTGACACCAACTCGATGTCGTTACCCTCCAGGACCAGCTCGTCCTTCTGGGCAGCTGAGACTGCACACACCACACCTGAAAGCCAAGAGGAGAACATAGCAAATGTTTTATTGCCAATCACAAGTGATCCAGAGACTTTCAGAATTCCAATAAAGAAGTAGTTATAGTGTTAGAACCTTAAATACATTGTCTCCTACACAACATTTCCATAACAGTGTACTCACCGGGCCTCATTCTGACACGTCGGATATATTTCTCTCCCAGGAAGTTCCTGATCTCCACCATTGTTCCAGTCTCCTGAATGACAACGTTGATAGGGAAATGGGCATACACGGAACGCATTTTGTACCTGAAACCCTGCAGAAACACAAAAGTGAAAAAACTGAGTAAAGTTGGGACTGTTAAAATGGGCAGCATCAAGACATACAACCACTAAACAGAAATCATAAACGTATACTTCTTCCTATGGGAAACACAGGTTCTTACCAAAGTGACTCCCTTAATCATGTTCTGGACGTGGCTGCAAATAGTGCGGACTGTGGCGAGCTCCTTCCTGTTACCCCACCATTTATCCACACGAAGCTGAGGAAGACATTAGAGCCATTCAAAATACCCTTCACTGAAGTGTGACCACACTTGTGTGACCATGTCAAAAACAAATGCTTGACAGTTTTAAAATCTTTAAATGAAATAAAGCTGTACCTCAGTAATACAGTGTTTCGAGCACTTACCTTCTTCTGTTTCTTGCCCAGCAAAGAGAGCTCCAGGTTGATGTGGTTGAACTCCCTGGTGAGCTTACCACGGGGCCCTTTGACAATCACTGTGCGCCCCTTCAACCTGACCTCGACTACAAAAATCACACAACAGAACAATGTAAGTTAGTTAAATTCACACCATTTCACACTGGCAAAAGTGAAATTTAAGTGTACATGGAGGTCACTACTTTCTTCTTACCATTGTCGGGGAGGTCGACAGTCTGACTGCTGAGAATGGTCTTCATTCTGTAGAGAATGCACAATGTTAGTTTTCCTTAACTTTTTGGCCCGTTTTATAAGCATCTATGTTTCTATTCTAAGCGAGATTTATGACATGCAGTTAAGGATGTACACCAATCCAGGACAGCAAGCTTGTTATACACACAGAGCAGCTGTTTATAGTACTTGACTTCAATAACGCCGGGCAGTATGGGATACAGCGGAGAGCATCCACACTGCGTTGAATTAGCTAGCATTACTGCTAAAGCTAGTTTAAAACTGCACTAGGTAGTGACACTGGTATGTCCAATGTGTATAATTGAACAATCGCATTAATTTTAACACGTTAGTGGACGTTAAGAACTGTAGCTACACAACAAGTCTTAAATATAATACACAATCTGCAGCAGCCATTAGCAAATACGAATAGCTTCAGGCCTCTGTCAGCCAATATGTTGAACAACTATTAACATATCTCCTGTCAAACCTAACATTAAGTCACAATACAGCTCATGTTGGGGATCATAACACTGTCTGAATGTAACTGTGCAAAAATTGAGCAAAAACTATGTTTAATCGACACAGATGGAGTTAGATAAAAACCGAGAAACAATTCTCGGCTATCCTCACCTCGCCGGTAGCAGAGGAAAGGAGGAAGGAAGGACGTCACGACGCAAATGTAGAACCCGTGCGTAACGTCATCAGGCATCATGGGTCAATCGAAGAACTCGTAAATAATCAGGATATTTTTGCAGTATGCTATACTCATTTTCTGTATAGCTGGATCAAACGTGTAAAACACATTAACTTAAACCCATAGTTTAAAAAAATAAACAAAGGAGTTTCACTTTCTGGCTAATTCCTAAACTTTTGGCCGTGCTGCGTTCATGTGATATTGTACATAACGAATGTACCATGTACGAGAGTTCGTTTTGTTCAACAAACTGAATAAAAATAGGAACTTCAGGTCAGGCAAATATAACTAAAAATCAAGACTATAATATCCAGACTTCGTGTGGTATTATTATTATTATATGTAGTAATAGTAGATGCTGCGGTGGGAGTAGGAGTCTAGTTTTTCTGCACTGTAATTTTGTAATGTGTGCAACCTTTTCTGCTATCACATTTCCTTCTCTTAATTTGTATTTTAATAACAGTAAAACGTGCACGGATTATTGTAGTTTTACAAACGTTAATCCTACAGCATCGTTTCAGCAACAGACCAAAGCAGTCGCTCGCAGAGCCTTGCTGCTAATGACAGCTGCCTGCTGGCTAATGTCATGGCGCTGCTAAAACAAAGTTGTTGTGTTGCTGGTCGTTTCTCCACAAACCATCTATGGCTGAGTTCCGGATGCATCCCACATGTAAGTATTAACACTCGCTGCTCGAATCGTCTGTAACACACTTTGATATTATGGTATTTGTTGTTAATATACTGACAACTACTGTTGTTAAGCCTGGTCACAGGCCTTACAGTAAATGCTAACTGTAGGGCTGTGTGTTTTGTAACTGAACTCTATTTACATGTTATATTAGCTACCCGAATAATTCGGCATGCTCGCTAACATTGTACGAGAGAGTCATTGTTTGAAGCCGTAACACGTGAACTAATCCCGCTTTGCCTCATTTCTAGATGTATAGCAGCAGTCTGACAACTGTGGCCAAATCGACGTCAAACCGTGCTGACGGGAAGAAGGAGCTCCTCAGTGACGACGGGCCTGATCTCCAAGACTTTATTTCAGGGGAACTGTCAGAGAAAAGCAAGTGGGAAGAGTACAGAGGCACTCTAAAAAGACAGAAGGGAGAGAGGTGAGGCAGCTGTCATGACATACAGTGCACCACAGTTTGTGTGTGTATTGGGTTGTGTGGTCATGGCCGATGAGTGTTTATATGAAAGATGCTGTCCATATTATCTAACCTGTTTGGAGATGTGATGCCCTCTAGCTGCTGTCATTTCAGGTTGCGGCTTCCTCCCTGGCTGAAGACAGAAATCCCCATCGGAAAGAACTACAACAGGCTGAAGAACACACTGAGAGATCTCAACCTTCACACAGTAAGTTTTTAGCATTACTTAACATGTTGACTAATTAAAAGCACGAGATGTTACAAATGGAACTGTGGATTATTAATGGCACAGAGGACAGACCCAGCAATCCTGTGTCAGACAGCTCTTTACAGGTGTGTGTGTGTGTTTCTTTCAGGTGTGTGAGGAGGCGAGGTGTCCAAACATTGGAGAATGTTGGGGAGGAGGAGAGTACGCCACAGCTACAGCCACCATCATGGTGAGTCTGCCACTAAGGGGTGCTGTTGTGCGATTTAATTGAATTCCAGTTCTCAAAGAAGGACAATCTGTAGATTCCCTCTGAGCATGCTAATGTCTTCAAAACCTCCTCCTCTATGTTTTGCACAAAACAGTGTCTTTAGACATAGTTTTGGACTATAGGTTGCAGTCTGGTGAATTTTCTGTCTGTTTGTAGCTGATGGGAGACACATGCACCCGTGGGTGTAGGTTCTGCTCAGTAAAGACGGCCCGGAAGCCCCCACCTCTGGACCCAGATGAGCCATACAACACAGCCAAAGCAATCGCTGCCTGGGGGCTGGACTATGTAGTTCTTACCTCAGTTGACAGAGATGGTAAGGTTAAGTAGTTGTTTTCAGTACACTGTTTAGGTTCCAAAAACACATTTTGAGTAAGAATATTCTTGCTTGAAGTTATGAAGTCCTCTGTGTAAACAATAATAAGACAATTTTTCACAAAACACCTGAGAGTACATTTTTTTCTCACAACAAACAAGACAAACTGTGTTATTAATCAAAGTAATGCAGTTTATGTTGACATTGTTTCTGAATTATTCACAAACATACACGAGGGACTCCAATTATGAGAGTACAACCAGATTCTCTAATTGTTATCTAATATTTATCCTGTCCTTTTTTTTCTTTTGCAGATATTGCAGATGGAGGTGCAGAGCACTTTGCTAAGACTGTGTCTACTCTGAAGCAAACGTAAAGACATCAAGTCCTCTCCCTTTTGAATTTTCCTCTTTCTTATGCAAAGTGAATGAATACACATTTTCTCTCGTCCATATAGAAAACCTCAGATTCTGGTCGAATGTCTGACTCCTGATTTTCGCGGTGACCTGGCAGCGGTGGAGAAGATTGCCCTCTCGGGTTTAGACGTATACGCTCACAATGTAGAGACAGTACGCGAGCTGCAAAGGTACTGTAGTATTGTTTTGAATCAATAAATACTAGAAGAACAACAGATGAATGATTAGGGACACACATTCTACTATTGTTTCATACTGTCTATATGCTGGCAGGCAAGTACGTGACCCCAGAGCAAACTTTGATCAGTCTTTAAGTGTTTTGAGGCACGCCAAGAAAGTCAAACCCACTTTGCTCACAAAGACTTCCATCATGCTGGGACTGGGGGAGACTGACCAACAGATAATGGACACTCTCACTGGTGTGTATTATTTGCATTAACACAGACATTGTGTTGTACATCAACAAAATGTCTTTGATTATAATGTGGTTACATTACAGAGCTGCAGGAGGCAAAAGTAGACTGTCTGACTCTGGGACAGTACATGCAGCCCACTAAACGCCACTTAAAGGTAAAAACACGCAACTACAATTATTACACAGTTCACTGGATCTAAAAGAAATACATTCTAAACATAATGACAATGTGTGTTTAGGTGGAGGAATATATCACTCCAGAGAGGTTTGCACACTGGGAGAAAGTTGGGAATGAAATGGGCTTCGTCTACACAGCCAGCGGGCCTCTGGTACGATCCTCCTACAAAGCAGGTGAGCCCATTTGTACCATGAGAACCTCTCGTATGTAACAGCAGCAGTAATCTATAGCATCTAATGCAATATATTCAGATAGAGAGGGTATTAGGCAAGAGTATTCATATTTTTTCTCTCTGTACAGGCGAGTTCTTCCTAAAGAATCTACTGAAGAAGAGAAAAGCAGAAGTCACTATAGCTGAATGAGACGTCTCTGGATACCTGCAACTATAATGGAGATGCTTTAATACCATAATATAAAACTTAAGCTATAGCACAAGATATATTTAATATAACATGTTGTGCCTCTGGTGGGTAGTATTTACATTAACAAAACTCATGTTGACACAGGGACCACTTTGTTAGCCTTTAAGTCCACCTGTGACAGTACAGTATGTGACCCTGCTTAGAAAAAAATACATCTTGGTATGAGCAAAAGCTGTAATTTGCCAACTCTGCCCCCTCGGGGGCCCCTAAATCACCTCCACATCAGCTCTCTGGCCTCCCCTCAATGGACTTCAGGTAAAAAGAGCCTGACCTTTAACAGTGAGCTATTTGCGAGCACTTTGATGCCTGCTGCTTCAGGACTAACGTAATAAAGCGTGAGGTTTCTGATCAAAATCTCATTGTAAAAAAAATGTTAGTATGTCAGAACAACAGATGTTAGTCTCTCGCACACATGTTTGAAATGTACATATATATTTGAGGAATTAAAAGGTCTTCTGTTCACATTTTCTGGTTTTCATTTTTTCAAGATACAAATTAGGGACGTACATCACATTTTATTGCATTGGCCCTTTTGGTAAACAGCCACTGATAGAGAAGAAATATTGATTAACATACAGTAAGATGATTTATAAAAATATTTTTAAAAAAACAGTATAAAATTTTAGCAATTGTAGAACAATACTTGATTATATGCTAAATACTGTAAGAAAGTAGGTTCACACTAATAGTGTTCCATTTAAATAAGACAGGTGAATATGTATTCTTTATGTTACTCAGCATGAAATGTATAAAATCAATGGTTTGTGCATCTGGAATGATTTCAACATTTATTCAGAAACATTCACTAACTTCTTCCTCTCATCCAAACCCTCTGCAGGAGAGCAATTAGTAACACTGTCTGGCCCTTTTGACCATCAGGCATGTACTGACGACCACAGAGAGGTGGGACCTGAATGAAATGTTTCACCAGCAATAAAAAGGTTGAGAGAGGAATATGATGTGTGTGAGGGGGAGAGAACAGTGACTTTTAGACTTTTGCTTTCTTGGTTGGAGGTTCACTGGCAGTGATGCGAGGACACACTGCTGCTGGCGTGTAGGGGATTCGTGTTGCTGTCACCTTCTTACCGATGGTCTCAATCTGCGGAAAACATCAGTTCAACGTTTGTCCTGGTTTCGAACACATTTGATCTTGCATGAGAAGGCTGTGTGTATGTGTGTTTTGTCTCCTTACTTGGAAGCCGATGCTTTGGAGGTGAGGGTGAAGATGGTCCAGCACTCTGCGGCCATCAAATATGAAGGCAGGCTTCAGCATCTTCTTGTAAATCTTCTCATAGTCCAGTTCCTGTAGTAGTATAGGAGGATTATGAGTATAAAATATGTGCGTACAGGTAAATTATTAGAAAATAAAAAACATGTTTGTGACCTTAAACATGTCCCATTCCGTACAGATGACCAAAGCATGGGCACTCTGGCAAGCCTCATATGGGTCTGAAGTTACAGTCACCAGTTCAGACACTAAAAAAACATAACAATGTAACAGTGAATATTTGACCAGCTTATTTATATATACTATATATAGTGATTATAGAGAGACTGCAAAATGTGTTTTTTGAACAACTTTACAATTAAACGTCAAATACCACCAAAACTGCTCTTTAGGCCCTCACATACCTCGTTCTGGGTTGTCCTCTGATATGCTGGGCTGGGAGAGGTCATGAATGATTTGTTCTTTAAGAACTTTGGGGTCATAGATGAACAGCTTGGCTCCTTCATCCATCAGGTACTTGGAAATGTAAATACTGGATGACTCTCTGGATTTATAAAAAACACCACACAGAGTCAACTCTGGTCAGGGTTACAGTTCATCACAGGGAGGTGGCAAGGGTTCATGTGGAGTAAAGTGAAATCAGCATGACTGTGTGTTTTCTATGTACAGAGATTACACCCTGTGCCTTTTAAAGGTGTTGTTGTGGCTTGTATCAAACAGTATCAGGTTTGTGGATGGGGGTTTGGGAAACTAACAAAAAATATCATTGCAATGTATAAAATTACAATTATTACAAGGTTATGAGGTTATGCAAATGAAAAAGACAAACCTGGTGTCACCTGTGTCTTTTTTGAAAGAGAAGCCCAGCAGAGCGATCTTTTTACCAGTCACAGTGTTAAACAGACAGTCAATGATCCTGCAGGCAAACCTCCGTCTCTGGTACTCATTCATGTCTATCACCTGAGGAAAAAAAGGAGAATTAAATAAAAGGTCAATACAGAGATCTAAGCCTTGGAAAAAGTTTAAAATGTGCTGTGAGGATCTCACCTGTTGCCAGTAAGAAGCCACCTCAGGCAGGTTGAGAGCCTCACAGAGATACACCAGGTTCAGCACATCCTTTTGGAAACAGCTCCCACCAAAACCTGGTCACAGAGAAGCAATGAGATGAAAGATGAAATGTGAGTTGAACTGGAATAGAAGTTAAATATCTCATGGGCGTGTCTCTTACCGACACTGGCCTTGAGGAACTTGCTGCCTATCCTCTGGTCCATACCGATCGCCTTGGCTACCTCCTCTACATCAGCTCCAGTGGCCTCACACAGAGCACTGATGCTGTTGATGCTGCTTATTCGCTGTGCCAGGAATGCATTTGCTGCCTGCACACGTAAGTAATTAATCATGGCATTAATTTTGTGACAATTGTTTTAGTCAATTAGACACTCATCTGGTTTTCTTGGCTATACACAACAGAAAATGTTTTATTTTTTTAGACACCATCTTTGTAAAATATGACATGTATGTTCCCAGTGTTTCTACGGTTTTATGTGCCATTAACTTGAGTGATTGAGGAAAATAACTAGCATGCTAATCCACAGCAACAGTAATTTGAATACCTCTAGATTTTTATATTCCTGTGGGTCTGATAAAACTAAATATTTTGATTCAATATTCATGTCATGAAATATTTTTTGGGCTAGAAAAACTGATGGACATTTTCCAATAAAACTGACAATCAGTCAATTAACAAAAATGAATTACCGCAACTACACTCACCAGTTTGGACAGCTCAGATGACCATGTGTTGGTGGTGATGATTCGTGTTTTAGGAACCCAGTGTTCATAGACAGCACACAGAGCTCTGATTGCCCTCTGACCTTCAGCTGTCTCATCTCCACCAATCAGGACACGGTCGGGCTCCTTCAGGTCCCGCACTGCTGTTCCCTCTGCGAGGAACTCTGGGTTGGACAGCACCTAAAACAAGGCCACAACAACTTTAGAAATAAGGAGAACAAGAGACACAAGAGACGCCTGTACATGTGACAACACATACTTGTAGGTTTAGGCTGGGTTTGGTGTTGGCGTCAAATATCCGTCTGATGCTCTCAGCGGCTCGTACAGGGACTGTGCTCTTCTCTGTGACAATCTTGTAGCCATCAGACACTTCTACAATTCTCCGGGCGCATGCCTCAATGAACTTCAGGTCAGCAGCGCGACCCTTCCCCATCCCGTAGGTCTTAGTTGGGGTGTTCACCTATGGAAGTGGTGGTGGTGCTACCATGATTTATAAGAAAAACAGCAAAAAAAAACTGTGTGTGCTTGGTGAGAAACGATAACTCACTGAAATAAAGACGAGGTCGGCATCCCTGATAGCAGAGTCTATATCCGTAGAAAAAAACAGATTTCTCCCTCTGCATGATTCAACCACTTCTTTCAGTCCAGGCTGAAATGGGAGGAAATGGGAGGAAATGGTGGACTGCGTCAGTGAATGCGTATTTAAAAACACGGCACCAATGTAACACAAGCCCACAGAGAGCAGTCATGCACTAGTCATGATGATGTAATACAGTGGTTGTGTTGACGTGGAAACGTTGCACAACACTCTGGAACAAATTATTGTTTCATTTAGCCCATGACATGAGTAATATTTTATAAAAACAATGGCTGAAACAGTTGCCTAGCTACAATCACTTCTTCAGTAACACTCTTATTAAAATGAATGAAACTGACAACCCTGTCAAGATATCAAGGTTGAGATAAGAATGTAGGTGAAAACACAGCATATCAGTCACTTTGACCTACAGCTCAGTGATAATATTTTACTGGAATGGTGTAGTATTATATATTATCCTCATAATATCTGAGCTTTTTGGGTAACAACAGTACTGATGTGTCACCTCATAAATGGGCAGAGTGTCTGAGTTCCAGGCTTTAATTCGAGACTCATTCACATCCACAACGGTCACTGTGATCTCTGGACACATCTGGGCGATCACGCTGCATGTTGGGCCACCCACATACCCAGCACCGATACAACAGATCCTCTTTATCTGAAACATCTGGAGAAATACATACAAGACGACACAACAGATATTAACATGAGGCGTGGTATACTTTTTGCAGAGAGAAGCAGAAATAAAAATGCAACCCACTCATATGTCCTATCAATAGTAATGAACCAGAAATACATATTTAGATTAACAGAGAATTACAAAAACCTGTAATGATTACTGTGCTGTCTGTGGTTTGTAACTCTTTTTAAAGCAGGCAGAACTTATTAAGAAGTTTGTTCAGAACCAGTCTCCATCTTTCTGATCAAATCTTTACATGACACCAGCCGCACCGTTACAGCCTGGCTGAGTATAAAGAGCCTTTTATTACAGCTCAGCCACGTCTGGCAGAGATGAAAAATGAGCTCTTTATCCAAGATACCTTCTAGTTGGTTCAGCCTAGCTGCGCCACGATGAAATGTCAGTATTGGTAGGGTAACACTGCACATTAGCAGCACTACAATTAATCTACTTTTCGTTCTGTTGTATTACAACAACTCAACACCCAGAGAATGAATGGGCGTTTATGCTGGTAGCTAGCTTAGCACCCGTTAGCTAAAGTTACGTTACCTTTGCCAGCTCGACAGACTGGGAACTTCAGGAATGCGCAGATTAGGTTTAGCTCCTTCGTTAGATGTGTCTTCACGAAACCGGTGTCAGTTCCGCTGTCTCCGTTACGTTCAAAAAATACAACTGTGTTCAGTCAACCCCGCTGTAACGTAACCACCAGTGCTGCTGGACAGACAGACTCACACTCTGTGTGACTGTGAGTTTCGCTAGTAACTTTATCAGGCAGTACCTTGACCTAAACTGAGGCACTTGTGTTCACTTAGCACGGTCTTCATGACACCAAGCGCACACACGCACTTCCGGCGTCAGAGTTTCAAAGTAAAAGCACCGGTTTCATTCATTGGTTTAACTGTAAGTGCCTAGTCCACTTATTATAATCCTATACAATACATTTGAATTATTGTTGACCCACAATTCTGTCCCCACATCACCATTAACATAATGTAAACATTTTGATATTTAATCTGATTTGAAGAGTTGTGTATTCCACCGTATTTACATTTTAATCAATCTTTAAAGTGTCCTTCCACAAGTGTCCTGCTACAGGACTTGATTAAAAAAAAGGAACAAGTTTGGTGTGAGTAAATTAGAATCTAGAATCACTGCTCTGGATCATACCACACCCCAACTCGGAATTCTGACCCTCCACTTTAACATATTGGGCTGACCTCAACCACTTTCTGTAGGCAACCCAGCAACCAGGCACTTGTCAGTGTATTCCATCCCAGAGACTGTCCCCTATTTTTTTATTTACAAAGGTCTTCTGGGTCTTCACCCTTAACCTCACTTTTACGGGGACCCTGCCTGGAGCCTTTAGTTTCATCATAGTTGTCATCATAGCTCTGAAAATTATTAGAGCACACCAGCATTCTAGAGGTTGAGGTGGTCCATGCATCTGATAAGAGTATGTACTAGGAGCCTCTAAAGAGGCCTACCAGGCATGCAGCTGGGGGCTGGGGGACTCCCTGGAGGGATGATATCTCTCAGCTAGGTTTGGAACAGCTGGAGATCTCTTGGAATTTGCTAGAAACAGGGAAACTAGACATCTCTGCCTTCTCTGTTGCTAACCAGTTTGGAGAGTGGATAGATTAAAATTAGGGAGGCTCTCTGTTCTGAACTTTGAAAAGCTGATAGATGATGCTTGACATAGTGTGCAGACACTACATGCTACATTTCACAAGGACAAAGCATCAAGGCTCTGTAGCACCCTTGGTGTCTTTAAAAGCACATGTCCATATTTCAGTAAAACAGGCCTGCATGACTCAAAACACCACGGGCCCTTTATTGGATAATTGAAGAACAGACAAGGCAATAAACAACTGGCTTTACAGCTCATTCATTTGGATAATTAGGTTTCACTGTATTTAAACAATAAAAGCTTCTCCCTGCGTAAACCTGTTTGAAGTGTCACTGCTTGCCCTAACAAGAGAATGGGAAGTATCTGCTAGAGGATAGATGGATAATTTAGTAATAAGAAGGACTTCTCTGCTGTATGTTATGGTGCATGTGAGGTTGTATTTCCAGTATAGACTGGAAACAGTTTGTTACTGATATGTTTGTTGTTCTTTTATAAATATTAGAGCTTTGTGCAAAAGGGAAAATAACTTATTTTGAACACACAGAGCCTAGTGGCTGTTAGACTGCTTTAAGGACTTTGTTTAGGTTAAGACTGTTCTGTGTTTCTACACCACTCCCTCCATCTACATAAGTAGAGACTGAGACTCCATCTCTGTGTCCTCCTTATTCATGTTAGGAATTGTTGCATTAACTTGTGTTCTGGCCGACACCTTGTCATGAATAAGTGACAACCCCCCAAACCAGTGACACATTGGAGCAGTACCTCCATTACACACATTATCACTGCCAGAGCAGTATGGCTCTGCAGCTGACTACAGGCAGGTTTGGTGGAGCTGGTTTATCAATGCGTCATTAAGCTGCCTCAGTCTGCTGAAACAACAGAACCACTGACCTATACAGAGGTTTGGACTGCTTTCTTTATTAACTACATAAGTAAAGAGACTGAGCAGCACCGTTACTTATTAAACTCTATACCTGTACTTTTACATTTTCAAGACGACAAACCACTTAAGGGTCATTCCGTGTGAAATCATCCAGCTTCCGGCACATTAGCCGGATGAGCCGCTCAGATATTTATCAAAAAATTCAATTCATTCAAAAAAATAAGTGAAATTTTAAAGGGCTGTATTTTGCAAATGGTTACACTTACATACTTACAATTCTGCATTTCCCCATAATATTCATGTACATCAGTGAATTTTTTGAAAAATATCTAAAGGGGATCATCCGGCAGCCCTGGATGATTTCAAATGGAATGACCCTTAGTACAAAAAAGTTTGACTAATACTTCTCCTTTTTTCTGTACTTTTACTCAAGTATGGGTCTCTGGTACTTTTTTACATCTCTGCTGGTCACTGTGTAGCTATAAATATTATAAGATTAAGATTAGGAAACCCTTTGTCCCAATGGGGAAAATGTGAAGGCAACAAATAACCTGCAAATAAAGCCCTTAGCACAAATCCATTTAGGAAGACTCTGCTCCTTATCAGTGATTAAAGCATGCCATTCACCAATCTTCTATCTGGATCCCCAATATCTAACGCTCCACCCTTCTCTCCCTCTCTTTAACTTCCCACTCTGGCCAGGTGATTAATAGAGAACACCTCCCTCGCCAATCAGCTGTCGGTCTGTCCCTCACCTACCCGGCTTAGCAGAAAAATTAAAAGTCATTCGTCTCTCCTCCAGCTCCCCTTCACATCGACTCTGGCAACCCTCCTCCACCCCAGGCACCGCCAGATTCATGTCAGTTAAAGGCCTCCTCTCTCCTGCTCTCCAGCCTTTTCCACCACCACCAGGTCTAGACCCAAGGGGACATCTGATTCAAAGGGCCTCTCCTCCTGCTCCTTCCCCCGTTGGATGTGGTCATCACATGGGGGCTAAAAAGCCAAAGCACATTCCAATTCTTTGTGTCACAATAAATTCACTCCCATTCAGGCACCCGAGTCTCTCCTTATTTATGTGCATTCAGTGTGAATTTATAAGCCTGTGCTCCTCTACTTTTAACCTACAGAAAAAAATATCAGAAAACATCACAAATATGTGGTGATAGAACTTGTTATTATTACACATTGTGAATCACCATATTAATATAAAACAGGTATTTGTATGTTCCAACAAACATACTGCAGCATTTTCCTAGAAAAAATAAAAATAGAAACATGTCAACTGTCAACTATTAAAAAAATGTAGCATAAATATAAAACTGACAAACTGCCACACTGTGAGTTAAACCTAAAAGGAACAGAGCACCAGATGATCTGAGGGCATTCTGATGGTATGCTCATTTCAGACGTCATTTCCTGTACGGTATGGTTTTATTAGGAGGGCTCCATGGTGGAGGTGGACTGTCCCCGAGTATCGCTTGTATCCGCCTTTCTTCTTTCTGTCTCTTCTGCTCTAGATCTTTTCTCATCTGATGCAAAAAGAAAATCATTAAAGTCATTAAAATATACAAACTCTTCTTCACACAGAGAATAATTGTGCTTTTTGTTTCAGCTCTACACACTGTTGTAGGTGCTCAAGACAGATTTAATCACTCTACTTACAGTACAGCTTAGCACTAGTATGTAAGTATGTATGTAAGTCTGTAAGTATGTTTGAGCTTTCATTTACTTTTTATTTGACTTTTCTGTCAAATATAAGATTCAATAACCAAACTTTAAAGCTTCAAATGAGTGCTTGAGACACAGTGCTTTGTGAAAGTATCTGGATGTGTGAGCTTCATTTCTGTATTAGGAACCTGGTTAAAGTAGGGTAAGTAGTTTGTATCTTATCTCTCCAAATGACTTGAATTCATTCTTGGTTATCACATATAAGAAATTATAATTCAACCAACCCCTTTATACCCATGAAGACTTTAAAAAAATAAACCTCAAAAAATTGTGTTTTTTTTTCACCAAAAAGTGACTGTGGTCCCCTTAGTGAGCCCAGGGGCTTATTTCTGCTTCAAAAGGACTTGGTTTCATTCTTGTCTGTGATATTTAACAGATTATCATCCAAGCATTTATACCTGTGACAAATTGAGTCAATACGCCTCATAAACGGCATTTTCCACCTGCCAAAAAGTGATTAGGGCCTCTACAGGAGGAACTCACCAGCCAGTTTTCATACATCTCTAAAGCCATTTTATCTCTTTCTTCCTTCATGTACTGATCTTCCTCGTCTTTATTTTTGAGTAGTTTGCACTCCATTGTGTGTTTTTCATGGAGAACATCTTTCTTCTTTTCACACCTTAAATGATTAAGAGAAAATTGGCAAATTCAGGTTACTGTTCCTATGCAGCCGATGGCCTTATTTTAGTCATGACATTTTCACCACCTAAACACAGTACTCACCAGTCTGAGAAAGCAGATCTGCTGTCCCTCTTTCTTTCTTCATCCTGTTCTTGTTTTTTCAGCCTCTGTCTATTTTCAGCCTCTTTCTGTTTTCTGTACTTTTCCTTGAGCAAATGATCATGCCCTTCTTTCCACTTTTCAAATTCCTTTAATTGTTGTTAAAATATTGATTAACATTACACAATGATGCTCACCAAATAACAATAAGTAAGCTCATTATTTACCTTTTTTGCAGACAGTCTTTTCTCCTCTTTCTCTTCGGTCACTCTTTGCTCTTTTCTAATCGTATCTTGTTGTTGTTTGGCTTTCGCTCTGAGACTTTCTACCTTTTTTTCTTTCCAGGCTTCATAAGATGCAATAGCAGCTTCCTTTTTAGCCTCTTCTTCCTGTTTAGAAAAAAAAACAATGTCTGCTTAGTGCACTCTTCATTTCTTTGTAGTTCATTTCTACAGACAGGATTATTCACCTTTTTCTTATTTTCTTTCAAGATGTCCTCTTTCTTCTTTAGTTTCAGATTCTCTCTTGACTTTTCCTTTTTCTTTTTCAGCCATTCCTGGTAAAGGATAACAGGGTGTTTTACACACTAAAAATGCATAACAGGTACAATGATGATGATGATGGCCTTTACTGAGATAAATAATCAGTATAAAAAGACACACAATGACACGATGCCATGTCTGCCTTCCAAGGACAAAATGCGATGTCTACTTTTATCTCCTTATGGACGGAGGACAAAGCAAGTTGTGATATTTTAAATGTTTACTTTGAGAAGCAAGAACTGATTTTGTGTTCTCAGAAGTCCGAGCTGTCCTTCTGCTGGTTGGTTTGAGCCACTTCAGGTTTTCTTCTCATTTACAGAGCCAGATCAGTTTATGAACACCAGCACCCAACTTGGCATCAGCTATGTGGAGCAGTGACACAATAGTTCAGCTATGACCCTGGTTAATTATGACCCTCAAAGTACAACAAATGGGAGTTTTTAAATACAAACAGCAGAGGCAGTATATGGCAGAAGAAAAATTTCTGTCATGCATCAGATGGAACTGCTAGAGCTCCAAAATAAACTCATTGTGCACAAAAGACAAAGGTTACATTGTTCATCTTGCCGATAAATGTGGACTCTGGTACTTTTTATTGACATATCTCTGCCCTGCACTTTGCTACCATCTGAAGAAAGCTTTATTCTCCATCTCTGACATCACTCAATAACAAACTGACCTGGTAGATGGCAGCTCTGAGTGAATCTCCTGCTTGCGGCTGAGACTCTTCTAGCGACACTTTACGATCCAGAACTTTGAGAGTCCCCAGATACTTTGATTCCACTTTCCTGGAACATGCACTCTGAGGCCTCTGGGGTGTCTTGGAGAGAGAACTGGAAGTCCTAAATGACCATAAAACAAAGTGATGGTTAAGTCATAGATTAAGTTATGGTTATGCATCAAGGTTTGTGAATGTAGCTTTATTATTGACCTGGTATCTGTTGATTTTTCAGGAGCATGGGAGAGTTGATCTGAGTGATCTACTGAGTGTTCCTAAAAGAAAACAAACACATGTAGTAGAAATACTCAGACTAAGAGGTGAGTTATATTTAATGTGACACAGTCAAGCGCCTTACATTAAATTCTTCAAATGAGGTTGAGTAGTTTTTCTCCTGGTCTTTGCTGTTATCAGAAATAATGCCATCTAGAACAATAAATCAGAATTCATGAGGAGTAACCACTTAGAGATACAGTTTAAAAATAGTCATCATGCTAGTGAACATGCCGATCAATACCTCTGGATCCAGAGTCAACTGTGGGTGTGGTGACAAGCTCGGACAGTTCACTTTTATTTGAAGAGGATTTGCTGATGCTACATGAAGCTGCGAGATCTGTGTCAGTCCACTACGACGAAAACAACAGAGCAAACATTACTTGGAATATAAACAATAAAACAACGAGACACCCACATGGACTGCAGCCACTCACAGCAATATGACTGGAAGTATCAGCTGAAAGGGGCGCTGATGCAGAAGAGGTCTGGGGCCTGCTGACATCCTGGACTTCATCCTCTTCAGCTGGCCTCTTCTCTATATTATGTAAACTCAATCCAAGGATCCTTTGCCGTGGTTTGGGTTTAGGTGGCTCTGTGGCACCACCTTAAGAATAACAGGTAGAAAGTTGAATGTAAAATTGTCAGTGATTGAAAGGTTTAAGACATTCTTATCGGATCATAAAGGACTGAACAGACCTTCTGCGGTGGTGTCATTGAGATCAGTTGCTGGTAAATGTGGAGTCTGGGAACTTTCCACAACATCAGAGCTGCCCTTGTCCTCTGGACCTGGAGTGTCCCCCACACTGCTGTCAGACGGTAAGGGCAAAGGCATATCCAGTAGAGTATCATCTGATGTTTGGTAGGACAGACTTGAGTTCTCTCTTGTACGCTCTGCACTACTAACTCTAAAGTGTTCATTATTTTCACTGACATTTGTGGTGTTTTGTGAGGTGAAAGAGTCATTAGTTGAGCTTCCAGCAATGGGGGAGCCCGCCAACACATTTTTGTGCGACTCTGATGCTGTTGTGCCATTTGAGTTTGAACTACTCTGTTGGGTTTTCAGGAATGAGACTCTTTTTGTCCTACCGGTACTTTGTTTGCCTTCATCATCTGAAAGCTCAAAGTCATTGATCTTGGCTTTACTCTTCCCAGCCTTGAATGCGTCTGTCCTCTGTTTTCTTGATTTGAGGAGTTCATTTAAAAAATCTGAAATATAGAAAGATGTGTCAATATGACAACAATTATATATATCCATCAAATTATCTAATAGTGTGTGGAAACTATATTTTTCTGGAGTTCATGCATCTAAAGAAGTCTTAGTTATTTACACTCTTCAGTCTTACCGTCTTCATCGTCATCAAAGTCGTTATAGTACGAGTAGCGGTCTGTTTTTTCCTTGCTTGCTCTGGCAGAGACAGCAGCCTTAAGTTCGTCCTACAAGGACACAATCTCAGATGTTTACTTTATTACAAACTACTTCTTAGTTGCGATAATATTCAAGCTGCGTAGATGAAGCTTTTTACCTGAAATGTTGTTCTTTTCGATGTTTTGGGGCTTTTCGTGTAAGCCAGTGTCCTAAACTCCTGACTTGTCATCCCGAAGAGTGTAAACAGGCTCCTCTGCGATTACCGTACTGATATTAGCATGCCAGCTATTGCTTGCCAAGCTAGTTAGCCTCAACGCTTCGTATGCTGCTAATATTAGCTAAATTACGACCGTGCAGACTTTGATTGTTGACCGTATATATGCCCAACAGATAGTTATTAATGGTACAAACTAAAGCTACGCTAACATCTAGCTACTGTGAGCTAACGGAGTTGTTGATGGTAACCCAGGGAAACGTGTTGAGTTCCGGTTTAACATTGCGCATGCTCAGAAGATGACCTCGAATCTCTAGGTTGTTATACAAAGCGGAAACCTCCAGGGCTGAGAAACGAAGAAGGGGTTTAAAGTACAATTGGCCGGTGTTGTGCCAAAAAAGTGGTCGTCTGTCAAAAACTGATTTCCATCGCGGGAGCGCGTACGGCGCTGCATCGCTGAGTGTCTGTAGCTTGAGCTACAGCTGTTTGGTCCCATCCACATTCTCTTAAGTCCATTTTCTACGGTTATAGCAGAAGAATTACTTTGTGAAAGTTTGTGAAACGGAAATGGTCACAAGTCCAGGAAAGGTTACAGTTTGTCATGCTCGTAGCCTTTTGTTTGTAGGATTTCTGAGGCTGCTGCGTCTAGTAAAATGTTTCTATTTTGCCGCAATGCCGCATGTGGTAATGAATAAAGGGGGGAAATGTATTGTTCTTATTTTCCTCAATTTAAATACATGCTGTGGTGCCAAATGTCCTTGTGTGGCTCAATAAATCGTCTTCTCTACAGCTGTGAGTTTCAACCTACATTATGAACTCAACAGCCTGGCAATAGCAGCTGACTTTACAATAAAACAAGCGCAATTGGCTAAAAAAGTCCATACACTAAAAAGCATCATGAAAAAGCAATGAATGTACAGTAATAAAACTAAAAAGTAACCTGAGCAGCAATCATATCATCAGGCTAAACCTCAAATGTTGATGTAAACCAGCTGCTGATACTACGCAAAAATTAGCTGTCCTCCGCCCTCTTTTTCTAAATATCGTCACTTCTACCTACAAAATGTCAAGATGGTGACCACTAAGCAAAGCAATCAGGCTTCAAAACAGTTCACATACTGATGGGTGAAGTCCCAGTGGCTATCTCCATCTTTCATATACAGTCTATGGTTTTGTTACAGGACAAAAATTACGTTATGTTTTGAATGGACAAAATACATAGCCAAGCAATAAAATGAAGTCATTTTATTTTTTGTTTTGTTGTAGGAAAAGTGCATAGTTGAAGCCCTTTTACTCTTAGACAGTAACAGTGTGATACCAAATACTCCACTTGTCATTTCAATGATCCAGTATGGCTTCCACCCTTCATTACATACATTAACCATTGTTTACCCCAAATCTGTGGGGAAAAAAATCTGTTGATATGGAAATGAAGAATAGCCAATTTAACAAATCAAAAAGTTTAACAATATTTTCTCAATTCTTTCCATGTGTTTGGGGTTCAATACTCAATAATCTGAGATTGGATACTCACTTTAATAACCATGCTCAATACAGAGGTCCGTAAAATAGTCAAACACCAGATAAACAGGAGATACACATCCTTTAACAAAGCCTAGCAGCAGACATATAAAAATATTGTTCCAGTTTGCCTACAAAAAAACTGTTGATTCTTCATTGTGAGTTTCAGATGTTTCATGATTCTGCTGTATGGTGGAAAAAAGGTCTATTTGTTTATGTGAATCAGTAAAAACGTAAAGTAACATGATTTATCATTAAACAATGTCACCAATAAAACATAAAACACATCTACTGCAAACTCGTATTTCTGCTTTTTAAATTTCAAAACTATTCATATTGGCACTGTTTATACACAGCATCCCTTCAATCCTCATTCACCATGTGATATGCTTTGAAACTTTGGACTCCTCAGACAAATATGATTAAAATATGATTTTTCTGGTGCTAACGTGTCAAATATTACTATTCTGTAATTTTGTTTTTACTGTCTGAGCTTTTAAAGTAACTTGCACATCTCGGCTGAGGTGGAAACTTCTCTCTGCTGTGTGTATTTTACTTTTTGTTCTAAGTGAACTTATCTTTTCCCTCAGTACCCCAACAAACTGCTTTCTTAAGGGACAGACATGTTTGAAATACAGTTAACATGTAAGACCTGGCTATTTGCTGGCACAGGCCTGAATGTAAACAAGAATTCACTGTATTAAAACATGCATGTTACTGTAAATGAAATTCTGAAAATAAAAGTATAGTACTAAATTCTGCTGGTTTAAATATGACATCATTACTGGCACTGTTTATACTTGTAATTTCAAAGAGGAAAGAGTGGAATGTTTCTGAAGAATCCACAAACCTTCATTACTTAGCAAGCACCAAAACTACAATGTAACTGGCCAACAGGGGATTCTGTTACTCTGACCATATGACATACCGGTATTCCTTTTTTTCTTTAAGTGGGAGTTTCTCAGTGCCACAGCTGGGACCAGGAAATTCCAAACAAAACTCACACCTTCAATTAAGACCTAGCGGGGTATCACAGACAGCCCAGCTGACTCCTGTATCAATATGCCAATGCTATCCAACATATGCAAAGCCAGATGTGTCTTACAGTAATTAGGAGTGGATGTAGTTATATTCAGCTGTGGCATTATTCCACTCTATGTCTTATTTACTTTCCCATCATCAGTCACTATGCGATATTGTTTATGTATCAATATAATATTTTATCCATCTGACCTCATTGATCCAGTATTGGTTACTAGTTAAGCCTTGCCAATTCAAAGACAGTTACGCAGTGGCGTAAAAGGAGGAAAAAAGAGATATGTAAATGAAGGCTGACAAGGAGATGGCGCTATCCTGGTTACTGTGCAGCTTCAATCAAAACCGGCAGAGGACGGCTGGCAGTCCGAGTCCTCTGCTAGTCGACAGGTGGTGCTGGGGGCTCTCTTCCATCTCTCTGCTAACCAAAACAGTATAATTAAACAGAGAAAACAAGATTAACTTTTAGGTAACTTAGTGGAAGGCAGAGGAGTAACTTTTAACGATGGAAATGTCCTTGTTATGTAAAATGAGTATGATGAGTACTGACATTGTGTGGGCCAGTGGATTTGCCTGCAGGACGGGCACCCCTTAGACTGGATGGGCGCAGCAGAAATAGGACCAGAGCCACCACCACCCATCCCATCAGAACCATAGGGAGGGTCAGGTCACCTCCTCCACCTACTGATCCACTGGGACCCGGCACTAAAACACAAACAATTCACACAAGTAACCTGATAATTCGAGTATGTTTCAATGCATTTTCACCACTCCTACTAAATTTAAATGTGATCTACACGGAGAAGTGACCATACATACATTCCTGGGGGCATTCTATGTCTGTGCAGTATGACTGAGATTGCCTGAGCTGAAAGAAAATTACAAAAAGGAAGAAATGTCAAAATCATTTTTTGTTCAACACCGCCCTCATCTGGAAACAGAAAAAGCGCACATCAATAAACTGCCAGATTTCCTGAAATACCTTATGAAATTCTGACTGACAAATACAGGTAACACCCTCTAATACTGTAACCAAATCAGAAGGAGGTGGCTTTAAGCTCTCAGCCAACTACAACCTGCCATGCAAGATACATCTGAACACAAAGAACAAATCAGGTTAACTGGATACAAATGACCGTATCTTTAATAGCAACAAGTTTGACAGAACACTTCACACTGAGGACAGAGTGTACTTTACACACACACTTTACAGCACACACATCTTTGCAAAGTAAAACTGATAGGATTACAAGATAAACAATGACCAGGAACCAGGATGTGGTGGCTCAGTGTCACTCGGCACCTTTTTATTTTCTTCTTCCCTTTGCTAAAGACTTTCAGTTACTCAAGAGTTGCACAGCTGGGGATATTTCACTTCACGGTGCATACTTGAAATACTTTAGCCTGTCATTACTTCACAGTAAAAAATGACACGTACATTTCAAGTGCCTTCGAAAGTCTGTGCGCTCTGTTGCTTACCAGGTTGATGAGGCGCCTCATAGCATACTCCTGGGTGCAGATGCACTCACAAGGGTCAAAGCCTCCCTCTGCCATTCCACACTAGACAGTATCCACCTTGGAACAGAAGTGCTGTATGTAACTAGGACAAACATGAACAAGAGAGAAACCTAATGCTGCACTATTGTTCCACAGAAGACAGACTGGGGCAGAGACTGCTCAGATAAGGGAGCCATCACACTCTTGCTGCTTGTTAGCACTGACAACTTGAGATTTTGATGTGTGTGAAAAAACATCATTCTACAAATAATAAAGCAACATATGTTCTTTTTTGTGACTACATTCAAGATAATTACCAACACTGCATATTTTATAATATGTATACATAGAACTTTTTTTAATTTTTTGTATTCATGACTGACTTTATGACATACACTTAACAACAAAACAAATGCTAGCTACAACCCTGCAACCCTTAAAGTCAACAAATAAATTCAAAGAAAACTGGGTTATGGGCCTTTCGGTGTCTAATAATTTTACGTGTTGTGTTTGTTACCATCACTTTGCATAAATGGTACAAGTTTGCAGGCGTCTCTGTTGTGTTCTCTGCCACATTTACAGCCATGACAGTCGACTAAATAACACCAACACCTATTTGTATAAAGCTATTCAACAGCACCACATACAGTCAAATCAAACCCTTTCTATAATATAATCGCTGTGGAGCCAGGATTCATTACAGGGCTGTTGTTTTTACCCTGCATGTTCGGTTTAGGATCAAATACGTTGTTGCCGTGGGTGCACGAACAAACAAACGACGTAGCCCTTATATGTTGACCAAGTAGGAAAACAATACATTAATGCCAGCATCACCGCTAACTCTTAATCAACACTGGAGATTATAGTAACGATAAATTCTGCTTTCTTTAGCTTAACTAGCTTCTTGCTAATGTAGCCTATCAAACCAGATTAGAAGACTCGCGGCAATGTCTTTGTTGTTGGATTGTTGATGACTGAGGACAGATATAAGAGCAAACAGCATCGAAACACGACTTACTTGAGCTTTCAGATGTTTAAGAAAATGTTCCAGTCTTTAAAAGGCCTCGTCTGCGCCCCAGTTCTCCTCAAGAACCATTAAACTGCAGACATGTCAACCAACCCTCTGTTTTGTATATTACACGTGAACCAACCAGCTATTATTCACAACACACATCCGGGATATCCAGGGAGAGGCTAGAACCGAACGACAGCCACGGGTCAGAGTAAACCTCTCTTATTGGTCCAAGAGTTTGAAGGGCAGGCATTCGAGCCAATCGCAGTAAGTAACGATGATATCCGCCTGGATTGTAAACAAACAGTCCAGGGGCCTAACATACAGAGATTGATTTTACCTCAGTGCAGCTGTATAAACAAATATTTGATGGTATAATGGCTTGAATACATTTAAATGTATGAACATAATACTGTGCATTCGATTTTAGCTTAATATCAGATTTTACTCACAACATTTCAAATGGAAATGCTACACTTGCATTACATTTGACATTGTTACATTTTACAATATAAATACGATGCTTTGTTACACATAATTAGTGTTTTTTTACCTGGGTATTAAAGATTATTGCTTCTAGATACATGTCCAACCACTTCCAAATAAATATTTAAATACATAGACACAAGTACTAATAGGATAACAGGTCTCAGTGATGTGGGAGCACTGGCGTGGTTAAAGATGAAATGTCAATATCATTCGAGTAACATCAGCTTCTGTTGTCAACTGTCATTGTGTAAAATAAGTTTTTATTGAAATACATTCCTCACGGGAGATGTGAAATCTCGACTGCCAAACTATAGCAGCTCACATGATAGGAAATGTCCTGAAGGCACGTTTGAAAAGAGCAGAAACCAATGCTGTCTGTCACCTGAGCTCATTAATGAAAGTTCCAGTTTGTGCTCCATACATACTCCATACTGCTGTGTGTGTGTGTGTGCGTTGTGGACCCACTGACGCTCTGCGCTGGCCGAGGCTGTTGACGGCAACACTGAGGTGCCCCTGAGGTAAAGACGAAGCGCTACACGGTGAAAGTGAAAGGAGCGCCGCAACTGTGAAAAGCACCGAGAAGACAGCCCCCCCACACAGCCAGACAGCATAGGGAGACAGGGCCCGGGTGTACCTTTAAGGTGCCAGCAGCAGCAGCAGTCCAGCAGACACAGCCATGGCTAACATCGCGGTCCAAAGGATCAAGAGGGAGTTCAAAGAAGTTCTCAAAAGCGAAGAGGTGCGGTAACGTTACAGCCTGTTTCTTTACTTCTTTTAAGCTCATTCTGTGTTACCGTGTCATCCTTTTTAGAAATGTACAGAGTTATTGGCCGTATTGACAGAACAAAAACACCTTGGTCATGCCACGGTCCTGTGTTGGTAGTAGGTCAGGCCCAAACAGGAGAACTTTAGCTAGCTTTAGCTTCGTATCAGTGTTCGCTCAAACCGCTCCTGTTGTGTCAGGTGGGTGTGTTCAGGAAACATCGGGGATTTAGCTCTGTCAATTGACAGGCCTTTTGTTTCTAACAAACAATGCCGCACACCATTGGGTACTTACTCAATCAGAACGAGCCTATGTCTTATGTGCTATAACACATGACTCCTTATGCCATCGCAGCTGTTTAGTAACGTAAATCAGTGACTGTCAGGTCGGCCTAGCAGTTTTAGCTGCTAACGTTAGTTTAACAGCTTTTTCACAGTTAGCATTAGCTTATGCTGGGACTGTCACGTTCAAAAACTTAAACTTATTAAAGGTGAATTGGATCGTTGTCTTGAATGTGTAAGGGTAGTGTTCAGTATAAAAAGTGTATGTTGTCATAATCCCGCCTGTCAAATTGTGTTAATGTTGCATTGTGTAGTTAACTTTGGCTAGTCCCGGTTGTACTAGCAGGCTATCTGTGTAGCATACATGTCGTGACGCTTTGCTGGAACAAACTAAAACCATTTTTATATAAAATGGCATCAGTTGAGTCTGCCAACATTTCAACACGTTTCCAAGTTAAAGTGTGTGTGATGGTGCACTTGACAGAAATGTGTCAGGACACATCAGTGGTCTTAATGTAATTCATTTGGCCTTTCTCATGTGTTCCAACCCACAGACAAGTAAAAACCAGATTAAAGTAGATTTGGTGGATGAGAACTTCACAGAACTGAGGGGTGAGATAGCAGGTCCTCCAGACACACCATATGAAGGTATTGTCACAGACCTCTACCATCATTTAATGCTATTGTTTGTGCTGCTAAAACAACATGTCATTGTTATGTTTTCCTGCCCAGGTGGAAGATATCAGCTTGAAATAAAAATTCCAGAAACATATCCCTTTAACCCGCCAAAGGTATGTTTTTCTTGCCACATAATAAGTCATATTATGTCATATTGTCATCACTGTTTTGGAGTCAATGCACAGTTGCATGCAAACATCAGATTAGTCATACATCAACTGTCAGGCCAATGCACATAAAACCCTTTTATTACAGTAGCAGCAAGTATTTTGTGACTTTTTTTAAATGCATTTTTGGATTTTTTACAAACTCAGCAGGGGTACAAATATTTGTTTCCTAAAGCATACTGACTACAACACATCACAGTGTAATTCAGTTGTTGTTTTTGATCACCTGACTTATTTTATAGATAACCACTTACACCTTTTTTATCTTAGGTGCGCTTCATCACTAAGATCTGGCACCCCAATATCAGTTCTGTGACCGGAGCAATATGTCTGGACATTTTAAAAGACCAGTGGTGAGTGAAGAGCAGCTGATCTTTGACCTACTTCTAAACACACATTATTCCCTCAGACATAGGGAGAAAACACTCTCCGCTTATTTGCTCCTGACTTTTCACCTGTCTGACCCAGGGCAGCTGCTATGACCCTGCGGACGGTACTGTTGTCTCTACAGGCTCTTCTTGCTGCAGCGGAACCAGATGACCCACAGGACGCAGTTGTAGCAAACCAGGTGAAGAAAAAACACTCATTTAAATAGTTTATTCCTGATTAACTTGTATGTCAAATTTTGAAATTGTGTTTTTCTATCTGCATCCTCAGTATAAGCAAAACCCAGAAATGTTCAAACAGACTGCAAGGCTGTGGTCTCACGTCTACGCAGGTGCTCCTGTCTCCAGTCCCGACTATACACGTAAAATAGACAAACTCTGTGCCATGGGCTTTGATAAGGTAAGAGCCACTTACCACAGTGCTCAATATGAGATCTATGGTTAAATTGGGGTCACAGGACAATTAAATTGTTAAAAGTTATTTATATCTTCATATTGTCAATGACATGACAATAATGTTAAACTCTTGTCCCTTGCACAGAATGCAGTAATAGCAGCCTTGTCTTCAAAATCCTGGGATGTGGAAACAGCAACAGAGCTGCTCCTCAGCAACTGAAGCCAGGCCAGGGGATCTAAAAAACTCCCTTTATCATAGCATCAGCTCCTCCTCTTTCTCCCCTGGCACCATTCCACCATTTGCCTTTTTGTTAAGCAGACATCAACCCATTCACCATGGCAGTCTGACCCTTCTTTTATCACAATTTTGCTACAAACTTAACACCGGTAGCACTGTAAGTTGCCAATATGCATACCATCCTGTTGCCTGTCTGATCCCATCTGTCCATTTACACCGAGTCTGTTCTTCCACTCCAACTCCACATGTGTCTTTCTGTAATAAGCCCTGAGAAACGTCACTATCATGCATCTTGTCTTCCATATTTACAAACTTTTTCACCAATTTGTGTTCCTTAAATATTGAAAAAGATAATTAACTGCCATTAACCCAGTGGACTTTAAAGGGGTAAAAATGTCAGGGGAAGTCCTGCATACTGCTCTTACACTACATCACCATATATTCTCTCAGCAGCCAGTGTGTCAAGATTTCTCTCTTTTACAGACTTTTACTGTAGAAGTCTTGCTGGATTAAATTTACTTGACTGGATAGTGCTGTGCATGAGCAGTGTAATCGATTTTTTTCTCCTCAGCAGTTTATTGTAGATGCTTCAATCCACTGCAAAGGTTTGGATGTACATTTTTTTTTCTCTATGTAGAAAAACGTCTCACACCCCCCCTCCAACATCTGCACAGAAGAAAAAAGTTATCTGTAAATAGATGAGTGTAAATTTGAAAATACGATGGGGATATACTTTTTTTCTTACATGGCATTGTAAAACAAAATTATTTTAAATATAAACTATGCCTGGTTTACAATTATATGGAGAGATATCTTTTTATGCTTTTGTGATCCATGAGAAATCCCTCTGAATGTCCTTTTTTGTGGCACAGCCAAAAACCCTGGCAGGGGGGGTAACAGCCTGTTGAGGCCTGCTTCTCTGCCCCACGACAATCTTAATGTTTTGTCGTGTCTTACCGGTATATTCTCACTGCATGTTGGACTTTATTTTTTTCATTTGGCCAAATGATGTGGTGGGTGTCCATGTTAACATCCCTTCAGACTCCAGGAATGTTCACTCAGAAAGCCACCAAGCACACCCAGTGTGCAGTTGAACCAGTAGGGAACCAAAGTCTGGCACACCTAAGCCAGAAAGGAGTGATTCTGAATGTCATTGAGGATTTTGGGTTTGCAGTGCTGCGGTGTCTTTTTTTTTTTCCTTGTTTAAGAGCAGCTCTTGTTTTCTTTGCCAACCACTGGCACATGTCAGCCGTGGACCGAGGATGTGCTCACTGTGAAGGTGGAGCGGTATATATGTAATAACTGATCCAATCTCAAAGTTTGGCCATACACGATATACAGGTATATAGGTGATGGCTTTATAATCCCCAGACACGCTTTACTACACAGCCAAATAACATACTCATCGAGGTTTTTTTTGAAATAGGTGTTATAAAGACGTCAAAGAGGCTGGAACTCCTCTAATGTAGATAGCAGGCCTGCACAGTGTTTTCACACATTTTGAGGTACAAGGACTGTAAAGACATGCTTTACATATAGGCATGCGGGGTGCAGATGCATCCTCATGCAGGGTTAAGAATAATCTTCCTTTTCCTTCAACTCCAGCTCCAATCAGCGCACTGTGGCAAAAAGCCGTATGACAGAGTTACTGTGCAGTCTTCTCTGCCAACAGAGCCAGAACACAAGTTCACAGGGCAGGTGGAATGCACACAGCATCTCCTTTACATGTAAATAGTCAGGTTGGCTCTTGATAAAGAGCCATCATGTATTGGCTAGAGCGCACCATTGATGGCTGGATTGACATTTTATATATATATAAAAAAGGAAAGAGGCCCACTCCTCCCCGTCTTCCTGGTGTTCTCAATATGTACAACATTGCACGATGACAAAGCATAAAAAAGGGGCTGTTGTATTTCAGTTTCTCTATTTGGATTGAGATGTTTTTTTTTCTTGGAAACAAGCATCAGCAGTATAAAAAAGCATGGTTATTTATTGTGACAGTGTCATGTTTCTTTGATTAAAAAAGTGGAAAAACATCTTGTGTCGTTATAACCTGCTTTCAAATATAGTGATCAAGACAAATGCGCTGTACAGTAACAACTAAAAGCATTTATTTTTTTTGGAAAAAATTAAATAAGATCATGAGAATAGGCATACTTTTTAACTACATCAAAAATAAGTTGTCAACACAACCCCCTAAGGTTTCCAATTGCATCAAAGCAGTGTTTACCCAACAGAAAATGACAAAAGTACAAAAAAAGATTTCATTGTAAAAGAGGGAAAAAAAACCTGAACACATACTTGTATAGTAATATATCATTTGTGTACTCCAAAGTGAAAACTTAAGGAATAAAACAGCTTAATTTCAGAGCCAGTTTTCAGGGAGGCAGCTTCAAATGTGTCCATTTACAGACAAAAAGCCTTCAACAGCATTTGAGAGGGCCAGTTAGAATGCCACCCAGCATATGTAGACATCGTTGTGATGCTCTAACCATGATAAAGCACCTAAACGTACTAGTTAAAAAAAACTAAAAGTTTATAAAATTTTGGTGTGATACATCTGTGTAAATGCACTGATGTTCTTGTAACGGTCTTTGATATTCAAAACGCATTAAGTGGAAAGTTGCACAGGCATATTTACAAAATATAACTGTAAAACCAGTGAGCTCAAAAAAATATTGTGCAACAGACACAGGAAGAGGTCAAGAGACATACAGTAGGATTTGTTTTTCCCAGGGAATTTAATAAGCAACAATCATTACCAGATTAAAACTTTTGTAAAATGTCCATCCTGTTTTTTTTTTCTTAAAAATGCCTCCATAAAAGAAGCAAAGAGCAACAAACACAAAAGGGGAAAAAAATAACATGATTTAAGATCTACATACAATGAGCTTCAATTCTTGACTACAAGGCGTTAAAACCTTCTAGAATGTCAGTGTGTATGCATGTGTGTTTGTGTGTGTATGTCTGTGTGTTTTAAGAAAGGTCCATAATGTATCCAGGAAAGCTTTTAGAGTCAGAGGAGCTTTTACACAAGGTTAGGAAGGTATGAGGAAGAGTCTGGCCCATTCTCAATGGTCTGGAATTCACCTGCACAGTTTCCTGTTTACCTGAAAGAAAGTTCATAATCAGATTTAGCTGATGTACCAATGGAATTCAAAAATGTGTTAAAGTTGAGGAGCCTAAGAGAGATGAGGCATGACTTAGACATAGTAAATTTTAGGATGTGCTGTGTTCAGAAACAACACAACTAATGTAACATCTAAGATTCCTTTGTCTCCACACAGAGCTTGTTGCTTCATTCACCTCTGCAGGTCAATCTGTCGCTTTGTCCCTTCATCATTCTGCTGCTGTTTTGACATCTTGATGTTGATTGACTCTGCAGAAGGGTTTGAGTTGGGGTCAGCTGCTCTCTTCCTGCCTCTGCCAGCTCCGCCTCCTGCTGGTGCTACCGTTCCCTCTTTGTCAGCTGCTGCAGAAGCGGCAGCTGTTTTAGGGGGCCGGCCACGCCGTTTGACCGGTGATGCTTCTGTCCCGGCATCAGGAGTCGCATTTTGACTCGGCTCCTCCTGAAAGACAGTGAGAGGCCTAAGTCAACAAAACAATGCTTGATGTCAGACAGTGTTTAGTGTCCAATTTAGAGTACCTTTTTCTCATCATTCTTGATAACTGGGTTCTCGTTGTTTTCCTGCGCTCGGCTTTCTGGTGGCACGTTGGTAACACTGCTGTTACTGGGGGGGGCCAACAACAGATTAACACATTATTCCCTGACTGTGTGTATAAGTGAACACCAGCATTTAGTTTGTGTTTTTACCTGTTCTTGTTGATTGTTGAACTCAGTGGAGAGTTAGTGCTGGTGTTACTGGCTGTATCTGATGCTGTGGTAGTCTTAGTAAAGATCCTCCTCCCAGGGACTGTCAGAGGCTTGTTCACAGCTGCCAACACTGGAGCTGGCTTGGGCTACAAAACACAAGAGAAGTAGTTGTGTTGTGTAGCATTGAAACTGCAGCCTGTAAAAGTCAGTAACTGATCTTCTTCCTTTTTTGAATTAATATAATAAACCTATCTTGTGTTTGGAAGCTGAAGCTATTGGACTACTTTTTGAGAAGCATTACAGACATTAAGACGTAAATAGTTGAGCATCTGCATATCTGAATGTTGTTTACCTTTCCAGTGAGAAGCATTTGTCTCATCTCCACAGACAGATACTCCTTATCATTTTTGAAGTCCTGCTGGAAATAAGTACAAGGGTCAGCTGCTAAAATGTATTCTACTGTAAAAGAGTAATGGATTTTGCTGTTAACATTATCTATACATCTGTGTGTGCACGTGTGTGTGTGCGTGTGTTACCTTGTCTTGTACAAGAAAGAACTTTGCAGGTAAGACAGGGTCTTTTGGAGAATCCAGGTGACATGCAGTGCTCTTGTTGGCAATCACGAAGAGAGCAACATCACAGACAATATACAGTTTCTGTAACCACAACATCACAAGATGCACCGTTAGTGATAATTTTAACACCTGCTTTGTGGAGTTTTTTTTTTTTATAAAGACGTCCCTTGTATCTTCAGTGGTCTGAGGTTAAATAAAGAGCAGACTTTCCTGCAGATGGTGCTATAGCTATAAGGTTCAAAATTCAAAACATTTATTAAAACCTACAGGATATATGCCACAAGAACCATTAAAGAGCCAACCAAAGTTGTGAGTGTGTACCTCATTAGCCTTTGTATCATCAGGACACTGAGCATCCTTGGTTTGTTTGATGTTCTCTACCATCTTTCTAAGAAAAGCATGACTGTTGTTTTCATTCTTGGTCATCAGTACTTCCAACATGAACCACAGGCACCTACACACAAAACAAACTCACAGTAAACATTACGTCATAGTCAGGAGACATATAAGCTGAAGACAAACCAAAAGAACTCACTCTTTGATGTCTTTGAGTTGTTCGTATTCATGAGGTTTTGTAAAGTCTGGGTCGTGGGCCAGCAGATGGATCATATAGGGAACAACGTACTCAGGAAGAAGAGAAACAAGTTTTTCTGAAGGGAGGGAGAGGGAGAGAACTAATTATAATAGCTGCAAATGCGTTTCCAGAGTCCGTTTTTGTGTGATTCAAGAAAAAAAAAACCTGCTTCCATCTACTTTACTAAGCCGTGTTTGTGCAATGTTTCAGAGTTTTGATCGAACATCTAACATTTGCATGACAATAGAAAAAGTCAATGCTCTAGCAGATCAAAAAAATCAAGACAAAAATCAATATTTAGTTTCTCTCACAAAACACAGAAACAATTAAAAATAACACCAGCAGCCGTATGTCATAGTGGCTGAGGTTGTGAACTGACCCTGAGCAAGGGGGTTTTGTTTAATGTACTCTCTGCGGACGGAGATGTTTTTGAGGAGGCACTGTCGGGCATGGGCACGGCGCTCCTTCACCGGGTCTTTGGCACACAGAGCGAAGACAGCCAGGTACTCCAGGGGCAGCAGCAGTTTAACAAGAGCCAGGTGCAACTTCTGTGCAAAGATCTGACGGACCTGGTAGCACTCATCCTGTACATAAGAACAAAATAGTGAGGATAAAACCATATTTACCAATGACATAAAAATCAGTACACTATGAATGGCTCTCAGGCCTTTTTCCACAAATCAGAGGAAGAGCACAGGTGCAGCTGATAACACTTATTATCTGCCATGACAGCTAGCACAATACTGCTCAGTATCCATTCCTCATCAACCTTATTATAAACACCTGTTTGAACACTGGTACATTCAAATGCCTCTTATGAAAAAAACCCATAAATTTAATGTGAAAATGAAACTGACGTTGATAACAAGACCACACAGCTGAAACTGCTCAGGCGTGATGATATCATGGTAACATGGCTCTTGTGCCAACTTCATAATGGCTCCACCTGCAGCCAGTCTCAGACGAGACATATCTGATTTACTGTGAGGAGAAAGAGATCACAAGAAAAGATGATTAACTATAATTCATTTGTAACTGAATTCATTCAAAAACATTATGGACGTCAGCTTTTTTTGAGTCAGGTTTTGCTACCTGATCTTCTTCTGCTCTGTGAGGTCTCCCTCACTGACTAGCATGGCTGACAGGAGGCGCAGAGTTGAGTTTGCTGATTTGGACTGGTTGTTCTTCATTCCTAATAACCAGCGCACCAATAGCTTTATGGCTTGCACCTGTGAGAAAAGAAACAGCATAAATAATGAAAGATGAATCTAACCTTTATCAGATTTTACAAGAAGTGTGCAAGTGTGTTTCTCCCTACCTTGGCTAGAACTTCAGGTGAGACTTCCTCATCAGTGGACCACAGCTTCCCATTCTTGTTTCCCACTGTCTGCAGATGCAAGAATCAATTACATTTTTATTCTTTTCCCAAAATACCTATGTCGACAATCCTTTTTTGTATGGGAAACATAAATATGGTTTAAATTTCTTGTATTGTGGTTATTTATTTATATATGCAATTTTCTGCTTTAGTATGTAGTTTGATCTTTACAAACCCTATCGTTCATGAGCAAGTCCTTCACAATGAAGTTAGCTACGATGGATTTCATTGGTGAAGCGAACTGATCTGGAGCCAGCATGGAAATGTGACCGAGAGACACCAATGGTGTGATGAGCTGCTCAGGCACATCTGCGTTCAGACTACGTGACAGAGGCTGAGGGTAAAAGGGAAAAAAACATGAGTTCAGTCAAAGACACAAGGCGATGCTCGATTAAAGTTACTAGTTAAATGGTCCCCTACCTCAAAGATCTGTGCCAGCTGCACTTCCTTGTTGTTAAAGATGGCATGGATGCAGTGGACGGCCTGTTTAGCCTGGTGAGGTGTGCCCCGCTTGGCTTTCTGGTGCAGGATGGGAATCAGAGTCCTGACGAACACAGAAGAGGAAATATAAGACGAACGCAGATGTGCATCAGAATAATAGTGTCTTATCATTCATCTGTCTCTTACGATCGTATCTGTTGTAACTCCGTCTCAATCTTCTGTCCTGTGTTTCTGAAAATCTGGATAGCTGCTTCTGCCACTTTATCATCCTCCATCTTTAAACACTGGAGCAGGGACTCATAGGTCTCTGCTGAGTGGAATGCTGTGGGGTGTGTGAATGACAGGACCTAAACAAAGGGGAAATTAATTATTAATTTTATCTCCAACATCAAACACATCACTTATGTATATATGTAGAAGTCACACACATACTTTAGATTTGTGTCATTTTAGGTTCTTTGTTCCAGGGCACATACCTTGAGTAGCTCTAGTCCAGAGCGGATGGCTGTGTCGGGCGTAACACCCTCGTCATCATCATCAGCAGTGCCCTCGATGGACTTGTTCAGCAGTTTTACCAGAGCACTAAAACAAAACATTGTAGTATTATGTGTTCTGATGGTTTTGTGCAATCAGTGTGGCAAGCATAAAATAAAAACCGTTACTCTATCTTATCTAACTTCAGCACTAGATGCCATTTAGCATATGCATTTCCTCTTTTATGGTGTTTTTCCATAAGGCAGAAAGGGTTAATCTCATGCCCTGACTGAAGTCTGCAGTTGCACGTGTACACCACTAGGTGTCCTAATGAATTGGGAGAGCCTGGTAATGATACACAGTTACACAATGACACAGACACACTGTAGTGTAGTGGAAGATACACTGCTCGTCTGTCATATGACTGAATCTTTTTGGTGTCCTGTACAAAAAGACACTTTAAAACAGATACACCGCTTTCTTTTTATTGATTATAAAATGAATCCGAATTCAGGCTTGCAATATTTTTTTCTTACCTGATGGCTTCAGAGTCGATATGGACAGGGGCAATGCGCTCCAGCAGGAACTTGACCATCTCCAGGAAGGGGTTGGTGGGCTGTTTGGGGAACGTCAACTTCCGGGTGATCTCCCTCTGCACACAGTATAGACAGTTATTGATTCATATGATAAGACATTTATGCTTACAAACTGTATCTGCGACTTGAATAGCCTTGTGTTAAGTTTTTTTTATTCCTATATAAATTTTACTGTCTGCGAGTATGTGTGTGTATATTTTACATGGACCAGTGTTGAGTGTCCACTCACCACACAGATCTCGGCCTGTTTGCAGGAGCAGGTCGGACTGATGAGCATCTCCAGCTGGAGTCTGAGCTTCTCATCCTCACCAAGGACTTGATTGAACTTCTTCATGAAGTCCTGGGCTTTCCCTGCATCTGGCAGATTCTCTGGAAACACATAGTGGTGTCAGATCAGGATCTTGTGTTATACAGTACAACCCTTAACCAAAGCAGAACTGACAAAACATCTGTAACCATGCAATGTATATTTATGTGTGCGTTTCCTACTTACTAGCAATGCTCATCAGCTTCCCAAACATTGCTGTGTTATTGGCCTCAGACTACCAAGAGAATTGAGACATACGTGTTATAAAGCAAATTCACTTCAATGCATAATTTCAAGAAGAATTTAAAGGTGATAATTGGAAATGGTGTGTGCTGGTTGTCATCCTACCACTGGCAGCTTGTGGAGATCAAGCAGCTCTTTGACAAGGCCTCTGAGCATGTTCTGACACTTCCACATCTCATTCAAGGCCCTGGACAGAAAGATTAGTCAAAATGTGAGAGAAACTTAAGATGGCAGAGAAAGTGAATGTTTTTTCAACATAATCTTGTTGTGTGTAGATACCGGTTTATATTACTAGTTTTGTGTATTTAAGACAAACTTAGCTGTGTCAGTTTCATATATATAATATTAATTATTGTATATTTTTGCTGAGACGTTTGTCACTTACTTGACAGCATTTGTGTCCAGGCAGGCATACAGGTAGTACAGACACTTCATTTTCTCCTCTGTGTCAAGACTGTGAGGGACCATGTACTGGGCAAAGATCTTCTCTACTAGTAACCTGTAGAAAGAGCATGAGTATCCATTAATCATTTAAAATGCCCGTAAATGGTCTGACAGTGCTCTGCTGTGTTATTATTATGCATTATACGTTTTTGGCTGCAGTGTTGTCATTGATGTAAGTGATTTCTAACACTGAAAGGAGTACATAGACTGTGGCTGAGTCATATTCTGGTTGCATTATGGGCTTGTTCACTCCTCTACCCACCACATGAAGAGTTTCAGTCATGGAGCACTATTTCCTTGTCTTGGTCATTTGAGTGATTTCAGTTGGTGTCTGAAATCACTCAAATGACCGAAACTTGCATTTATTTTGTGAACTGCTCTACGGTTTCTGTCTCTGTTAGTCAGTCGTTAGAAACACCAGACCGACACAGGTAAGTATGGAGACATTTAGAGCTGTTGTTTGTGAGTTTGTCACAGACCCACAAGGCCCTCTACCACATATAAACCTGTTTCCCAACCAAACAGAACTGGTGAAGCTGCTTGGAGGAGCAGTGAAACGTCTTTAAATAAATTCTACAAGTCCATATGCCTCGCTTCAACCTTCTGAATGAAAATGACCTGGATGACTGAGAATCCTCACACTGCTTTAGACAAAAACAGTCCAGACATGTACCTTTAAGCCACACAAAGAAGTTCATACTGGTGCATTTCTGGTGGAATCGGAATAACAATCAGTCAAACATGATGCAACTTCTGTGGAATTTCAGAGTAAGTAACAGATGGCTGTAGTTCGGTAATGTGGTGCAGTAAATTGGTCAGGCAGCCTAGCTTCTTAGTGTGGAGTTCAGAGCTCTGTTGATACTTTTTCTATTCCAGTAGTGTCTATACTGACTCCAGTGAGTCAGTATAAGCATGAAATCATTTCTACAGCTACAGATATAGGCTGTACAGATGTTCTCACTTGTCATCAATGCTGTTTTGATAGTAGATGTGCAGCAGTTTGTCTTTGATCCAGCTGATCTTCTGAGCAGACTCCTTCCCAGCCTCATGGTGCAGACAGTATTTCTTATAAAGCTGAGCCAGGCCCATCATGGCCTCCTTACGCACACGCCACTGAAGACAGAATTGAACTAATGTAATTCATTTTATATTTCTTGTATTTTGAGGAATGTAATTTTATTTTAAGGCAAATGCCAGTATAGTTCTACACACTCGGGTACAGTGGTAAGTACATTAACATTAGAGTCTGCATAGTAATGAGATATCACCCAGGTGTCACGTCTGAAAAATCAAGTCTTAATCAAAATACGTTATCTGCTAAGGTAGATATTTGCCTTACCCTCTTGTCCAGGGTCCTTTCCCGTACAAAGCCCAACAGCTGGTCATTAACCAAGTTGAGGTCTTTCTTCCCAGCGTTGATTATGGTAACAATGACATCATGACGGATGGCTTCCTCGGGGTCGTGAGAGCGCACCTTCAAATACTCTGAATAAGCACAAAAAGACATGCAACAATGTTTCTGAAAGGGCACAGTGAAAGAATGGATAAAGCCAGGCTTTGTGACAGAACAATTTTAAGTATAAAAACATGAGAAAAGCACACCTGTTAGGTCTCTGGCCAGGTCTGGGTGGTTCATGAGGCAATGGCTGGCAAACTTGACACACTCTAGCCTGACTGGGACATGAATGTCATTGAAACTGGAAGAAACAAATTATAGAAAATGAATAAAAGAAACAAGACCAAATATCTACAAATTAAATAGAACTGAGAAGAAAAAGGAAGACAAATCATTATGGGACAAACATTTCTTGTTGATGTTGATCAAGTAAAATAATTATGAATGTTCACACTATAAACTCCAAGTCTCTAGTCACTAAAAACTTCACCTTTCAGATTATAGTAGGATGCATAGACATGCCAAATGAAAATGTACATATATAGAGGACTGTTTAAGCAAACTCCATCCAGGGAATGAGACTCTACCAGCAAAAAAAGGTTATACTCTGACTTAATGATTTTACCAACCCTTAAAGCCAAGCCAGTCATGAATAAACAGTGTTCATGCCACTCACCGTCCTAAGAAGCACTGCCACAGTGGTCTGTTCTGTGAGGCAAGCTCTGAGTCTTTGGCCCCAAACAGCTTTGCTAACAACCGTACAACAGCCAGACGCTCTTCACCATCATTGCTCTGCACAACACAAACCACACCAATTCTCAATAAAGGTTTCACTATTTACTTTACAGCTTTTATACAACAACTCATCTATATAAAGACTAGTATACCATTCTCATTTTTGTAGTATGTGCTATATTAACCTTAAGTTTAAACTCCAGCTGTGGCATGACAGAGGTAAGCAGCATTGGGTCAATGGAAAACAGTTCTTGAATGAGATCAAAGACATGCTCCGATAGGTCACTGACTGATGACTTGCCCATCACTAAAACCTGATTGAAGAACTGTGAATAGAAAAAAAACATTGATGATGAAAAGTTATTGATAAACACAGGTTGTCAATACATATTTTACAACAGGCCAAACATGGAAAAAAATGTAGTAGAATGCCAGAAGCTACTCACATTTGCAATGCATGTCTCAATGGTTTGGACCGTCCTCTTTAGCAGAGTCTTGGCAAGATCATATGCTTGCTTGTTCAGATTCTGTTCCAAAAGTATTACACTGGTGTGTTAGACTGATATTTTAACTCACTTTAATAGATAAATAAGATTACAATAGATAGATAATTGAATAACATACAGTGTTTTAGTGTGTTACCTTGTGTGCAGGAATGAGGTTAATGAGTATGGTGTCCAGCAGCTCTTGTGTGACTCCGTCACCCTCCATGATGATAGAACTCATCAGGTCCATCATGTGCATCTGCACCTTCTGGTTATGGCTGTTACTGCAGCAAAGGAGAGCCAGACAGATACAAATGGGATCATTTTAACCAGATGTATACATGAAGCAAGGAGTAAAAAATAAAGAAGTCAATGGAACCCTCCAAAGACGTGGTGTTAGAATCAACTGTAGTGGGAAAAGAAAAGTACTCAGTAACAAATAAGTACTGTAAGTGCAGCATATACCTCAGTCTGCAAGTTTCTATGTGTGTAATGAAAGTAAAGGTTCTGACAGATCTACGTAGTAACAAAGGGCTTACTTGATAACAGAGAAGAGTGTTTTGAAAAGCTGGATGAAGATCTCATTGCAGTCCTCCAGTTCAAAGCAAATGTTGTAAGACTTCACCCATGCCAGGTTCTACAGAAAACAGACAGGCAGTCCATCACACATTATTCTTTCTTTAGTGACTGAAACCATGTAAAGAATGTAAATATGTATTAAATGATTATTTGATTAACTGATTCAGTTCTGAACCCAGCGCTGTTCTATAGCCCCTTTATTTTTTACCGTCTAAGCACCTTACCTCCAGCAGATAGAAGTATCGGTTGAACTGAGGGCTCTTGGTGTCTTCTAGTCCCTTTAACTGTCTGGTGATGAACAGGAAGATGTCCTATAGAAAAGACAGGAATACTTTAACAAATGATCAATGAATGTGAAACATTATACGTTTAATCTACGGGAACTGAGCCAATAACTGTTTGGCATGCTTCATGGTGACTTTGGTTCAATGAGGGAACAGAAAAGAAATAAGATGACTGCAAACCTACTGATATCTCTCATCTGTTAATGTCAAAAGGTCAGACTAAATTTTACAATAAAACCTTCCTTTAGGAAACAGAACAATTAATGCCAACCAAAAGTGTAGTCTGCTTTTAAATACTATTTCTGTGTGTCTGGTCCTTGGTCCAGGGTCAATTCCTAACCTTGAGTTTATCGTGGGAGGTGTAGGGAGCCTCGGGAGCATAGATCCTGAAAATGTCAGCCAGACAGCAGGCCACCAGTAACCGTACATCCTTATTGGGATTTCTAAGGAAGAACTCTGAGGCGAGGTGGAGTGCCAGGCCGAGATACTGCTGCTTTTCCTCTTCAGAGTCTTGATCCATGTCCATGTAGGTCTTCACCACCATCTATCAGGCAAGAGAGGACAAAAAGTACAGAAAGGTTTTTTTTAGTTAGCAGAAATTATGAAGCAGCTTGGAGGAGCAAGCTTCAAGAAAACAGTACAAGTCCAGATGTCTTGCTTTTAACCTTCTGAATGAAAATGACATGGATGACTGAGAATCTTTATCAACATAGTTAGCAGAAAATAAAAATGGGTAAAGCAAACTGAATGTTTGATGACTGCATCAAGAATCCATAGCTCCTGACGCTTTATACCTCTAGTGAGACATTTTAAAAACAGCAGCTTCAGGAAGCAAGTGGTAATGTAGCCTGCTTAAAAAGAAGCAAGACAATCACTGTCATCTCAGAGGCTCTGCCCTCATTATGATTACCACCAATATTAACTGTAATGTTGTTGTAAAATAAATGTCCAAAGAATGTTCACACTGCATTCCAACCGATACCAAAATGTAGCCATTAGATTCAATTAAAAATGTTTTTATCTGAATATCAATAAATTTTTAAAATACATTTATGGTTTAATGAAATGCTTTATGCTTTGTTCAACAGTGATGTTTAAAAAATCTTTAAGAAGCCTGGGGACAAAGTAAATATCCCAGATAACCTTAATCTGCTTCAGCTTGGAGTCCAGAGAGGCTGGCCTGTCAGAGCACATTTTTTCCAAGAAGCCTCAATTTAGTTTTATTGTAAACCTACCTTTTCCCTTTCAGACAACCAAAAGCAACATCTGCTGTATTAAATGCTCAAAGGGAGAGGGACACAAATGGCCCAATTAAAAGTAATGGAATAAAATTATATTAAATTAAATGGCAACAAGGTGGGTTTAAAATCTTTAAAAAAAATGTAAGTAAGGGTTTATCACCGGTAGCAGGAAACAAGCCCTTGCTATTTGTGGCTGCAGAAGAGTTAAATCCTCAAAATACAGCAACATTAGTGGGTCATTGACTTTTAATAGTCTTTGTCCATTTGAATCATATAGTATATAAAAAAGGACGTTGAAGTTAATATAGGTATTATTTTTTCAAACTCCAGTTATGACATGGATAAACACAAGGATTGCTACAAGCTGCTGCTTCCAGTGAGTTATTATGTGTGAGTGTCTGTAGAGCCCACACAACAGCCACGCAGCTAGCAGGAGTGGGGGATGGGCTGACAGCTCCAGCAGACTGCAGAGTACACTCACTCACTCCTCCGCACACACACACACTCACCCCAATCCTCTGCCGTTTGTGAGAACAGGCTGAAGAAAGCCCTTCACACAGACACAAGTGTGTGGGCCTGTTGAGCTGTAGAGTATGTGTGCGTGTCTGCAACCTCAGCTATATATATATTTGTTTGTGTTTTTGGACAGCTCAGTCACAAAATATATCCAACATGCTCTCAAACGGCTACTGATAGAAAGTTTCCAGAAACAACAAGGGCTAAATATTTGATCAAATTAAGCCACAACTTCAGTCTATAATTCATACAAGCCACACCAACATATTTGTTAGTGAGAACCCCTTCTTTCCCAAGGGTGGTAAATGTACCTTTATTGTATTCAAACAGATGGAAGCCTGAATCATTCAGCTGAGATCAAACAGACGTTAGCAGAGCATAAAATTTAAAACGCATGCACACAATCATCCATTTCTCCAGCAGTGGAGTGGAGGGTGAACACAACAGGCTCCCAAAAGCCTCCTCTATAGTTGAGCAATGCAGAAATACACAACTTTGACAAAACATCATGTGATGTTATTTGGCAATGGAGAAAGTAGGCTAATGAAATGTACACAAGCATACATTCCTTGTAGATTACTTATAAACAGAGTGACTGTCCTGTTTATCTGGAAGTCAACGAGTTAGGGTGGAAATTGCAGTTTTAGATCCTAATAATCCTTTAAACTGAGGTTTCTCTGCTAGCCTCAGGAGTACATAACAAATCTGTGCCGACAGAAAAACAGCCATTGGGTAGGTTCAGTTGGATATGTTGTGAAAAATATTTATGCTCTTCCTTGGCCTACTTCTTCAAACACTGTGAGCACTAAGCATGGTGAGGGGTTAGTATTGATTTCCTTCTTAAAGACCAGGCAGCTATACTTGCCAGAATACGTGGACTTACCACTACACACCAATCATGAACAATCAGACAACTGGCAGGTTTTAATTTGTGCTGACTTAATAAAAAGCTTGCTGTTGTTATGAGGGTGCTACTTTCTCATTAATTTGCACTGTCTCTAGCATAAGGTTATCTGGTAGTGAGACACTGAAGAACGAACAATCATGAGACAATAGCACATCAACAGATTAGACACCGTTTTTTTCTGCCTCCCCCCACTATCATTCTATAAAATGTGATTTCTAGAATGACAAGCATCTAATAAACTGGTTCAGATATCAAGACTATAGTTGTCACACCAGCTAATCTAGCCAGCCATCATCTTATTTACTTTTTAACTTCAGCTTAGGTTTATCTTCACAAACATTTTGCATCTCTCACACAAACCACCAGCTCCACGTGGATAGAAAACATAATATCGCCCATATAAAAACACCTACTTATAAACTGCTGTGTTGAGTATGCCACACAATCTCTGAAACCAATTGATTAACTTCACAGTTGTATGTGTAATTAGTATCAGCCTTTCCAACCAGTGAAAAGTTTTATGGATCTGTAAAAATCTGACTCATTCAGCACATCTGTCCAGTTTGTTGGGACCAGTAGTTATGTACTTTATGGTCTCTATGCTAATCCAAACAGTCAGGAAGCCATTTCAGTATTCAGTAAACAATCTAATGGCCCTAAGAGGATTCACCACATCCCTGTAAACACAGTTGCAAACTTTGAACCACCTGGCAGTTTGAAGTATGAAGGATACAATGTGAAAATGTTTGAAGCGGATGTTAGTTTCATCATGTCACAACATACAGGCATCAAAACTATCACCTGAATATGCAGATCCAATTATTTTTTACACAGCTTATAAATGAGTTTCAAGCTGTTGTATACTAGCTTAACACTATGTCTGCAAAAAGCATATCAAAAGGCAGAAAAGCATTGCGATTAGCTGGTAAACGGAAAGGACCTTCAGCACAAGCCAATATCTTCCTCAGTCAGTTAAACCGAAACCAAGCTAAAAGAGATGGGCTGATAATTTGACAGGTGGCTACAAGCATTACTCCAATTAGTTTTTTTCCCCAGTAACTGAATGTGTTGGCTAGTAAATTGACAATATCATGTACAGAATGACATAACATGTCAAAGCTGAGAACTGCGACTTTCTGCACATGCAAGGTTATTTTTTAAAATTGACAAGAATGAGTAGTAATAACATGGTAATGTATAATTCATGGAACAACATAAACAGATCAAAGTAAAACAATTATATCAGGCTGCTCAGCAGATATGGGCATATTTTATTTCAAGGGCTTATTGGATTCAGATGAAGGAGACATGCCTTTGCTTTCTGGACTTGTTGGAGTACTACATTAAATCCTTATGTTTGACTTTTATTCAAATAAGTCAGAATAACTTTTTCCAGACTCAAGAGGATAGGATGACACCTCTCTCCTCCCCAATAATGTCACAATCACCTTTACGTCATCATAATACTCTTTAGTAACGACACGATCAGATATGTTTATCATAAAAGCTGGGGCGGATACGTGCTACAAGAACAGAAATAACACTGATACAAGAGTTTACGAAGTTAAGAGGGGTTTGGCATTGTGCCACAGGTTCGCAATTTTAAATGGTGTGGTGCTTTGTGAAAAATGTGTTCTGACAGTCAGAAAACCATCGACATACCTTCAGTCGTTTGACCACCTCATCGTTGCTGATTTTGTCCGTAATCTCTTTTACTCCGGGAGGATAGATGATCTTTCCGTCCCCCGCCGGTTTCTGCTGTTGCGGGAACTCCATGCTTGTTGATGAACGGTCCACACGGTCTTCTACTGGCCTCTATGGGTCAGAAAACAAAAGTTCAACACAACCATGCTACCGCACTTATCAAAACCTTGTTTTAAGCACCATTTTCATTTCCGAATCATTCCCTTTGTCCGCTAAAACTGAGTAAAACGATTCTCTTTATTTAACGATATTCTAGTCCGGCAGACTTTACAGACAGAAAGGCAAGCATCGTGTATGTTATTAGCTTACATGCTAAATCATCCCAGCAGCTAAACACAGGCTCTATATTTCCCGTAATTTACCTTATTAAACGCGTTTAGGTAAAGTAACGAGCTCAACTGTTAATTCGCTAACATTGCAACTATTTGAACCGCTAACTTATAGGAAAACCACTTTTAAAACATTACGAGAACAGCCAGTGTTTGTCTAGTGTCACACAGGTTATCAAATTAGCTTGCTAGCTAGTTCCACAGCAAACATCATTGGCTAGCGGCTAACATTTTGCGGGAAGTAATGATAGCAGCGAGCGGCTAAAACACGTTAGCCGCGCTAACTGGTTAGCATACTTTGCTAGCCTAGGCCGCAAACTATTCAGGTACCCATCACATCTTCAGCTACAGACAATCACAGAGGAAGTGAAGTATCCTATCGTCTCTCCCTAAAATAGCCAGCCATGTCCACGGTCAGTTCCTGTGGTTTTCAACTAATGCAACTACTTTGTAAAGTTTAAAAAAGAAGCTAATTTACTTGTTACTGTCTTTTTTCAACTTCCGAGCATCGCTCCGTACTGCCGCTAGTTTACAGGCGAAGAAGGGCTGCTACCGTCGCCGTGAGCCCTCCTCTCTCACCACCAACTTGCCCCACGAATGATTTTGAACACCCTAACAAATGCAAAATGAATCTATTTTCAAATACACAACTACGACTCAACCCCCAGAATATTTGACAGACGTTTCTTCGGAAGTATTTACCTCTCAAATGGGCCGTTTTAATTCATTAGTCTGACACAGGTTGGGCTTTAGTTTTCGGCACAAAGCTCTCTGTCCGTTCAGTCAGTGCTGTGTGAAGGCTGGATGCAGAGCGCCCCCCTCGGTCTGACAGAAGTACTGCTGTACCAAAGACATGGCGGGAGTCGGAAACAAACTTCACTTTTTGTTCCGCAGTCTGTGTGGGTACATATTTTAAAACAAGTTATGAATCAAAATACACACTGACAGGGGAATTATACATTTACTGTACGTTTTATGGCTTATTCATAGGTGTACTTCTATAAACACATAAAGAGGAAGGCCAAGCATTATTCAAATAATGTAAAAAAAAACTAATATGGCCAGATCAGTGTAATTACTATTACTGCAGTCGCTGGTGCAATATTTTTTAAGGGCTAACATGTCAACACTTATTTTTGCTCCCAGTTTCTATTTTTGTTGTTATTACTATTAGGCTATACCATTGCTATTACTATTTCTATTACTACCACTGCTGGTGGCAATAACAAATATCTTCTTCTCAATTAAATAATACAATTTAAAACCCTATTGAAAGTTTAAAAAAAGAAAGAGGGTAACTAAGTAAATTTAGTAAAGCATTAAGTAGCCTTAATGGATTTGCATGAGTATTTGTTTTCTTTTAAGTTGCCTTTTTTAAGCCACAGTCAGAGAACACGTGGGAGAACAAACCTTTATTTTGAAGTCACTGTCTGTATTTCCGGTGTTAACCTCTTTGGCGGACTTGGCATGATTTGTATTTTCTGAAGCATTTTCACCGCTTGGAGTTCTGTTAGACACCCAGTCTGGAGTCGTTGCACTTTGCTCAGTCTACCAACACTACACTAACATGTTCTCAGCTTCGTGTCGACTATCTATGGCTCCACAACTACTTCGTTAGCTTCGCTAGCCGCTAACGAGAGCAACCGTGAACTGCACCTCGGCCACGGAATGCCTCGGAGAAAGAAAAACGGCCAGAGTCCGGCCAGGCACACCGGCGGGCCTCCAGAGGGGGAAGGTGTAGTCCACAGCACGGGTTATGATGGTGCTGGGACAAACAACTTTCCACCACAGATCTCAATCTCCAGTGCTGACAAGGAGGAAATGGTCAAAAGTATGAAGGAGATGTTCTCACACCTGGACCGTGAAGTTATTTACATCGTGCTGTCAGAGTGTGATTTTAAAGGTAGCACAACACACGGAAGCCCAGCTGTCATACCTGCTCTGTCACTCTTCACAATGGTATTTGTTTTGACTTGGGCTAACCAGTTAGCAGCGTAGCTTTTTAGCCGTGCTGATAAGACCAGTGGGCTTTACTACACTGGATTCCATCACAGCGGAGGCCCTACGTCCCTACAGACTCGGAGTTTAATCTACAGCTGTAGATTGCTTTCTATTGCTTCACCTACGTACATACTTTCACCTGTTTAGAGACGTGAAATGCCACTGCGTCTTGTAGTATCACTGACAGATCAGATTTCAGTTATATAATGAAAACTAAAAGCAGAGATGTGGTAGTGATAATGAAAGTAACGTAAGGCAAAGTTGCCATGGTTGTTGTGATGTTTTTTTATTCTTAGAATTTTAACTCTTCCGTTTTATCTGTGCAAACAGTGCCAATGCAGTTTAAGCACTGAGACTCATGAACTGTGGAGGTTTACTGCTTCCCTTATGCTTCTTTTTGCTGTTCCCTGTTAGAGTTTAAATCATGAACTGTAGATTGTTTACAGTTTCACTCATGTCTCTCTTTGGTGTTTCTTGTCATAGCTGAAAATGCAATGGACTCCCTCTTGGAGCTGTCTGTGGCTGCAGAAAAAGCAGCCCCTATCCCTCCTCCACTTTCTGGATTTGAGCGCACAGCTGCAGCCTTGCTCAGCCCACATCACTTGTCAGAACCAAGACCAGACCCACACTCCTCCAGACCATTGCAACATCCCTCCTCCCCTCCACCCTCTTACCTACAGACAGATGAACTGGATCTGGTTGTTGACCAAGAGCTGAATACACTAACAGCAGAGCAAGATGTTAATAATATGTCCCTGTCCTCCTTTCCCCCACCACCTTTCACTCAGCAAGCT